>NC_064575.1:47986343-48289373 GCF_937001465.1 Orcinus orca
CTACATCATCTTATTTCCCCATTTGAAACCCGTCAGGTGCTCCTTCTTTCCTTTTTTTTTTTGCGGTACGCGGGCCTCTCACTGTTGTGGCCTCTCCCATTGAGGAACACAGGCTCCGGACGCACAGGCTCAGCAGCCATGGCTCACGGGCCCAGCCGCTCCGCAGCATGTGGGATCTTCCCGGACTGGGGCACGAACCCGAGTCCCCTGCATCGGCAGGCGGACTCTCACCCACTGCGCCACCAGGGAAGCCCAGGTGCTCCTTCTTTGACTTAAGATCAAGCCTGCAGTCTTCGCCGTGGCCCCGAGCCCTGACCGTCGCTTCATAGCCGCCTTGCTCCGTGGGCCCCTCTTTGCCAGTACCCAGCCACATGCTGGCTCCTAGACCTCATTGCAGGGACCTGCCTGCTCGCCTCTGCCTGCCTGAAGGCCACGCCTACTCCTCCACGCTCTCGCCCATGGTCTGCCACTCCTGATGCTGATGAGAGCGTCGGCATCCTCTTCTCAGAGAGGGTTACTCACTCCTCTCGGTCTGAACTAGGACCATATGTCAGACTCTCATCAAAGGAAAGACCAGGGCTTCCCTGGTGGCTCAGTGGTTGAGAGTCCGCCTGCAGGGGACGCGGGTTCGTGCCCCGGTCCGGGAAGATCCCACATGCCACGGAGCGGCTGGGTCCATGAGCCATGGCCGCTGAGCCTGCGCGTCGGGAGCCTGTGCTCTGCAACGGGAGAGGCCACAGCGGTGAGAGGCCCGCGTACCGCAAAAAAAAAAAAAAAAAAAAAAAGGAAAGACCAGCAGCTTGTCACAGGGGTCTCCACAGCCCATGTTACAGCACCAGTGTGCACTTTGGGCCATGAGCAATTTGAACCCGGTGTGTGTTGTGTGTCTGACACCGGCTCTCTCCCCGACTTGAGGATGTTTCTGTTTCCCTCAGGGCTCAGCGTGCTCTACTTCCTGTTCCTGGTGTTCCTGCTCTTCCTGAACTTTGAGCAGGTTAAATCCCTGATGTACTGGCTAGATCCGAACCTTCGATACGCCACAAGGGAAGCAGATATCATGGTACGTACTTGTCTGCTGTGTCTTAGAGAAACTGGTTGACTCTTGGGTATAGCAGGTAATTGACTTCACATTTTAAATTGGTCCTTCTCCATATTTCCTACGTAGGTATCTAAACACCAGGTCTCTGGGCAGGTTGGTGCCGTGCGTGGTTCCATGAATGGTACAGTCCAGGGAAATGAATCCTCTCTTGGCCCAAAGGGGGTGGTAGGAAGATGTGAATATTATCATCCGGCAGCCGTGGGTGGGAATTGAGCCTCTGACACTTGTAAGCTGTAGGACCTTGGGCTACGAACTTATAGCCTATTCCCTCTTTTGTAAAGTGAAATAATACTTATCTTGGAAGTTTATTGTGAGCTAAACAAAGGCCTAACGCGATGCCTCGCACACACCAGGTCCTCTGACGGCAGCTGCACCTGCTGTGTCAGTGTCACCCTTGACCCCTCTGCTCCCTGACCCCGGCCCTGATGCTGTGATTCTTCCCACCTGCTTGCCATGAAGGTGCCATTCGTAATGATGGAGGCCATTTCATTCTTTATTTTTATTAAATGACAATAAATACTTTTTTTCTTGGCTAAAACTACTCTGTACTTTGACTTCTAGTGAAGAGACTATTTTATAAAGTTCCTTTCCTTTTTTATAGGAAACTATAAAAGTTTATAGTTTAAAGTTATAAACTTTTTTATAGGAAACTTTATAAAGTTCCTTTCCTTTTTTACTTTTTAAAGTGCCTAACATTTAGTACAGATTGAAGAAACACCTAGTGATGATCAGAAAAGGAGAACAGGCATTTGGACCGTAGATGGGTCCTCGTTTAACAAACAAAAAAGCAATACAGAGGGACTTAATAAACAGTCCAAGAAGTGATCATTCCAGCATAGTTGAGGTTGGTCAGACCCTTCTTGGAATGGTGTTTCCAGATTTTATCTTTATCTTTTATAAAGGACAAGCTAAAGACAAAAATAGGAATGCCAAAAATTATTTAAAAGTGTCAAGGAGAAAAGTCTGTCTTGGAGTTTCTTCCTCTGAGAAAGAGAACGGTACAGGGTGATGTACAGCTTCTAATGATGCTGATGATGACAGTTACAGTGAGGCTGACAGCAGTTGCTGATTGTGGACTGTCTGCTCTGCCAGGTAGTGTGCTGGGTGCTTTATATTACAGTCTATATGTTAATGCCTCCATTTTACCAAGGAGGAAATAGAAGCTTAATATAAGATCCCTCTGGGTCCCAAACCTACATTTCCCCTCAGGCCGGTGCCTCAAGCATATAGTTATTACAATAACAAGTGTTTGACACTCACAGGCATCTTACAATATGGAGATTGGGAGAAGGATATCCCAGATTATATTTCTCCCCGCAAGTTTCCTGGGTTTTTAAGCAAAATTGGACATATTATGAAGTAAACTAACTTCAGGTGGATTTGCTGTTGTGTCTCTCAGTCTTGTTCTCACAGTCAGTGGGGGGAGGTTGAATCTAATAATACTTTGACATCTACCTTCCTTAGGAATTTGACATCACAGGGACATCCGATTGTCACAATTACAGCCCCAAAGGAGCTGAAACCGGCATTTAAAACTAGTTTTCAGGGATTGGCTAATTCTTTCTTGCCAAACAAAACCCGAAGCTGTTTTCAACTTCTGCAGTTCCAGGTGGTGGTAGACCAGCCTCAGTCTTCATCTCCAATCCCTTATCACTTTTTACTTCCTTAAAGGAATCTTTTACAGTTTTAAGGATCTGTTCATTGATGGCTCTAGAGAAACGCATTCCCTTGTTAGAACCTGTGGTAAGGAGAGCGCCTTTATGCAAGACAGAAGCCTTTAGTTGCCTGGCTGCAGGAGCCCTCTGCCTTCCCCATTCCTTCAGCTGCCACCTATTTCTAATCCTGATACCAGGCTCTAGTCCGTGCCTGGTATCGCACATTGAAATTCAGACTCCCTTTTCCCTTAAAATTAACATTATAACTTGGACTTGGGGAGGGCAGTCATTGAAATCCTGTTAGAGGCAGTCTTTTCTATAATTGGAAACTTTGCTATGTTCCTAAATATTTATTCTATTCAAAAATATGGGCTTCCCTGGTGGCACAGTGGTTGAGAGTCCACCTGCCGATGCAGGGGACACGGGTTCATGCCCCGGTCCGGGAAGATCCCACATGCTGCGGAGCGGCTGGGCCTGTGAGCCATGGCCACTGAGCCTGCGCGTCTGGAGCCTGTGCTCCGCAGCAGGAGAGGCCACGACGGTGAGAGGCCCACGTACCGCAAAAAAAAAAAAAAAAAGTGTGTTCTAAGCTTCAGACAAGCTTTGTGAGCACATCTGAATTGGAGATTGGGTGGTCTGGAGCAGCAGTCTTCCGTTTAGTAAATAATGACTGAACTTTTTCTACATGCTAGACACTGTGCTGGTGGTAGTGGGGAACAGGGTAGGCCCAATCGCTCCCTCTCCCCTTGGAGCTTAGACTCTACAAGAAGGCAAATTAAACAAATTATCATTGGCTCTTTTTCTAAGAGAGTTGTCTAAGACAACTCCAATAATTTTTTAAAATTTTATCAACACAGGCCCAATCTTCTTTCATTCCACCCTCCCCCCGCTGCCAACACACACATATCTTGCATTGTTATCAGACATTATATCCATATATATGGACTTTTTTAAACATAACCACAATGCCGTTTTCAGTCGCTTCAAGGTAACAGTATGCAGTGTTCACATTTCCCCAGTCACCTCGTAAAGTTTTTTTTTACAGTTGATTTGTACAAATTAGGATCCAGACAAGGTCCCCATATTGCCTTTGTTGCAGCTCTTAATCTGCAGTCCCTCCATACCGTTTTTCAACGTCAAGGTTTGTTTGTCAAAGAAGCCACATTGTTCATCTTATGGAGCTTCTCGAGTCTGGATTTTGTAGCTTGCATTTCCAGGGTGTCATTAATGTATCTCTCTGTCCCCCTGTATTTTCTATAAACGGAAGTTAGATGTAGAGGCTGGATGGGGTCCAGATTCCAGTCCAGTTTCCGTGGCAGGGCTGCTCATATATGGTGCTGTGTATCACACTAAGAGCCACACGGTGTCTAGGTGTCTCTCTTTTATAACGTTAAGCTTGATCGTAGGGTCAGGAGGTCAGCATCAATTGTAAGATGCGCCATCAATTACAAGTATGACTTTGGGAAGGGGAAGAGGGAAACCTTATGTTATATGTGCACCAAACATTGTAATATGTTGAAACATCCACCCAATTCTCAGAATGCTAAATGTGAAAAAGATGTGTCCTAGAATCAAGAAAGCACAATGTGGGGGAGGGGAGGGGTTCCCACGCTCGGAAGGGCCCACTCACGGCGAGGGAATCAGCGCGGACAGGGAGAGACCTTCGGGGGGTTGGGGGATCGGAGGGGAACGCAGCCAGCGGCTCCCCTGCCTGCTTGGCCCCGGGCCTGAAACTCTGCCCTCCAGGGTCGCCTCTGGCCGCAGAGGTCCTGAGCCTAAGCCCTGCCCCCCAGAGCCTCTTCTGGCCTTTTTTTTTTTTTTCTGTTGTGGTCCTGTTTTGTTCTTGTTTCATTCTTATTTTTATTTTTTCTAATATATGTTTTATTTTTGTAACTTTATTTTATTTTTTATTCTTTGTTATTGTTCTGCTCCTTTTTGTTTGTTGCCCATTTCTTGTTTTTGTTGTGGCACTGTGTGGCTTGCGGGGGGTCGGGCCTGAGCTCCTGTGAGAGAAGCACTGAGTCCAAACCCCTGGACTAACAGAGAACTTCAGGCCCAGAGAATATTACTCGGTGTGAGCTCTCCTGGAGGTCCTCATCATGGCACCAAAACCCGGCTCCACCCAACTGCCTGCAAACTCCAGAGCTGGATGCCTCAGGCCAAACAACCAGCAAGACAGGATGCAGCCCCACCCATCAAAAAACATGAGACAACAAAAATATATGTTACAGAAGAAGGAGCAAGGTAAAAACCTACAAGACCAAATAAATGAAGAGGAAATAGGCGACCTACCTGAAAAAGAATTCAGAGTAATGATAGTAAAGATGATCCCAAATCTCGGAAAGAGAATGGAGGCACAGATCGAGAAAATACAAGAAATGTTTAACAAGGACCTAGAAGAACTAAAGAACAAACAAAAAGTGATGAACAACACAATAACTGAAATGAAAAATACACTTGAAGGAATCAATAGCAGAATAACTAAGGCAGAAAATATAGCAAATCTGGAGCAAATAAGTGAGCCTGAAGATGGAATGGTGGAAATAACTGTGGAGGAGCAGAAGAAAGAAAAAAGAATGAAAAGAAATGAGGACAATCTCAGAGACATCTGGAACAATGTTAAACGCACCAACATTTGAATTACAGGGACCCCAGAAGAAGAAAAGAAAGAGAAAGGGTTTGAGAAAATATTTGAAGAGATTATAGTCGAAAACTTCTCTGACATGGGGAAGGAAATAGCCACCCAAGTCCAGGAAGCACTGAGAGTCCCATATAGGATAAACCCAAGGAGAAACATAGCTGAGACACATATTAATCAAACTAACAAAATTTAAATTCAAAGAAAAAATATTAAAAACAGCAAGGGAAATCAACACATAACATACAAGGAAATCCCCAGAAGGTTATCAGCTGACTTTTCAGTAGAAATTCTGCAGGCCAGAGGGAGTGGCAGGATATACTTAAAGTGATGAAAGGGAAAAACCTATAACCAAGATTACTCTACCCAGCAAGGATCTCATTCAGATTCAACAGAGAAATCAAAAGCTTTACAGACAAGCAAAAGCTAAGAGAATTCAGCACCACCAAACCAGCTCTACAGCAAATGCTAAAGGAACTTCTCTAAGTGGGAAACACAAGAGAAGAAAAGGACCTACAAAAACAAACCCAAAACAATTAAGAAAATGGTCATAGGAACGTACATATCGATAATTACCTTAAACGTGAATGGATTAAATGCTGCAACCAAAAGACACAGCCTTGCTGAATGGATACAAAAACAAGACCCATATATATGCTGTCTACAAGAGACCCACTTCAGACCTAGGGACACAGAGCCTGAAAGTGAGGGGATGGAAAAAGATATTCCATGCAAATGGAAATCAAAAGAAAGCTGGAATAGTAATACTCATATCACATAAAATAGACTTTAAAATAAAGAATGTTACAAGAGACAAGGAAGGACACTACATAATGATCAAAGGATCAATCCAAGAAGAAGATATAACAATTATAAATATATATGCACCCAACATAGGAACACCTCAATACATAAGGCAACTGCTAACAGCCAGAAAAGAGGAAATCGACACTAACACAATAATAGTGGGGGACTTTAACACCTCACTTACACCAATGGACAGATTATCCAGACAGAAAATAAATAAGGGAATACAAGCTTTAAATTATGCAATAGACCAGATAGACTTAGTTGATATTTATAGGGCATTCCACCGGAAAGCAGCAGAATACACTTTCTTCTCAAGTGCACATGGAACATTCTCCAGGATATATCACATCTTGGATTACAAATCAAGCCTTGGTAAGTTTAAGAAAATCGAAATTGTATCAAGCATCTTTTCCGACCATGATGCTGTGAGACTAGATATCAGTTACAGCAAAAAAACTGTAAAAAACACAAACACATGGAGGCTAAACAATATGCTACTAAATAACCAAGAGATCACTGAAGAAATCAAAGAGGAAATTTAAAAAAACACCTAGAAACAAATGACAGTGAAAACATGATGACCCAAAACCTATGGGACGCAGCAAAAGCACTTCTAAGAGGGAAGTTTATAGCAATTTAGTCTCACCTCAAGAAACAAGAAAAACCTCAAACAATCTAACTTTACACCTGAAGCAACTAGAGAAAAAGATTAAAAAAAAAAAACCAAAGTTAGTAGAAGGAAAGAAATCATAAATATCAGAGCAGAAATAAATGAAATAGAAAACAATAGCAAAGATCAATAAAACTAAAAGTTGGTTCTTTGAGAAGATAAACAAAATTGATAAAACTTTAGCCAGACTCATCAATAAAAGAAGGGACAGGACTCCAATCAGTAAAATTAGAAATGAAAAAGAAGAAATTACAACTGACACCACAGAAATACAAAAGATCGTAAGAGACTACTACAAGCAACTATATGCCAATCAAATGGACAACCTGGAAGAAATGGACAAATTCTTAGAAAGGTACAACCTTCCAAAACTGAACCAGGAAGAAATAGAAAATATAAACAGACGAATCCCAAGTAATGAAATTGAAACTATGTTTAAAAATCTTCCAACAAACAAACATCCAGGGCCAGATGGCTTCACAGGCAAATTCTATCAAACATTTAGAGAAGAGCTAACACCTTCTCAAACTCTTCCAAAAAGTTGCAGAGAGAGAAACACTCCCAAACTCATTCTACGAGGCCACCATCACCCTGATACCAAAACCAGACAAAGATATCACAAAAAAAGAAAACGACAGGCCAATATCACTGATGAACATCGATGCAAAAATCCTCAACAAAATACTAGCAAACAGAATCCAACAACACATTAAAAGGATCATACACCATGATCAAGTGGGGTTTATCCCAAGGATGCAAGTGATGCAGCCACTGTGGAGAACAGTATGGAGGTTCCTTAAAAAACTAAAAATAGAACTACCATATGACCCAGCAATCCCACTACTGGGCATATACCCTGAGAAAACCACAATTCAAAAGGACACATGTACTCCAGTGTTCATTGCAGCACTATCTACAATAGCCAGGACATGGAAGCAACCTAAATGTCCAATGGCAGGGGAATGGATAAAGAAGATGTGGTACCTATATATGGAATATTACTTAGCCATAGAAAGGAATGAAATTGGGTCATTTTTAGAGATGTGATTTTTAGAGTCTGTCATATAGAGTGAAGAAAGTCAGAAGGAAAAAAATAAATATCATATATTAACGCATATATGTGGAATCTAGAAAAATGGTACAGATGACCCTATTTGCAGGGCAGGAATAGAGATGCAGATGTAGAAAATAGATGTGTGGACACAGGGGGCCTGAGGCAGTAGGTGGTGGGACGAATTGGGAGATTAGGATTGACACATACACACTACCATTTGGAAAATTGATAGCTAGTGGGAACCTGCTGTGTAGCACAGGGAGCTCAGCTCGGTGCTCTGTGACCACCTGGATGGGTGGGATCGGGTTGGGAGAGTGAGGTCAAGAAGGAGGGGAGGGCTTCCCTGGTGGCGCAGTGGTTGAGAGTCCGCCTGCTGATGCAGGGGACACGGGTTTGTGCCCTGGTCCGGGAAGATCCCACATGCCACGGAGCGGCTGGGCCTGTGAGCCATGGCCGCTGGGCCTGCGCGTCCGGAGCCTGTGCTCCGCAACGGGAGAGGCCACAACAGTGAGAGGCCCGCATACCGCAAAAAAAAAAAAAAAAAGAAAGAGGGGATATATGTATACATATGGCTGATTTACTTCACTGTGCAGCAGAAACTAACAACATTGTAAAGCAACTACTCTCCAGTAAAAAAAATAAAACAGCTAAAAAAAATAAGAATGAAAGCATAATGATTTCAGTATACAGTGCAGTGCGATAAAGAAAAAGATATGGGTGCTATTAGAACTTATAAAAGAACCCCAGTCTAGTCTGGGAGGTCAGGGAATGCCTCTGTAAGAGCTGATGTCTAAATTGACAACTAAAACATGAGTGGGAATTAGCCAAGCAAAGTGCGAGTAGGGGGCCAAGGCCATTATTCAGGAAGAAGAAACAGCCTGCATGGAAGCCCCAACTTGGGAGCTGGGATCAGTCAAGAGTGAAGGAGAGTAAGAATTAGAGGCAGAGGAGGGCAGTTCCTGAGGCTGGGGAGACATTGGTGAGGAGTTAGGATTACACTGTGAATGCAATAAAAGACCCTGAAGGTTTATAAGCAGAGGAGGTACACGATCTCCATTGGTGCTTTAGCGGGTCAGTAAACATTATGCCCATCTCCAGTCCAGTGTTGAAACTGGGGAAGAAAGGTGCACAGGATCAGCTGATTTCTTCCTGGTTGAAGCTCAGTGAAGCAGATGGCTTTAGACCTGGGCCACGAGGTTGTGCTAATCCCCCGCCCCGAATCAGGCCTCTGCTCCCCTGTCCCATTGGACAACCACGGGCTTCTTCCCACAAGACAGAGCCTGACTCACAAAAATTCCTCCAAGGTTGAAAGAGCAGATGGGAACCTGTGCTGTCTGTGGGCAAATAATTTCCAAAGAGAGGACCCTAAAGAGGGTGGAGTACATGTGTTCTCAAGGTCACCACCTTCCCCAGGGAGGAAGGAGCGAGAGAGCAGGGCAGGAGGCCCAGAGATCCTTCCACACTGGGAAGGCTGTCTTCCCAGACACCCCTCCCCACCCCAAACACACACACACCCAAAATGGTCTGATTTGTGATCTGCAAAATCATTTTGTATGTAGAGAATCGATTACAGAGAGATGAGTTAAAATCTGCAGTCTTCAGCTGGAGCTGGGTAGTCAGGTGCTTATCAGAGCATCATGTATACATTTCATAGTTTTAGAAAGCTACTGCAGGCATCTAAGCAAGAAATAGCAGTGGTGGTGAGATAGACGGAGGAAAAAACACTTGGGGAGGTAAAATGAATAGGACTTGGTGTTTGGTTAAGTGTCGGGCAAGCAAGGGAGAGGGTGGAGCCACCCAGGTGAGCGATCTACCAGTTGGGAGGTGGGCAGAATCTGTCCTTAGCTACTGCTTACTTCCACCTCCCCAGACTTGGCTTCCCCACCTCTGTGTCCTCATTTCATGCCTTGTCCTCCCGCTTCCAGGGGTTCGTGCCTGCGTGTGCTGCTCCCCGTCTGCATTAGACCACGGTGCCCTGCATCCCTCCCAGCACCAGGATCTCGGGATCTTCCAGATGTGATTATTGGCAGATTTGTTCATAATAATTATATGCCAGTAGACACACCTGGCTCTTTATGGGTTTCAAAGTGCCTTTACATTTGTTGAACACATAAATATTCTCTTAGAGGGCAGTAGAAAGGCCTCCAAAGTGGTCTTCAACCTATGATTCCCTTAAGAACAGATTTCTGAAAACAGAACTTAGCCCTTTCTTATCTAACCCTAAGCAGCCCACTCTGGAGTAAATAAGAGGATAGGGTGGGTGAGGAATTTGGGGTTGACTGAGCCTTAAGCTCTCCTTAACCTTTAAGCTGTCCTTAACCTAACGTGTTACTGCTTTAGCCCAAGGGTGTCTCTGTCCGTCTGTGATTCGTGGAACAGGCATGTGCTCCAGAGCCTGGAAGGAGAACTTTCATCTCATTGCAGTGCAGTTTGGTCTTTTTAAGCCTTATCTTGACTCACCCCTATTGATTTTTTTCCTCTTTTCTCTAGATTTCCCACTTACACATCATAATACCACATCAGAATGTTTCTCAAAAAAATACAATTTTTAAAAATGTCCTTTGAGCTTTGCAAATTAAAATGGATTAGGTCTGAGAAAGGCTTCAGAAGTCTGATGCGGTAGGTTTCAGAAGAGACAGAGGAGCACCATGGTGCTCTTTTGGCTCCCTCAGAAAGTATTGCTTCTAAAATTTGAAAATATTATACTTTATAGGTATTCCGTCAGCTGGCTGAAATCTTAACTCCTTCCTATCAGATTAATTTGGGGAAAAAAGAATGTGAAATGTAGAGCTTCCTGAGAAATGTTGTCATGTGATAACTACTTCATAATAAACACAGGAGTATAAGGAAGTTGATTTAAAATTACTTTAAAATATATTAAAAATGAAAAGGTTAGAAGTGGAACCTAAATTCTTCAAAGCTTTATAATGTTTTAATATTTAAATTATGTAATATTTGCTACAGTTTTGGGTGGAAGAGTAATTCTGTTTTCTTCTAATTTCTGAAGTTGGATGTTTCAGCTTTCCTTCTTTCCTAATAAAAACGTTTAAGGCTTTGTATTTTCCTCTAACTTCTGCTTAACTGCATCTAATCATTTCGATGTGTAATGTTTTCATTGTCATTTAATACTGAATATATTTTAAATTCCTGTTATGATTTCTTTTTTACTCCATGGTATTTAGAGATGCGTTTTAAAATTTCTGAACCTATTGGGTTTCTAGTTATTCTTTATTTGTTGGGATTCTATTTATGTTTTTGTTCATGGCTTTAACACAGTTGCCCTATGAGCAAGTGACATGGGCTATATGATACCACTACTTTTTTTTTTAAATAAATTTATTTATTTATTTATCTTTTTTTTTTTTAATTTTTGGCTGCGTTGGGTCTTCGTTGCTGCATACGGGCTTTCTCTAGTTGCGGCAAGTGGGGGCTACTCTTTGTTGCAGTGGCTTCTCTTGTTGCGGAGCGCGGGCTCTAGGCACACGGGCTCAGTAGTTGTGGCATGCAGGCTCAGTAGTTGTGGTGCATAGGCTTAGTTGCTCCGCGGCATGTAGCATCTTCCCGGATCAGGGCTTGAACCCGTGTCCCCTGCATTGGCAGGTGGATTCTTAACCACTAAGCCACCAGGGAAGTCCCGATACCACTTCTTTAAGACGGGTTAAGCCTTTGTAAAATGGTTTTGCTTCCCACTTTAACCAAGCTTTTGCAATTCAGAGCAAAGCAATTCTGGTGTATAAACTCTAATACTTGTCCATTTTTCCTCAAGCAACTTCAGTTACCAAAACTTTTTATTGGGTAGGACATATATTAATTATCAAGATCATACCAGTTCTTTTTATTTTCCAAATCCTGGAAGCAAGTTGATTTCTAGAGTATTACTAATTATTTCCTTATTATTTCAAACAGGAGTATGCTGTGAACTGCCATGTTATCACCTGGGAGAGGATTATCAGCCATTTTGATATATTTGCCTTTGGACATTTCTGGGGCTGGGCTATGAAGGCCTTGCTGATCCGTAGTTATGGTCTCTGCTGGACAATCAGTATTACCTGGGAGCTGACTGAGGTAAGAAGGGGGTGTGGGCTGCTATCTAGATGCTACAGTGTGGACAGTTTATATGCAGGAAGAAGGTAGTCCATCAGTTAAGAGTCAAGTAATCCATTCTGCAGCTCCTGTGGTACAAAACTGTTTAAATCCCCAAGGGATATTTTATACCTTTGTCAAATAAACAGAGAAACTCCTTGTCAACTTAAGGTCTGCTCTGTCTCACAGTCTTAAAGAGAAACAAATGGAATCAAGCTAGAGAATGAAGTTAAAATCCTAAGCAAGATAATTGAGTGGCAATGAGGACATCTGCTAAGAAGCTAATAGGTAGTTTACCCACTAACTAGTTTCCAGTTAAATAGAATTGTGGTGTTTGGGAATTATGAGGCCATCCAGGACATTGTGTCACTTAAAAATGGATTCCCAGTGTAGCTCAAATATCACGGTCATCAAAAGTTTGTCTCATTCAATGAATGGAAGAGATATATTCTTGAAAAACTATTACCGAAATGATATTTTGGGAACTAGTTCATTTATTGTTCAGTTATCATGTTATTCTTAAGCATTCCCGGGGACAAAATTTGGCCGTGTGCACAGTTATTTCTTCATGCCTGTCGTTGTCCTGACCCTAACCTTTAGCAAAGCATGCCAGTTAGATATTCGCTTCTGTTAGTGTTCCTCTCATGGCCCCGAGGCTAGAAGCCCTAGTTCAGGGTGTGGGCAGGGGTGGTTCCTTCAGAACCTGTCCCAAGCCTCTCTTAGGCCTCTGCTCATGGTTTGCTGGTCATCTTTGGTGTTCCTTGGCTTGTAGATCACGACAGTCTCCGCCTCCATCTTCACGTGGCCTTCTCCCTGCATGCGTTCACATGGCATTCTTTTCATAAGGACACCAGTCATGTTGGATTAGGGGCCGACCTCCTCCAGTACGACCCCTTCTCAACTATTACATCTGCAGTGACTGCATTTGCAAATAAGCTCACATTATAAGGTCCTAGAGCTTAGGACTTCCAACGTATGGATTTTTGAGGGGGAACGATTCAACCCATAACAGTGCCCAGCACTGCTCATACATCATCCTGAATCTTCACCATAACCCAGAAGGGCAGTATGTATTCCCAGTGTACCGATGGGAACCAGAGCTCAGAGCCAGGAGTGGATCCAGGGTTGCTTGACGGGGAACGCGGCCCGTGCTCCTGCCCTCGTACCACGGGCTCCCTCTAACTTGCAGGCATCTTCAGGACCTCACCGCCATGAGACCTGTGCAGGGCACTTGGCCTTCCTCAGCCTCCCTTTCTTCCTCCCCTGCCCCCCCACCCCCGCCCACTGGGCCTCTTGCGCCTCCCTTTTCCTGGTGGCTCTTTTCTCAACACCTCTCCAGTTCATCCCTCTGCTGCGCTCTCCCCTCTCATCTGAATTTCCCATCTCCTCCCTGCACACTATCTTTTGCCAAAGTGAACCTTTCACCCCTCAGCCCGATCACCTCCTTCTATTGAAAACTCTTCCCTGTTGGTCCGTTGCTCTTAAGACAAAATCCAGGTGGCTTCTGAACCAGCCTCTGAGGCCTGGTGTTCGCTGGCCCAGCCCACCTCCCCAGCCTCCTTGAACCCTCTCACTAGCCCTCTGCTCCAGCCAGCTTTGCATTCTTCACTTCAAAGATGCTGTGTCCTTTCCTCCCACGGAGCCTGCCTCTGAGTTCCTCCCTCTCTGCCCTGCTCCCTGCACTGGCTGGGCTCATGTTTGTACACCTGGAAATAGAGCACCTGGCTCTTCTCCTCTGAAACACTCAGCATAGGTTAAATACTTGATAGATGTTTTCTTTTCTGCTAAACGTTATGCCTCAAGAGGACAGGGCCCGTGTCTGCCCGGTCCCAGACCCCAGCACTCTGCCTCACACATACAGGCACACGCTCCCGAATCCCCAGGGAGTGAACAAATGTGGCTCCTTCCAGGTCTCTGACTCCGCTCTGCCTGGGCTGTCTCACCCCCAAATCCGGTACTTTCCAGAAAGGCTCCTCGGGCGGACGTACGTCCTCCACATCCCCTAACCAGTATTATTTCAGCACGTCTGTCGTTGGCTTCTGCAGAAGTTTCTCTCTGCCCCGTGTGAGTTAATGCTCCATGTCACGGCTTGGACCTGGGAATGCAGTCCCGGGTGGTACGTGGACCGCTGGGGGCCAGCACACAGCCCCTCGCTGTCACATGCGGCAGCTGTTCAGTATCTCCTCGGAAGCAGGCACATCAGGAAGGCAAACTCCTCGTACAATATTTGTATTCTTTTACAATCTATGTGACGCTTTCATGAATAGTTTTAACTTGTAGCATTTATTATATTACTTCAGAGGTTTATAATCATGGGGTTGCCCCTTTCCAGAGAACTGTCAGGCGTTGTCTTTGTAATTTCAGACCTCCTTAAAGCGGGCCTTCCCACAGCACCCCATGCTGCTTGATACAGCCGACGGGTCCTTTGTTTTGGACAAAACTATTTCCGTAAAAGACTTCTGTTCCACCCTTGATCTCACTGCGCCCTTTTTCTGGAATGTCCTCACCTTCATCTCCATCTCTTGAAATCACTCATTCCTGTCCTTAATGATCCCACTCCACCCTGTCTTCCTTCCAGAAGTCTACCGCCATTGCCGTCTATCCAAATGAATCTCTCAGTGTCCCAATTTATGTCACCATTGTAACACTTGCCACAGCATACCTGATTTTGTGTTCTGAATAAGCGTCTGGCCTCTGCCCTTAAGATCAAGAACCTTGATCCATTTTATCTCACCACCTTGTACATCGTAGGCACTTAATAAAAGATTATCGCTGCAAATCAATTAGTGTGGGATTTCCTATTAAGCTAATTTACCACTTACTGTTTTTCCGAGATATCTATAGACCGTTTCTAAAATACACAGCTTAAATTCTCAAGCTGCTAATTTTGAGGATTCTGCCAGTGCTCTTTAGACAGTTAGGAACACTTTGCTCTCTTCCCTCTTCTGGGTCCGTGTCATGTTGTCATTAGCCAAGGTAATTTACTGGTAGTATTTTTCAAGATGGGTTATCATTTCTTTAAAGCCCTGTGTCCGAAAAAAGAGGAGCTGTTTGGATTAGCAGTATTTGCGAACCATCCACAAAATAAACAAGAATCTGATTACAGACCTTGGTTTTGTTTTTTTTTTAATACAGCAGGAAAACCTAAAACGTCAACAAGTTTTGCTAAGAGACTGTACTATTAAAAGGAAAGTTATCTTTCTGCGTGGTACCCCAGGTTTGTTTTTTTCACGTTTGTTTTTTCATCATCGCTTGTGTTTCTCAGCTTTTCTTCATGCATCTTCTGCCCAATTTTGCTGAGTGCTGGTGGGACCAAGTCATCCTGGACATCCTGCTGTGCAACGGTGGTGGAATCTGGCTGGGCATGGTCGTCTGCAGGTTTTTAGAGATGAGGACTTACCACTGGGCAAGCTTCAAGTGAGTCATCTTCCTCCGGGCCCTGAGTCACGGTTTCTCGCAATGTAGATATAACTGCCTCAGTAGCACGCAACATGAGTACGTTCTCTGATGATAAGGAATAAATTATGCATTAGTAACTGGAACTCAAAAATGATTATAAGCCCAGTTTCAGGCATTCCAGAAAATGCTAAATCATTTTCGAGTTTCTCAAATCCATCCCCTCCTTTTTATCCATATGCCTCAGCCTGAATTCACACTCCCATGGCTGGATTGATTAGTCCCTTGTCCCCAGGTTAACCCCTCTAAGCCTTCTGCCACCATTGCTTGAATGATCTTAGGAACATCACATCCATCATGTCATTTCCCTGTGGTGGCTTCTCATGGGCCTTAGGACAAAGTCCATAGGCTTGGCAATTATAAGTCACTTATTTATTCTGTCTCAAATTTATTTTGTTATGTGGTGTAAGGGGGAGATTTCACAGCGTTATTGTGTTTGATTAACCGGTTTTCCCCGTCCCTTTCATGAATAATCCTTTCTTTGGCCACTGACTTGAAAGGACACTTTTTAATATATTTCATACAGTATATACTGTAACAAAATCTGTCGCAGTGCTGGGTGTTGCTCCAAGCAAGCTTCATACGCAGTATCTCATTTGAGCCTTACATCAATCCTAGGGATAGACGCTGCCATTCTCTTCACGTTAGGGTTGAAGGTACTGAGGCTTCAGTGTAGTAATTTGCCTGAGGATACCCAGCAAGCAAGCAGTAGAGTCTGAAATTACATCAGGCTGTCTGGGTCCTTAAACACTCCATAATGCTTCCCTATTTTCATACATTTATGCTTCAAATTCAACTTGAGAATCATCCTGTCAAGTTCCCAAGATGTAAGCGCAACTAATGAACAAAAAAGTCCTGTTGGTCTTAAGTTACATTAAACATATGAATGTATATAGATCAGGTTGGATTAACCTTTTCACTACATTAAGTATTCCAGTTCTCCATCACACTGTATCTCTGTTTACTCCCATCTTCCTCTACCTCTTTCCGTGAAGTTTCACCATTTTTCTTTTTTTTTTTTGTGGTACGCGGGCCTCCCACTGCTGTGGCGTCTCCCGTTGCGGAGCACAGGCTCCGGACGCGCAGGCTCAGCGGTCATGGCTCACGGGCCCAGCCGCTCCACGGCATGTGGGATCCTCCCGGACCGGGGCACGAACCCGCGTCCCCTGCATCGGCAGGCAGACTCTCAACCACTGCGCTACCAGGGAAGCCCTCACCATTTTTTATATACAGGTTCTTCATCATTCTTGTTTATTTTTGGATAGTCTCTGTTTCTTTGTTGCCCTTTTGCCTCAAATCTTCTTGCTGGGAGATTTTCTCACTGCATGCTTGTTGATGGGTGGGTGAGTGAGTGAAGGAACAAACCTGGTTTCCTTCTACTCCCCCTTCCCAACCCCCTCCTCCCTCCCCAAGAACAAAAGGCCTGGCCTGTTTATCCTTATGCCGTCAGCACTTTAAAACGGTGTCTACGACCTAAAGGTCCTCGCTATACATCTCTGTTGAATTTAAAAAATCTTTACCATTTATTATATCGTATGACCTTGGATTTCGGCTCTCCTGGTCTAGCACAAGAGGACCAGAATCTACCCCCAACTCTGAGGTTTACAAAGAGAGCCGGAGTCAGCCATTCCCTTTCTCGGAGCCCCAATGTTGTCATTTGTGAAACGTGGGACTATTTGTTTCTATCACAGGAATATGAAATTGAGTGATTTCTAGGATTGAAACCAAGAAAGGTTAAAAATCACTGTCACTCCAAACTGTTCACTTAACTGAGGAAGCTGTAGAGTGAGGAAATGCTGTGGGTCCCCTCACACGTGGAACATGTTCTCTGTTTTATCAGGGCGCCCTGGGGGCGGGGGCATGGGTGGGAGTGGTGTCCTTCCTGGCCTAGTTCCAGGTGGCTGTCTGTAATGTACCTCAGCTTCTTTTGTCACCAGTTCACAAACTGTGGCCTGTGCTGGCGTGGCCAGTGCACTGGTGCTCCCCACCTGGCGTGCTGCTCTCAGCGCATCACCTGTGAACAGAGGCCGCTGTTGGAGAGACGTTCAAATAGAAAGGAATCTTTCTGTTCTGAGCATTGGTTGTAAAATAGTCAACGCATTTTTTACAGTTTTTTGGGTTTTTGTTTCTTCCCCCTCCTATCTCTCTGGATTTTCACCGGAGCTGTTTTCTTCTCACAGGGACATCCACACCACCACCGGGAAAATCAAAAGAGCCGTGCTCCAGTTCACTCCTGCTAGCTGGACCTATGTTCGGTGGTTTGACCCCAAATCTTCATTTCAGAGAGTGGCTGGAATATACCTTTTCATGATCATCTGGCAGGTATCTCTTCAAATGCTCAGAAGTAGGGGAAAACAAAATAAAAACCATCCGGGAATTTAGGGTTCATGCTAGTTGACATTACTTATCAGCTCCATGCTTTAGAAGATGTAATATTCTGCAGCTGACATATAGAGTTAAAGTGATGCTGTTACGCCTAAGGTCTTGATTCATTGTGAAGATGTTTTAAAATATGGATCTTTGAATTACAAATTGGAAACAGATTCAAATTCCCTGTAAAAACCTTGTGCTCAGCATCTATCACCCAGTGAGTTAGGCGTTGGATGACCTTCTCAAATGATCGTTTTCAGGACCACAGCAACAAACGTAAGGCTTTTTCTTACAGTCCAAATTCAGTATTTGAGTGTTAAAATTGTGCCTCAGCTGTTACCACTTTGGGTAATTTGTAGAACGCTAAATACAGAAGCCCTCTGCTACCTGTGGGGACTGGAGCCCTTTGGGGACCTGGGTCCTCCAGAGTGGTGTCGGCAGTGGAGAGAGGCTCTCGCCCCAAGCGGACTGAAGCGATTCAGACAGCCAGGGGTCTTGGAAAGGGATTACCCAACAACTCTGTTTTCCAGAGGCAGCCTTTTTTTTATTGTCCCTCCTGTCCCCAGGTTAATTGTTTCACAACTTTGGGAGACTAGCTGAGGGAAACCAGCTTTCACCGGAAGGGTCTTTCAGAATCATCAGACATGTTTTGAACACATATGCACAAAATACTCCCAACATAAGGAGAAAATGGGCACGTGTCACTTTAAAGATAGACTGTCCTTGTCCACAGAGGGAGGAGAATAATGCCCATGTCAAGAAATGGAGTTTATGGCTACAGAAGTGTTCGTGAATAGTTGTATAGTCACCATGGTTTGGGGAGGTCAGTGTGTAGGTAAATGGGGTGTGATTAAGTTTTACCTTCTGGGGCAATGCCAGGGAAGGCAGAGGTTTTCTTTTATTACGAGGACCTCGGAGGAATTTGGATTTGCCCAGGAGAGAGAGCGGGATGTGCTCCTAGAGCGGCAGAATTCCACTGGGCCCACTTTCCCCCTGATGGTGAGCACGGTGCAGTGATCAGCTTTCCTTATGTGGTGATGAGTGAACCATTTTTATTTTATATCCTTAAACTCAGCACTGTGGGGAAAGGCGCACATTTTATGTCACTGAAATGAACCTGCTGGTCCACGTGATGTGCTCTTAAAGCAGTGACCTTTCCTAATCTCTGCCCCTTGCTTAATCTGGAGGGGAAATGCAGTGGCCTCTGGGCGTTGAGCACAGATTTCCCGGTGGGCATCTCTTTTGTGCTGCCAGGACTGGTCATGGGATGAGCGGTACTGGGCGCTACCCTCAGGGAGCAGTCCCACTGCCAGGTGAAGCCTGGACCAACCCCACACCCACTTTTAAGAGCTGCCTTCGGTTGAGGATCTGCTCGGTCCCTGGCACGAGCTGACCGAGTCCACAGTCATCTCTCAGTCACGCACACGTGCCTCAAGCTTCTTTTGGTTATTGAAGAGCCTACTTTCCTGCTGTCAGACTTTTCAACCTGGCCTAATTTCTGCCGGGCTGCGGAGGTGTTCCATGGTACAGATTCGTTGTCATCATTTCGCTCTTAAAGCATCTCTCTCCCGACTGTCCCAGCAGCTCACACACGTGAGCCAGGTGACAGTCACGTGAATCTGGAAACACAACAGATGGCTGATGCCCCCTGTGCCCCTCTCAACACCCAGCACCTCCCCTGGACCCCTGCTTGGTTGGTGCCTGTGTTGTACTGGTTGTTACCGGGCTTAAGCAGCAACCCTTAGAGACCCGGTATGTCTTCTGGAAATGCTTTGAACATACCAGTTATTTTTAGCTGTAGAATGTCCATTGAAGGAATAGATGTTCATGACTTAGCATGAAGCACCAGGTTGACTCTCGCCTCCTTCTTTTGCAGCTGACTGAGTTGAATACCTTCTTCCTGAAACATATCTTTGTGTTCCAAGCCAGTCATCCGTTAAGTTGGTGTAGAATTCTCTTTATTGGCGGCATCACGGCTCCTACAGTGAGGTAATTCTGTGTTAGCATGACCGTCAATTGAGCATGATTACCTGCTTTGTATTCTCCTATGTAGCATAAAGGAAGTCACATAAGCTAGCAGATTTTCCGTGAAAATGTCATTCTGAAGAATTATACATCCAGGGGGAAAAAAAAGACTTATACGTCCAGAATATGAAGAAAACGTTTTGCTTCTCAGACCTCAGTAACATGAAGACCAGCCCCGCACCATTATTTTCAAACCCCTTTACGATCTTCACTGCTGTCCTTTTCTCCCCCGTAGCCTCCTACTTAAAACAAAACGAGTAACAGAAATGCTAAGGTTTTCTTCCTGAGATTATTGAAAACGAACAAACGTTTTTATGGTGGATTGAAGTAATAAATTATGTTATTTTTAGAATGAGACTTCATTAGTTATTTTAGAGCCAATTAAGTTAATTTCCTTTTAAAAATGTCCTTCCTGGGCTTCCCTGGTGGCACAGTGGTTGAGAGTCCGCCTGCCGACGCAGGGGATACGGGTTCGTGCCCCGGTCCGGGAAGATCCCACATGCCGTGGAGCGTCTGGGCCCGTGAGCCATGGCCACTGAGTCTGCGCGTCCGGAGCCTGTGCTCCGCAACGGGAGAGGCCACAGCAGTGAGAGGCCCGCGTACTGCAAAAAAAAAAAAAAATGTCCTTCCTGTGGTCCTCCAGGACAACAGGGACAAGGATGGGTGTCCATGCCCTCCTTCCCCTGGATTCATGACTCATGTAGGGCCTTAGAGATGAGGCGGTGTTCAGAGACTGTCCCCGACGTGGACCGATTCCAGTGGACTTCAAAGCAAAACACTTTCATTTGTTTCATTGTGCCTATTTGGAAATGGCATTGGGGTTTTGTTTTGTTTTTTTGGGTTTTTGGGGGTTTTTTTTGTTTTTTTTTGCGGTACGCGGGCCTATCACTGTTGTGGCCTCTCCCGTTGCGGAGCACAGGCTCTGGTCGCGTAGGCTCAGTGGCCATGGCTCACGGGCCCAGCCGCTCTGCGGCATGTGGGATCCTCCCGGACCGGGGCACGAAACTGCGTCCACTGCATCGGCAGGGGGACTCTCAACCACTGCGCCACCAGGGAAGCCCGGCATTGGGGTTTTATATCTAGTGTGGAGGACCGGCATTGATCAGTAGAAACACCCAAGATCTCTGCACAGCTGATATAAATACAAACCAAGCAGATAAAAGAGTTTGCTCTTTAGAAGCTGTAGAATAACTTAATTCATTATTTGTAATGTACTTGTGAACTACACAAGTAGAAGGTCTCACTTGCCGGGGAGAGTGGGTGTTTTCCTTGGTCAGACATAGCCCTCACCCCCAGCTAGCACCTTTTCTTGTCCTCATTCATTATTACAAATATATTTATTTTATATATATATATATATATATATAAACAGGAGAGTAACAGCTGGTAAACCGCAGCCTTTTGCCCCTTTATAGACCAGTGGTCCATCGAAGTAGTTATCTCATGCATGCAATTTTCCTTTGGTGGGTTGGAGCCTCCCTACTGTATTTAAAATTTGATTTAATTTGAGGCTGCCAGTTATTTTCAGGAAAGATTAGCAGTAGTTTCTTCATAAAATTAGGAGCAATCAACAAAGTCAATAAGTGGGGAAAGAAATGTCTTATAAAACAGAACAGCAAATCACATGTGATTCATCATGAAAATTTCAATATTGTTAAACATTTCACAACAAAAACTAGAGATTTAGACCAGAGACTAAAAATCCAGTGTTCAGACTTTTCGAGAGCTCCTTAAAATTTTTGCCAAACCCTACGGGTTTCCACACAATTCTTTTTTGTTTAAAACTTAGCCACTTTCTGTGTTCCTACACCACTTGAGGCTCTTCATATGTAAGGAGATGGTTTGACAAGCTTCTTGGAAAGATGGAAGTACTCTGATGGGGTTTAGGTCCCAATTAGCAAATGCCAGGCCCTAAAAGGGAGAGAAAGCTCATAGGCTTCAGTATAAATCATACATACATACCAGATCTCCGTTTTCAGATCTCCTTTTTAGACTTTCACATGACTCTGCTTTGAGAAGATATTTGAGTGAACATTCTTTTAATCTAATAATATAATGTGCAGTGTAGGACGTGGACACCATGAGTAAAGTAGCTGAACTAGCAAAAGCAAATTAGGTAATGAAAATGTGAAGTTAGAGGAAAACCTGAATTCTTTATAGTTACAATCCTTCACTTTGGGGTACAGAGGCGACAGTTTATGGGTGAGCTTTAGGCATCCGTGAACCCCCCAAAGTTTAATGCAAAATTCTGTGTGCATGTTTTATGTGCCTTTTCATAGCTTTCATCAAACCCTCAGAGGAGTCTGTGACCCACCTCCACCAGAAGATGATGAGTTAAGTTTCAGGGGCAGTAATGAGACTCTAAGCCTCCACTGTCCCACAGGCAGCCTCTCCCACGTGTGGCTACTGGGCACTGGGAGTGTGGCCAGTCACCCTGAAATGTGCTGTTCGTGTAGAGTACACACTGGACCTTGAAGGCTTAGTGCAAACACAATATAAAATGCTTCTTTATAATGTTTTCAATACATTGGATTATATATAAATTAATTATTAAAATGAATTTCATCTGTTCCTTTTTACTTTTTTAACAGGGTTATTAGAAAACTTTAAATTGCATTTGAGGCTCATACTGTATTTCTATTGCATGGTTGCTGCACTGAGCCTCTCACCTCCATGTCATCACCTCTTTTCTGATCATGTCAGTAACATTCAGTTATTGGCCTCAGCGACAGTGAGGTGCAGCTACAGTCCCATTCCAGTTTCTGAGAGCCACAAATGTATATATTGCCTGGTTACGAACAGCAACCTTTATCCTGGAAAGAGCCAGAGGAGACAGTGACCCTGCAGGAGACCTTCTGGAATCACCTCCGTGGAGGGAGACTGAGGCACCCACCTGGGGTGGCTTTGGCTCAGGGCTGTGGGAGTCTGTGTCTGAATCAAGACTGCCTTTGCCAATAATCTGGCTCCAATAACCATCCCCCTCCAACCCGATCCAGATTCTTAGCCTCTTACAGGAAGGTTTCAACAGGCACTGGCTTCCTATTCCCTTAAATAGAACTAGACCAGGCAGCCCAAGTATGTGGAACAAGGCAGACATATTTTATACTCACGCTGTCAAAGTGATTTAATTCTGTATTGACTTGCTGGTCTTCCAGAAGCTCTCAGTGAATTCCACCTTTGTTCTTTCAGACAGTACTATGCTTACCTCACCGACACACAGTGCAAGCGTGTGGGAACACAGTGCTGGGTGTTTGGGTGAGTAATCTTTTATCGTGGACATATAAAACCACTTTAGCCTCTGAATTTCTTGGGTTATTTCTTAACCCTACATTAAGTGCCTTTCAGTGCAGTTTTGTTTTTGTGTGTCTTTCATTTTTAACATTCCTTTTCTGATTTAAATTTAGAGGAGTTAATTGGCAAGTTACACAAAGAGGGTGTAGAAACTGTTTTTTAAAAAAATATTAGGAAATCAAAAGATAATTCCCATGTAGAACTTGAAGACCTTGTTTCTTGAAATAAATCAGAAAGTGAGTTATATGAATTCCCTGTGAAATTGATGGTGAGTTTGGGACAACATATCGTGATGGGCTTAACCACATTTTACGTTACTTTCACACCAGAAAGACCCCACAAAGCGACTGCTTGCTGTCTACCAGGGTCTAATTTTATTGTCCCAAAGACAACTAACACATGGTGACAATTTATTGTCTCATTACAGATACAAATGCTGTATCTGAATTTACAATTATTTAAGTGATTTGAAAGAAAGCAGAGGTTACCCAGTTTAACCCCAATATTAAATGGGAGATACTCTTCTGTGTCTCAGATAAGTGCTTCTTCTGCTTCAATACCATCAACATCTCACCATGCCATTTAGCAACTGAAGTTCCAGAGACATCCAGCACACCTGTAGGTGAAGTTCAGTCCCTCAGGGAGCTTACATTCAGGACCTAACCTAGGTTCTAAATGGAATGTGACAGCATAAAGAAAATCTGATGAAAACCCTAACAGATTTTTAAAGAGTAACTTTTTTTCCCTGTATTACATGCGTATTGAAACATCATCCAAAGACATCAACTATTTAGAGATACTTGCTGCTTACGTTGCATTGTCATTCGTTCCGTGTGTGTGTGTGTGTGTATGTGTGTGTGTGTGTGTGTGTGTGTGTGTCTGGAGCTCTCACTCCAGATTCTGGGGAGTTAGTGAAGTTTGATCTAGGCAAGTTTCCCACCGCCTTCTTTCCAAAAGACAAAGGGCCGTTGTCACTGTTTCTCATAAATTCTGTGATGTAAGCTGATTTTCCTACCCAAAGTAGCTTAAAGGGTGATAGGATGGACTCAATTTCCATCCTATGGATAGGATGGATTTCCACTGATTACTGATCTGGCGGGAGAGAGAATTCACACATCTACCAGATTTCTAATGTACTTCTGTCACAGGAAGGAGGAAGGTGGGCTGCCTTCCTACTGTCTTGTCCGAGGACTGGGGATCTTCCCTGCACTTCCTTCTTTCACCACATGCCTCTTCTTTCCACGGGCATTTTTCTCTTCACGTTTACAAGTCCTTGCCAGCGTCTTACTCTACGGAGCGTGGGTATATTTTCCACAGAACTCTCTACTTACCTGTTGAGGAAAAGGAGACGGCGGATCAGAGAGAGAGGCAGTGTTACAACAAAGTTTTTTTTCTGATCAGGCGGTCTGAAACTATAATCACCGTGGAGGGAGAAATGGCCGAGAGGAGCAAGGGCAGAGAATGGTGGCAAACGCCACTCCAGAAAACTGCGCCTTGCTGAAAAGTGGTAAAAGAAAGTAAAACGCAAATGATCTGAGATGCAGAGGTCAGTTGGCTAATTTAGGATGCTTTATTATAGAGACTTGAGTCCTCCCAGAATGGTGACATCAAGGTTAGTGAACCTTGAGAACTAGTGGGCCATGCTGAAAACGAGCAAGTCCGTCTTCATAAATCAAGCAGGGCAGACCTGCCTGGCGCGTGAACTGGGGCAGGAGCTGCCTCTGGGCGGTCAGCACGGTCAGCCCATGACGGTGAAACAGGAGGCGCGGGCTCCAGTCTCTTTTCTTCGTTACGCAGTCAACTGAGTGGGTCCTGAACAGCATTTTCTGAAAATCAAATAGAGTCGGAAGATGTCAGAGCAAGGGGCCGGTTGTTTTGTGTGACTTTTGTTTCAGTCGTGTGTGTGTGTGTCTGTGTGTGTGCGTGTGTCTGTGTACTGGGCCACAGTGAAAAATAGGCTTCCTGCCGTGGGTCTCAGATCACAGAAGTTGGAGAAACAGGTCTAGTCTGCTGGTCACCAAGCTCTTGAAAGCTGCCTCAGTCGGCTTGAATACCCAGACACCTCTCACAGTAAGCTCTGGGTGTTCTGTCTGGTTAAGGGCAGGTAGGCACACTTCTTCTTAACATTTTCTGATGCAGTCCTGCATCCCAGCAAGACGTCCCAGCAAGAGGCTGCACACGTTCTGTGTGTCCGCCGGCAGGCGCCCTTGCCCTCGCTGCTTCCCTGACAGCCTCGACTTCAGTGTGACAGTCGACCTCAGCCCTGCTCTCCAACGTGCCAGCCTTTGTTGTGGCGGGGAGCTGGGGAGGAAGAGGGGGTGCTCTGAAAAGATCCAGGCGACCACTCCTAACCTTGTTTCGTTGGGGCTGTGGGCCAAGACAGCTCCAGATTCTTTAGAGGCGTGTCCAGGAGACTTTCTGCTTTGCACAGGTGGCTCTGACTCTGGGCATTCCGTTGTTTAGAGCCGTCCATCCATTTGACCATGGCAGTGACCTCTGTCTGCCAGTAGGGAGGGGACCGGGGGCCTTCTGGGCCTCTTCCTGCCTTTTTAGAGATTATCTGTTCAACAAGACCAGTCCCTCCAGATTCCGTCCTGATCGAGGCACACCTAAGGTGGCCTTATCTGAAATCGCTGTTCCTGGGCAGTCTTTGGGATCACGTGACCGGCTATGTTACCCTCACCTCATCCGTTCTTACCTTCAAGCTCTGAACCTTAATAAAGGTCTGATTTTAGTATTCATAGATGAAGTTGTATTATACAAGGTTGGCTTTTTTCTCTAATGTTTTAATTAAAGAGGAAAACATGGAAGTTATTTTTTCCATCGTTTTTGGATTTAGCAAAATTGCTTACAGATGCAGAGGATAAAGGGTTTTTATCATCAGCAGAACTGGAGCATATTAAATCTGGAAATTCTAAGATGGCTGGGAGGGAATGTGATTGCTGCCTTCAAGTTACTGAAAGACTCTCCTGGAAGGCTCCCCTATACGACTGCAGAGGGCAGAATTAGGACCAGGGGTGGAAGGAGGCAGGTACCAGCCTGAGACAAGGAACGACTTCCCAACAGCTAAAGAAACTGAGCAGCAGAGGCAGCTGCCCACAGAGGTAGTAGGTTCCCTGGCCCTGCAAGGGCTCCAGCCAAGGGGGTGACTGTCCACCCATTGTGATAAGCTCCGACTTAGATGATACCAGGCAGCCTCCGGCTATGAAGACGTACGAGTTGAGATTGTAGTCTGTGAGGAAGGAAGATGTAAAGAATATTTGATTATTTCTGGGGAGGGATAGAGGGATGAAGAGGCAGAGCACAGAGGGTTTTCAGGGCAGTGAAACCATTCGATATGACCCTCTAATGGTGGACACATGTCATTATACATCTGTCCAAACCCATAGAATGTACATCACCAAGCGTGAACTCTGACATAACCTGTGAACTTTGGGTGATGTGTCAATGCAGGTTCATCACTTGTGACACATGTTGACAGTGGGGGCAGCTGTGCATGTGTCGGGGCAGAGGGTATAGGGACTCTGTACCTTCCTCTCAAGTTTGCTATGAACCTAAAACTGCTCTAAAAAAAACAGTCTGCAGAAAAGAAGAGAGGAGTAACAGTACAATAAACTTTTAATTAAATCTAAATATGTATGTATATATAATAATATATATTATTCCTGAAGAAAGCACAGTGTCATTTTGTAGGGGACCTGCTTCCAGTGTTCGGGGCAGAAATCTTATGACCACTTGAACTTTTTGATGGAATTATGCGTATTTCTGGTAATGCATAATGCTCTGATAAGATGAATTCGTATTTAACCTCTTGTTCTGTCTAACAGGGTCATTGGTTTCCTGGAAGCTATTGTCTGCATAAAATTTGGACAAGATCTCTTCTCTAAGACCCAAATCCTCTATGTTGTGCTTTGGCTTCTTTGTGTGGTAAGTCATTACTTTTTTACCCAAAAGTGTTAGTTAAAGTCCTCATGGTGTCTTCTAAAACAAAACAAAACAAAACACTCTTGTGTACCAAGGTTCCTTAGAAATTTATAGACGGGACATTCTACTGTAGTAACGCAAGATTGGCCACTGGTCTGAAGTTCAAGAATAAATACATAGGACCACATGGCACCTAAAATTGGTCACCTTTGCAGGTTCTGGTCAAATGCCCTCAGCAGGTGCATCATACTCTCATTTATTTCGCTTATGAGAATTCATCTACACTTGCTGAAAATGTCAGGCCTGCCATGAGGTGACAAGGATAGTTACAGTGCCCCGTAACATATGTACTACTGTCCAAGGGTTTATGTACAAAATGACAGACTGTTGTTTATAGGCCAGGTGAGGTGTTTTTGGAGGTAATCAGACCATACAGTTTCTTCCCCGCAGGCCGACTTTATAAGCCTGTGAAGGATGTGTTTTCCTCTCGGAAGGGAAGAGCCCTGGGGGCCCCCAGCTCCGTTGTCCTGGGACTTTTCCCTCCTCTTTCAAATGAAGCAAGATCTTGCCTAGCTTAAAATTCTGTCATTGCGCTTCTTAATTTGTTTTGTTACTTTGGGGAAAAGTCTTATTTTACATTTAAGATTCTTCCCTTTTACTTACTTGGTCCAGAAAATTAACTCGGGCTTTTTTTTTTTAATGATCATAGAAAATTTCAAACATATGTGGAAGTAGATAGGGGGTCGCTCACCCCTCATGCACCCATCATCCAGTTTCAACAATTGTCAACCCATGGGCAGTCTTATGTCCTTATAGTGCATACTCACTATCCCCAACCCTGGGTTACTTTGAAGCAGACCCACTTTACTATTTCAGGACGTATCTCTAAAGAAGATAAGAATGCTTTTTGGTTGGTGCAACCACCATACCATTATCACGCCTGAAAAAGAATTAATTCCTTCATACTGTCAAATAGCTAATCCACGTTCACATTTCTGATGTTTCCTTACGTTTTGTATTTTTTAGCAGTTTATTTGAATCAACATCCACTGATTGCAGTTGGTTGGCATGCCTTTTAATAAAAGGTCTCTTTTAATCTACAGTTTTCCCTCTGTCTCTAGCTCTCTCCTTTACATTGAAGAAACAAGCTCTTTTGTCTTCTAGATTTTCCCTCAGTCTGGTTTTACTGACTCCATCCTTACTGTAACTGAACAGATTTCTTTGTCCTCTGTACTTTCTGTAAATCGGTAGCTGGATGCAGAGGCTTAATCAGATTCAGGTCTAATTGGTGGGGGCGGGGAGCAAAACTAAACTCTGTATTTCTTTTTTTGTGTGTGTGGTACGCGGGCCTCTCACTGTTGTGGCCTCTCCCGCTGCGGAGCACAGGCTCCAGACGCGTAGGCTCAGCGGCCATGGCTCACGGGCCCAGCCGCTCCGCGGCTTGTGGGATCTTCCCGGGCCGGGGCATGAACCCGCGTCCCCTGCATCGGCAGGTGGACTCCCAACCACTGTACCACCAGGGAAGCCCCTAAACTCTGTATTTTTCAAGTGTTTCTTATTGCCTTTTGTGGTGTCTGTTTTTAGGGTTACTTGCTAGAAATCCTAACTGTGCCAGGGCACCTTGAGCCTGTTCTATCCTGTTTTATCTTGAACAATGAAAGGGAATAATGATCTCCTTTGTACTCAGGCTCCGGAATTAACGCTCAGAAGTATTTTTTCTGTTGCAGTGTGACTAGATACAAGGATTGGTTGGGGCAGTGTGTCAGATGGGCCAGGAGATCTCACCATGCGCTCCTCACATTTCTGTCTGGCGTGGGCACCCCAGCTCTGTGAATTGTAGTGTGACCCATGGCAGTGGGCAGGTGTGGGTGCAGCCCTCACCTGGCGCCGCTGGGACCACAGGGAGGTTGAGGCAGGCGGGACTCCTGGGACGTGGGCCAAAGGCCCTCCTCACAATGGCCCACTGTGGGCCTCCCCCTGGGGCATCAGCAGCCAGAAAGGTCTCCCCAAGGGCGTGTCCAAGGAGCGATCTCTGGTCACCCAGCTGGTGGGGCTCCTCCAGTCTCTCTCTAAGTTGTAGAGACTTTCGCTCTGTTTTACTGATTAGACACTTAGCATATACCTCCTTACGTTGGTGAGTTTTGATCTGCCTTGGTGTCTGTGTGACAGTAACTTATTTTGAGGACATGACCCGTTTCTCAGTCTCTGTATCACTAGCATAGTCCCTTATAAGTCTGTCATGTTGCCACGTTCTTGTTAGAGCTGCCCTGGTGCCGGAGCCACACAGGTAGGTGATAGTGAAGATTTATTCATGCTTACTAGGTGCCAGACACTGTTTGAAGCACTTTTCATGAATTGCATATTTGATCTTTACACTTTGAGGGGAGGTACTTTATTATCCCTCTTTTATAGATAAAGGCTCAGAGAGGTTCACTCACTTACCTAAGGTCACACAGGTAGCATGTGGCAGAGCCAGGACTCAAACCCAGATAGTCTGGCTGGAGATTTCCTGCTCCCCCTCCACAGGTGTCCCCCTTCGGAGGATCTCCAAGTCCACGTGGGAATTACACAAGCAAACTACTTATATTGCAAACATCCTAAAAGATGTTTGGGTTGTAGTGAGGTAGATGGACCTAGAATCTGTCCTATAGAGTGAGGTAAGTCAGAAAGAGAAAAACAAACACCATATGCCAACACGTATATGTGGAATTTAAAAAAGCGGTACTGATGAACCTAGTGACAGGGAATAAAGAGGCAGACGTAGAGAACAGACTTGAGGACACAGGGAGGGGAAAGGGTACGCTGGGATGAAGTGAGAGAGTGGCGTGGACATATATACACTACCAAATGTGAAATGGATAGCTAGTGGGAAGCAGCTGCATAGCACAGGGAGATCAGCTCGGTGCTTTGTGACCACCTAGAGGGGTGGGATAGGGAGGGTGGGAGGGAGACGCAAGAGGGAGGGGATATGGGGATATATGTATGTGTATAGCTGATTCACTTTGTTATATTCACATTTTTATAAAGCAGAAACTAGCACACCTTTGTAAAGCAATTATACACCAATAAAGGTGTGCAAAAAAGAAAGATGTGTGTGCACGGAGCTAGAGGAGCCCTAGAGAGAGCAGCAGACAAGCTGGGGTGAAGCTCCTGGAGGTGATGTGTGCTCAGGGTCACAAAGGATCACAGTGAACGGCTCCCCCATCCCTCAGGTGCCCCAGCCTAAGACCCAGGCGGCTGCTTCCTCTCCACTGTCAGCCCCCATGTCAGCCCTCTGGCTCTATTCATTCACCCGGGTGGCCCAGCTCCAGCCCCTCCTCTGTTCCCACTGCCTCTGCCCTCTAGACACCCATTTTCTCCATCCTGCCCTTCACCTCCATTCCCTACACTGCTGCCGGAGTGATCTTCCATAATTCCGATCGGAACCCCTTTGCCCTGCGTAGAATCATTTCCCCTATCGTTGGGGCCTAGAGGGCCTAACAGTACAGCATTTCCCCCCACCAGGTTCAGAGCAATTAGAGATAGTCAGGATGGACGAAGGCTATGGCGGCAGAACGGCAGCTTTACTACTGAGAGTCCACATTTTTCGGTATCAGCTTCAGGTGCGTGCCAACAAGGGGCTTCGGATTAGTGAACCCCAGAAGCAGACACGCTTCCTCTGCAGCCCCAGGAAGCAGGGCGCCCACATTGCGCTGGTGGCCTCGCACCCAGAGGGAAAGAAGGGAGACGCCCAGCTTCCTTGTCTGTTATTCCCTAGTCCGTTAAGATACTCGCACCTCCCTGGGGAAGGGGCGAGGGGTGAGGGAAAGCAGGAGTGTTATACCAGGGAAGCCCCCTCCGTGTAGACAGAAACAGCAAGAAGGAACAGCATCCCCACCACAGACCTACCAGCTGAGATAGGAAGTCGTGCTTGTGTGTTTAGGGCCGTCATTCTGGATCGTTCACCACACCCACCGCCTGTACCCTGTGCTCGGGCTCCGCCAAACTATTCCTAGATACCTCAACCCACCATCCTTCCAGAGTCGTCTTGCCTTCACCCAGGAGGCTTCCTCTGCCCGATCTGTGTGCTTTTCCCTGCGTTCTCTACCTGGTGAATCTTAACGCCAAGACCAAACTTAAATCCGTGTCCTGCATGCAATACGCTCTCACCTGCGAGGCAGGCTAGACGACCCCTCCTCGGGGGACCAGCCGCATTTGGTACATGTTTCTTTTAGTTCTAGCCCCAGTGTGATGTAACTTGGGGTATTTATATCGGTCTCCTCCACATGACACTTCCTGCTCACAGAGAATAAGTTTCCATTGTCCTTTTGTCCCCATGGACGCTAGCACAGGAAACACTCGGCACACGCAGGGAGGAGAAAGGACTGAGGTCAAGGGACAAAGACCGGGACACACAGAGGCAGGTTGAGAGACAAGCACGTCCAAAGACTGGAAGCCATGCCCGTGCCAGCGTCACAAGAGGACGGCGACCTGTTTGGGGAGCAAGAAGACAGAGGGGGTCGTCTGCGTAGTATGGGCTCTGTGTGTCTTGGTTGGAGATTCGAAGGTTTTTCAGAGGAAAGACTGTCTCACGGGGCAGCTGGAGGGTGGGAGAGTATGGCGGGGGGCGGATTGGAGAAGGGCTGAGCCTGAGGGTGTTGGAGGGACCTCAGTGAGAACCTATCCAAGGCAGCGGCATTGAAGATGCAGAGAAAGGGCTGGATCTGAGAGCTTCAGAGCCCAACTCGATAGACGATGTCCCCTTCTGAGAGCTGGGAAGGGCAACTCCAGGCTTTCCTGTTTGTGCCACTGGTGGCTTTTGGTGCTAGTAACAGGTTGGAGGATATCAGAGAAGCCCCTCGAAAGGAGATGAGTTAGGTGTGAGGGACCCTTAGATTTTACAGGTGAAGGTGTCTTGTGTCATTGGAAGTTCTGGTCTGTCCAGTAGCACTGGAAAGACTCGGTCGGCGCTGGAGGTGAAAGAGGTGGGAGGCACCTGTGTGTAGGGTACGGTTGGAGCCGTTGGGTCGGTAAGAGTCAGGGAACATAGTGTGGGAAGGAGAAGCTGGCTGAGAATGGCGTCTGGGGAGCAGCCACATTTTAGAGGCCAGGCCAAGGGCAAGAAACGGCCACAGGAAAGAGGACTTTGAAGATAAGCAGAATCCCCCAGTTGGTGTTAGCAGTGATGAATGCCATGGAGGGGGACCTGGCCTGAAAAGAGGCCTTTGGCTGGGATGATTAGGGGTCCCCACTGCCTTGCACATTTACCAGTTAGAGAAAAAGAGTGGAAATAAGGTCCTGGCACATTTTTATAATCATGGCCTTTATTAGAGATCAAGATTGGTCTCAATCTTAGGAGTGAGGCAAACATTATTAAGAGAGCGTTGAGTTACACCAGGCCTCCACACTAAGAGAAACAAAGCCCCCAATTATTTGCCTTTCCTGGTAGGAGAACGTACACAGAATTTGAGATCAGTGTGGAAGTAAAGCTCCCAGATGCTGGTTAATAAGCTGCCCCGCACCAGTTGTCTGATCAGTCGGGGTGAATTTGAGCACACCTTACCATAGCGTGGAAGCCACACCGGGGCGGGGGGGGGGTGTGCTGCCTTGGCTCTCAGCCCTCACGTTTCTCTTTCTTTCTTCCTTTTATTTAAACAAAATCCGTACAACTGTCATTTTAAATCCAGGCCTTGACATTTTAAGTGGGTACTTGCCTAGATTTCCACAGGTGTGATTGCAAACCCATAAATTACACGCTTTTGTCTCCTGGGACAAGTGTATAAAAGGGGCCTCTTGTACCCAGGTGAAGTGGTAAACTTGGCAGCTGCGGCAGGCCCTTTGCCTGGCGATCGTGATGATAAGCATCTGTCTCCCAGCACCTGCCAGTGTTTGCCTGCCCCGCTGCAAAGCCAGCTCTGCTCAGCTGTCTGCTGCTGGAGCAGCCCCAGCTGCCTGCCTGCCCTCCCAGGGGAAGGGAGGAAGCTGGGGGACGAAGAGGAAGAGCCCCACACGCCTGCCCTCTGGTGGGCGGGTTGCACAGTGACAGCCAGCCCAGCCCTGACTGCTCCCATGGTCTAGCGGCGCGGCGCTGCCCCCACCCCCCACCCCCGCCACCGCACAGCCACCGACTTGTCCACGGAGGTGGAACCTGTCCTCCCTGCCCTCCCTGTGAAACCTAGGCCGGCCTGTTCTGCTCTTTGTCAAGGAGCTAACATATACATAGGTTTACACACTACAGATGCTCTAGTCTTCCCACTCTTGCCATGCCGTGAAAATCGTACATTTAATGGTGGTTGTATATTAGAAATCTGAACAAGTACTGGAATATGTTAAAGATTAGAAGTAGTTTTCAGTCTATAATTTGAATATATTCATTCATTGCCTAATTTTTTGATGGGGGGGATATGAGCTTTTTAAAAAAAATTCCTAATTTATACCAGTTTGTATATGGATTTAATATAAAATGAACTAGTGGGTCTTCTTATATTTCATGTTACCTCTCCACCATGCCACTATTCACACTTCACTGATGTAGAAGGAGAATGGCCAGCTGGAGCGCTTGGACTCCTTTCTTTCTTGAGACTTAAGGTGACTCTGTGCGCCCAGCAGACACTTAGTGAACGTCACTGACCTGAGGAACTGGGCCAGGGCTGGACCACAAGCTGCGGTGATGAGAACGCACAGCCCAGCCTTCCCTGCAGCCTTGGCTCTACCCTCCAGGCTGTGGGCTGTGCAGAGGGATGGGATGGGACTGGCTTTTCCCATGATGCTTTGCTTCCTCCAGGAATGGATGAGTGGACAGATCAATAGAGATATAAAGATGTGTAGACATAAAATCAGTATTTATCTCGATAGCCATCCCTGACTTGTGATCCAGGGATATAAAGAGACCTGTGTTCTGGCTTCAGTCTTGCCACACTCTAGCTGTGTGTCTTTGAGAAGGCAGTCGCCTCTGAGCCTTCATTCCTCTGCTGTGAAATGAGGGGAATTGAAATTAACGATCTCTGAGGCAATGCCTCTAGATCTAAAGTTACGATTCTTAGAAAGAATTAAAATTATTCAAGAAGGGAAGAGTCCATCATGATTTCACAACTGTTCCCATGACTGGGTCAAGGTGGCAGGTCCCCAAGAGGAAATGCAGTGGAAGAGATGGAGGTTAGGAATTCTTGAAGAGGATTCACTGTCAATGGGTTCCTAGATCAAGGAATTCTGAAGAAATGTCATGGCAGGACGGGCAGTTTGGTTTGGTTGGGTTTTGGTGATCCACTTACAGTCGCGAGGGGAAGGGGAGGCCTGGCTGGAGGACCTGGCCCAACACGCTGCTTAGTCCAGACAGCCAGGAAGTTTTCCCCGACTTGTAGTTTTTTGACACATTTTTAAACTTTGGATTCTTAGGTGCTATTTTTTTCCTTAGAGTATAATTTAGGGTGCAGGGGGGCCAGTGGGGCACACATGGGGGGAAGCGGAGGTGATCCTGGCCTCTGGGTACCCGTGGACCACGCCCTTCTCTTTTCACACCAGGGCTCACAAGACATTTTTATTTTCGCTTTAGTTTCCTATCTACTTAACTGAGAAAAACAAAAGCAACCAGAACTGGGGTCAGAGCCGGGCCACTGAGACTAAAAAGCAGCGCCAAGCCCAGGGCAGCGGTGTCCTGCTGGGGTCTGCCACCTACACGTGGGTGTGTGTCCTCAATGCCCTCCGGCACCACTGTGACCCCAGACTGAATGAAACTGCTTTTTCATTCAGAAATCCTCTTCCCCTCAGAAGCTGACAAGCTAAGTCCTTTTTTTTTTTTTTTTTTTGTGGTACGCGGGCCTCTCACTGTTGTGGCCTCTCCCGCTGCGGAGCACAGGCTCCAGACGCGCAGGCTCAGCGGCCATGGCTCACGGGCCCAGCTGCTCCGCAACATGTTGGGATCCTCCCGGACCGGGACACGAACCCGTGTCCCCTGCATCGGCAGGCGGACTCTCAAAACACTGCGCCACCAGGGAAGCCCAAGCTAAGTCCTTTTAACTCTTTCCAGTGATGGGCGGCAGGGTGCAGAGGATAGGCTGTGAAAATCAGGCCAAAAAGAAAAAAAAGAAATACAATGTAGAGTCCTATCCGTCCTCTTAGGCAGAACCTGCAAAGCTGTTCAGAAAATGCATCCCACCTGATCCCACATCTAGAAATGATCTTCACTCTGACAGTGGAGTCACAGTGGTAACTGTGGCCTCATCGGAACTCTTCTTGCCGAAAGCTTTAGGGGTGCTGCCCCCCGGGGTTCACCTCTGCCGCATCCAGCCATTCTGTAACCGGCATCCCGGGAGAGAAGGCAGAAATGCGTCGAGCCATCGTGTATGAATTCCCATTGAAACCCTGAAGTTCCAGGAAGTGGAATTTTTTGGTGCACCCTCACTTATAAAATGGTTTTGTGCTTGTTTTTCTCTTCCAGGCGTTCACTACCTTCCTGTGTCTGTACGGCATGGTTTGGTATGCAGAGCACTATGGTCACCGAGAAAAGGTATAGAATGGAAGGTGGAGATGGCCTTTTATTTAAACTAACCACGTCCTGCTTAGCGCTTTAGCCCAGAGCACATGCACGTGAGGATGTGGCATGTACGGCACAGTGAGAGCCGGGTGTCAGCCTCCCTGCTTTAGAGACGTAGCCAGTGCAGAATTCACTTCCTATCAGTTGCCATCCTTACGTGTGACTGCCCTATTCAATAGGTCAGGACTTTTATCCTCATTTCTTAAGGGGGTTAAAGCTTAATTATTTGTTTATATATATATATATTTTTTTTTAAATTGCATGTCAAGCCCCAGAGCAGTTTTTGAAAAGCTAGGTCTTTCACTCTGTCCAGGCCTCTACCTGTATCCCAGCCTCGGGCTCCCATCCGGAAACTCCTGCCCTGCCCACTTCATAGTAGATGAAGATTAAGGTAGAGGATAGATGTGAGTGGGCTTAAAATGCTGTAGCAGTCTTGTCAACTGTAATTATTTTTAAGTAAAAATAACAGCTTTCATCCGTTATTCATACTTTTAGTCTAAGGAGCTAAAGGCGCTTCCTAGAAGATGTAATCTGCATCACCTGGGATATAGCCTTGATCTTATAGCTGAGAACATAAGCGTGAGGTGATCCTGCACTTGCTGGCGGGGATCCCCAGCCTGGGAGAGGCCAGGGTTGAGCAGCCTCGCTTGTTTGCTGGTCCCCCTCCTCCCGGGAGCACTTGAAATTCCACCACTAAGCCTGCCTCTCTCCCTAGACCTACTCAGAGTGTGAAGATGGTACCTACAGCCCTGACATCTCCTGGCCTCACGGGAAAGGTACAAAAGGTATCTCTCTCTTGCTCTTTGTTAAAAACGCTCCTGGGTCCTCTCCCTCCCAAGGCCCAGTAAAGGGATTTAGCATCAGTATTTATCTTCCGAATGTTGATAAATATATGCCCTGAAGGGTCTCAAACCTACTCATCGCGTGTCTCCTGTTACTTATTAAGAAACATGCAACGTGCTCACAGGTTCTGCCCAAGAAACTTGCTTCGTAGGAAGAGGTGCCCCGTGGTTCTGCCTTTTCTGAGACAGGAAAACGTAACAAGATCCCACTGTCTCAAGCATCCTGATGGGGATGTTCCTCCTCTTGGCTTTCACCGTGAGTGAAAAGCGTTAGGAAGAGCTGTGTGCCAGGAGGAGAAACCTTTCCGAAGAGGTGGATCGACTTAATCGTGTTCATCCAAGAGATAGGCCAGCACGAGGGGGATCTCAACAGTGTAGTCAGGGATCTCCCACTGGCCTCTCTCCGAGGAGCATTTTGGAAAGATTTGGGGCCACCTGGTTATCTTAAAGAATTTGACTCGTAGAACAATGACCCACTGGATAGTAATTCCATGTCAGTTATGAGGTGATTGTGGGCTTGACTGAAGGAAGAGAACTGAATGTCAGGGACCGTGAATTTTAACCCACAGAATCGCTCGGAGAAGCGGGGACAAGGGAGGGGAAAACACAAGGGAGGGGAAAACACTGCTGAGGCAGTTGCTCTCCTGAGTTCTTTTGGGGTGAAGCTCATCACAGCTGTCCCTGGGGAAAACACTGCCGAGTGCTGGTCACCCTGAGATGATTTCTCCTGAATCAGCAACCTGTTATGGAATGCTGATGGAGGTAGGCACAGGGCTTCCCCTGGGCTCCCTTATTCAGAACCATCCTAGAGATCAGTCCATGGCCATTCCGGGTTCTCCACTGAAAAGACTAAAAGAAACAAGCAATGGTAGAGATATATTTAAATGAAAGGTAGACAGCTTAAAAAAAAAAAATCTGGGCCCTGGAGCAGAGAACCTTTTGCCTTAGCTGCTAAGCCAGAGATTTTCCATGTTCTCAGCCCGAGGGCAGAGCCAGCCTAATGCCAGAAAGTTCCGATGACCTTCCAGGCCTTACACACCCCTACCCGGAATGCCCACCCTCACCCCACCACTGCCCTGGCTCCACCCTCCACCTGGCTGATGCCTGATGATTGCCCAGCACTCAGCCAATGTAGACGTCTTTCTCTAAGCTCCCACACAAATGATAGAGCGTGACAGACGACACGGTCCCTGCAGACCGTGAGCTGCTTGAGGGCACGTGGCATCTTCAGTCTATGGCTCCGGGGCTGCCTGTCATGAGCAGCAGATTTGTAAAGGTGGCTTCCAGATCAAACCATTGAGGGCACGTAATATCTTTGATTTTTGCCAAGTCAAGAATCCATTCCCATTTAGGGATTTAGAAACAATGGTGTGTGGCAGGTCAAGGTGTGGACACCTAGCTGATGCGTCCTTTGATTGCTAAGGTAGACTCGACACCCATGTGGTTTGTTTTCATTGTCCCTCCTTTGTGCTTCGATGTTATTTGTGCTCTCACTTCTGGTCCCCATCACCATGACCACGATCCGCCCTACGGTGTGAACGTAAACATCCTCAGGACGCTCCTGTCTTTGTGGAGCCATGGCTTGCACACCCTGGCCCCAGCTGTGCTAGCTCAGTGCCGGGGCTTCTGTGCCTTGATTCATTAACGAGGCCACTAGATGGCGCACAAGGACCAGTGGAGGAGCGGTGGGGCGGCCCGGACAGGGAGAACCAGAATCAGAGGCTTCAGAAGCCCCGAGCCGGGAGCCCAGAGCCCACGGTGACGGTGTGTCCCGATTCCTTTGGCCAGGTTCTGAAGATGGCCCACCCAAGCATCCAGGCAACAGCGAGAGCCATTCTTCCAGAAGAAGGAATCGACATTCCAAGTCAAAAGTCACCAACGGAGTTGGAAAGAAATGAAGGACCCTGGTTAATCAAAGATGTTCCAGGGAGTGCCTCAAACCAGGAGGGGACGGAATCGGCTGGACCTCCCTGCGGGGAGGTCGAAACGCATAGCGTGAACGGGAAGGAGTGGGGGCTGGGAGGGGTCATTATTTGAGAGCATAAGTCTTGTTGCCCACAGACCCGGCCACACGGGGCAGACCACTGCTGGGGGTCCTTCGCCACTTGGGTGTCTCTTGTAACTTCAGCACTTGGCACGTGGTCACCGGTAGCAGGACCGTGCTCAAAGGAGAGGGTAGCTATTTACTCAGTTGCCAGAAGCAGTTCTGTGCTTGCGTGCGTGTGTTGTGGATGCAGTTTAAACATCTTCACTCAGGCAGGGCGCCAACCAGACGGCTGACGGACTGGTCACCAGGTTTTATTTTTCTGAATCTGCCTTTCCGTTTGACTGACTGGTTTAAGTCCAGGCCACTTACCTGTCTTTTATTTTGTTGTTTCTTATTTTTTATGTCAGGATGCTTACAAGCCTTCAGAAGCCACCTCTGAGGTTGAATTGGGGGAGGTTTCTCTTTTTTTTCCTAGAGAAAAAAAGGGGGGGAGAGTTTGTGTTACACTTCAGCAGCCTTCTCCCCTTTTTAGGACCTGAAACTACACAGCGGTGGGTGGAAACCAGGCTGAGGGAAGGTTAGCTACCCACGTAGGATCCTGGGCTTCAGATCGGAACCTTTTTGTTCTCTTTCCAATGTCGCTTGTCCAGACTTATCCACAGTGCACAGGCGTGGACCTGCCGAGAGGCAGTGCTCACCGCAGCCCCTCCCCCCCAGGTGCCTTTTCCATTTTGTTTGTTTTCCTTCCGTGGTGTGTTGCTGACATTGTCTTTTAGTCCCATGTGAGGTGCTGGTGAGTATTCCCTTTCATCCATCCGTGCCATGCTCTAGAACATTGACCCTGATAGTTCACCACCTCTGATGGATCCCTGTTTTAAATAAAACGGTTCACGTTAAAGCCCATCAAATTCTGTCTCTGTAAAGTGCTCGTTTCTTTGCCTCTTATTGGTATTTTCCACTATTTGTAAGCAATCACCGTATTTTTCAAGTGACTTTAGGATAATAAGAATGTGGATGTGTTTCACGTAGTGAGAAGAAAAGAGAAGAAAATGTGTACTTTAGAGGACTTACAGACACATATGTCCCTTTTCCTAACCTTCCCAAGTGATCAAGAGGAAATGAACAAGATAGTCATTGTTTTCTTACTAGGGTAATGGTTACATCAACCAAGCTGGATTTTTTTCTCTAGCAAGTGGCCGGTACCCAGTTGATTTTCCTACAGATATAAACTTGCTGCAAGCAACCCTTTTGTTCCCTCATTTCACAGAGCACAAAGGTTTCGATGTCTTTTCCCCCTTTAAGGAAGTCTTTACCCATAGAAGTGTCATGTTTTTCTTTTCCTGCAAAAGAATCCCAGGGTGAAGGGGTTAAATGAGTCACGCAAAGCGAGGATCACCTGCTGTGCTCATTGCCAGCAGAGAACTGTCGCCAGTCACCGGGCTGGTGCGCCGGGTTGTGCCGGCCCTGCGGTCCCAGCAGTGGCCCCATGCTTCCCGTGATAGTCCTGAAGAGAGGCATGCTTGTCCCATAGACCCCCGCACTCTTTTATCACCCATCAGAGAGGCCTTTCTTAAACAGAGGTACAATGTAAAATTTGTTTGACTTTGAAAGTAGGTGCGTTTGTTTCGTTTTGCTTCTCCGAGCACGTCTGTGCATCACGGACATCGTGTACGTCGCCGGCCTCAACTCCACTTCCTCGTGCTGGGCCACCTCCCTGAGTGTCTCCAAGTTCGTTTTCTGGCGCTTTAACCCTCCTCTGATCAATAGCCGGGTGCAGCTGAAGAAGACGTTTCCTTCTCCAAGGCCGGCCTAGGAGAGGCCCCCCGCCCACCTGCGATGACTTGGATTTCCTTGGGTCACGTGAAAGCAGAGTGCACGTGAGACAGTCTCTCCTCAGTGGCTTTGTACGGAACGGCCGGGAAAGTCCTCAGCTGCTTTCCGTATCCTTTCTTTGAGTTTAATCTTTTCTTTTTCCCTTTCAGTAAGAGCTCTTGACTACAGTGTTTCCAAAACTAGTGCTTTCCTTGACCAGCCAGATCCACGGCTGCCATTTCCTCCTGGAAACTGTGCTGCTGGGTTTGGTCTACTTTTTCCACTCATTTCTATGCAAATGGGCTTCACGTTGATGAAATGTCAAATTTTCCTTGTCACCTATGTTTACTAAAGATCGCCTTTAATCCCTTTAATCAGAGTTGTCATTTAGTATCAGAAACGATTTGAATGCAAGTGGTCTCACATTTGCCATTTACAGACTGCCCTCTTAAAAGGCACCATTGTTTTGGACGTAATACGCGAAGAATTCTTTACGTATATTTCTCTGTATGTAGCATGGCATGGAGTGTTGAGTACTTTTTCTTTTTTGTCATTCTTCGTCTTTCCGTGGCCTTTCCCTGCCTTTCTTGTGTCTGTTTTCACCATTTGTAAAAGCCTTGGCCAAACTGCTCCCATAGCAATGCTAGGACACTTCATTGACCTGTTTTAAGCATTTTGATGATAAAAGACATCCTATAAATGCCAGTCTTATTTTCACCATGACTGCTTCTGTAGTGAGCTCATTAGTAAAGTACTCACCTAGGAGAAATAAAATTCTTTACCAAATACATCAGGTTCAGCCCTATTGGTCTCCCCTCTGAAGCCGCTCTGCATCATCTCTAAGTGATACCTCTTTTTGTCAGGGGTCTCCTTGTGGAATTGGACCCTTGGGTTGCCTTATTTGTTGATAATAGTGCAGTTACTCAGGCCCTTACGGGGGGAGCTAAATGCAGGGTGGAAAAGAAAAAAATTAACCATTGGAAACCAGAGGAAGTGAGCACTTTAAACAGGGGGGATTAATTTGTGTGCTCTGTGCTCTTTTAATTATGCGTAGGGTTACCCGCGTGTTCACCAGGTGGGCTTCACTTACAGAGTTCTTATTGCTATGAAAACCAGGTATCCCCCAGGTAGGTAATTGCAAATCCTCAATGTATTTCCCACTTTTATGATTGAAATCAAGATGTGAGGAGAACCAAGACTTCTGTTCATCAGTGTTTCATTACAGGTGCATCTCTTGCCTTCATCGTGCATGTACATTGCAAGGGTTATATTTGAGATTTGGTTCTTTGCGAGTTTCAGCATTAGTAATGGCTATGACCAATGGGCTTCAGAGTCTGGTTGCTAGCCCATAATAGATTTTTACAACATTTCACTTTATAACATTTTATTCTAAACCTGATGCTAGGACTATCACAGGTGAAGGTTACAAATTTTTTTAATTTAACTCTGATATTACCTTTGATGCAATAAATACCTACAGCTTTTTTATTTTGCTGTCTTCTGTGAATTTAGAGGAATTATTTATTAATGTCTACCAAAGAAGGGGGAAAATAGTTGGATGTGTATATTTTTGGTTTTTGTTTTTTTAGTGTGTGGGAATGCTGAAATGTAAAATTTTCCTTGTCACCTATGTTTACTAAAGATCGCCTTTAATCCCTTTGAGAAATTCATCTGCAGTTTTGTCTACCTTGACGTTACCTTTCTTCCATCCCCTTCTCATAAACCCAGTGAGGACAGAAACATCATTCAGAAAATAGAATTTGCCTGAGAATTTTGCTTTCCCAGCTACCAACCACCCAACCTACTTAGCCATTCTGGGCTCATGCTTGAACCTCCTGTGCCCCAGGTGTTCATTTTGTTTGCTTGTTTTGTTACTGGAATGCTCTGAAAACGTTCTCCAAGGGCCTGCAAGTTGTGGGCGCCCATATGCCCCAAATGGCAGGAAGGTTTGCTCCGATGTGCCTGGCCTCCACACGGTCTCCCCAGGGCCTCAGATACCGGTGTTCCCGTGTACCCCTTTTCTGGACGCTGAGTAAAGGGGACTCGTGTGGCTTTACAACACAGGAAATAAGGTTTGTTTGCCTTTAAAAGAAAAGTAGATAAACCTGAGACCAAAGACCTAAAATATTGCATTCTCATGTCTGAAGTATACATATTATAGCCTTAATTACAGTGTCAAATGGCAGACAGGATTTGTGTTCCAATCCATACTGGAAAATCTGGACTGTAAACCTTGTTCCCACTTGCCTGACTCGGTCTCATCGATCCAACTACATATTCACGGGCTGATTAGGTATTTTATGGACGCAACCTGGGAAAAGCTTATGACGATACCCAGGTTTCAAAATGTTGAGAATCCTCTACCTTCTCTTAGACTGTGTGAAATCCAGGCCAAGAGCAAGGGGATGAGTTCACTAGGGCCACCGCTAACAAATCTTCCAAAGGCATTTGAAGGACTGGGATCCTTCGCGAGACCTCTGGATGGGGCTCTTGGAAACCCCTCCTTCCCTCGAGTCTCCCTAGTGGCCACCGTAGCACTCAGCTGGCTTTGCTGGAGAGCCATATGCCAGAGCAGCACTTCTAATTCCAGGGGAAGGGGGTCCCTGTGACACACACACACACACACACACCCCTGTGACGTATGTGTGTTCTTCAGTCCTGTGAGTTTGCTGTCAATCCCTGTTTCCCTGGGTCATGAGGCTTGAGTACTTGACCCAAGAGTACACAGCCACTAGGGGGCGTCAGATCAACCCAGAGGCTCCTTGTCTTAATTCTTGGGCACATGTCTTAAGCCCCATTCCCGGACCCGAGCCTCCATCTGTCCCCCTGCCCTGCTCCCAGACAGCCTCGACAAATGGCTTATGAAGAGCCCCTGGGGGCGCCCACGGCTTTGCCTCCCCTACCCCTGGTGCTTGCTTTAAAGCGATGGCCAAACCTCCAGGCCACTGCAGATGTTGATCCTTGGTGTGATTTCAGCTGGTTGCACGCTCGGTGGAAGGAATAACCGGTGTCTCACGCTCCTTGAAGCAGGGTCCCATCTCTCTCCATTTGGGTTCTTTTCCTGATGTTTTCGTGCGTTCTGCAAACTGTCAGAGGGCAATTCCTCCTGCCCGTAGCAGCTCCCTCTACCCTCAGGAATCTGATTTACGATCCGGCGAGGCCATAAACCTCTGCTCTTCACTTCTGAAAAACAGCAAAGTATGGGAAAGAATGTAAATTATAAATACTGAATTCCTATGGTCAGCAATAATGTAACGGCCTGGGTTGTTGTGTTTTGTGTTTTTTTCTTTAAATATGGTATCCATATGGCTTTAATTTCTAAGGGGCCTGCGTTCCCCCCTGCCACCATCACCATATTTATAAGGAGAACAGATAACAGTGAAATATCCCACTGGGTTAGAGTGTTTTTTTCCAAAATGAGAAATAGCATTTTCTGATGGCTCATTGGCCCAGGATTGAAATGCCTCTCTTCACAGAGAGGGATAGGACTATAGGTGACAGTGACACCTCCACAGTCATCAGCCTGCCGATCTGTTCGCTCTGCTATAAACCAACCCCTGGTGGTGTCACTTAGCAAACCCCACCCCCAATTTTGACTTTCCAGGCGGAGGATTTTTCTGTAAGATGTTTTGAAATTCTCTTCCTGTCCCTCTTAGCAGTCAAGGTCTGCTCACTCACTGGGAACAGACTTCTTACTTGTACTTGCACCGCTGCTGCAAACCGTGAAAACAGCTGCAAACTCATCCTGAAGACCAAACGGCGGCCGGGTTTGAATTTTCATTCCTGGGGTGGGTCAGCGCCAGGCTTAGACTTCACACGCAGGGCAGAAGCAGCTGCTTGCTCCTCTGACGCTTGAAGGAGCCGCTGGTCACCAGGTGAATTCCTGCTGCCCTTCTCTGACCACAGAATCCAGTACCTGAGATCATTCTGCCAGTCTTCAGCATTTTTGCCCTTAAACCCAACCTCGTCCCAGTTCAGAATGATGGCTGAAAGCTGCAAAAACACCCAGGGTCCCAAGCTACTGTGAGAACGGCCCAAGTCTGCCAGAGCATCTATTAAAATTGATGGGTTTGTGTTTTTCTTTGTGTGGTCAGGAAGTGTGCTGACAGCAAAGGAGGGTGCGTGAGAACATGATGCTTGAGATCACAGGCGTGTCCACCCACAGAAATATATAGGCTTACAAGCACCTATTCACTCCCACGCTCGCCTCCATGTCTTCCTGTCATTTTCTTTGGACCACATTTGATTCGCAAAATGCCAGGCTCGGCTTCAGCATGGGACCAGCCAGACCACACGGAGGGCGTGGAGGAGAGGGCCAAGGTTCTCAGAAATCTCTGAGTGGATGTTGTGTACGTTTTGACTGTCAGGATAACCTCAGCTGCAGGTCCCTTCCTCAAAATCGTGTCTCTGCCAGAAGGTTCTGTGTATGTACATCTAAGGAATTTCAAGAGAAGGTGAAGATAAGCCCGGCGGTGATGGCCATAGAATATGTACACAACTGATGGGTAATTTTATGTGTCAACTTGACTGGACTAAGGGATGTCCAAACAGCTAGTAAAGCATTATTTCCGGATGTGTCGGTGAGGGTGTCCCCGAAAGAGATCGGCATTTGAGTCAGTAGATAGAGTAAAGCAGATTGCCCTCCCCAGTGTGGGCAGGCCTCATCCAATCTATTGAGGGCCTGAATAGAACAAAAATGCAGAGGAAGGGTGAATCTGTTCTCTCTCTGCTTGATCTGAGACATCCCTCTTCTCTTGGACGTTGTTGCCCCTGGTTCTCAGCTTTCAAAACTCAGAGTAGGACTTAAACTCCCCCTTTGCCCCACTACACACACACCGTTGAGCCTTTGGACTTGGACTGAATCACAGCGCCCACTCTCTTGGTTCTCTAGCTTGCAGACAGCAGGTTGTGGGACTTCTAGGCCTCCATAGCTGTGAAAGACAATTCCTATAATAGCTCTCCTCATGTGTATAGATGTGTGTGTGTGTGTGTGTGTGTGTGTGTGTGTGTGTATCTCTCCTGTTGGTTCTGTTTCTCTGGAGAACCCTGACTAATACAGCCAGGCTTATATTTAGACTAAGGTTTGTAAATTAAAATTATAAAGGGAAATGAGAATTGGAGTCCTTGAGTAATGAATGCTCCGAAATGTGATTGCTGGCCTGTAAATCAACTTGTATGGCCACTGGTTTTTCAGATAACATTGCCGTGAACAGCAGAATTGCCATTTTAGTTTAGAACAAGGGCATACACACACCTTCTGGTACGCTGCTGCAGAGATGGCCAGTGCCATGAAATCTACCCCAGATGGGTATAATAGAGTGGCCCAAGGACAAAAACAGAAGGCCACATCATACACTGGACTCATTGCCCCAACCTTTCCCACCTGTCCTATTCTGACCCTTGGTTTTTAAAAAATCATTGCACCACAACCATACCACCCTGAATGCACCCGATCTCGTCTAAAAAATCATTGCAAACAGTTAGTTGTATCTTGTTTAAAAAAAAATCCTTTAATGAGCAGCTGCTCAGACTGAGAGAAGGGGAAAGAATGTTTAGTTTTTCCAAATAAATTTCTTGATACTTAGTGTGTTGGCATCGCCCAATTGCTCTTCTGTTGAGACTCTAATGTGACTCGCAGGTAGTGTTTTTGCCCTACGTGGCAAAATAATTAATGGTAAAAACTAACGCTAACTGTGTGCTGGACACCGTGCGCGGTGCTTTCCCTGGATCATCTGATCCGTCCCTTGTGAGATCCTTATTGGAGGACAGACTGGAGAGGCCTTACAGAGAGAAGCAGCGGGGCTGGTACCTGATGAGCGAGGGGTTGCGGGCTTGAGCCCACACTCCTCGGCATCTCACGGATCAGCAAGGTCCAACTCAGCCATGTGTCCAGCATCAGCTCCTGCTCACCCCCTGCACCCCCTCGTGCCCTCCACCCCGCACTGATAGCACTATGGGACCCCCGCCCACCATCTCCATGGCCCACCAAGTACACCGCATTTTCAGGCTCCACAGCATCTGTGACACGCCTGGAACGTCTGCCCCTGGCATTCTGCCTGGTAAGTTTCATCGTCCTGAAAAATCTCAGCTCAGACACTGTGCTCTGTGAAAGTCCCCTGATCCCTGATGTGCATGGACGTGCTCCTTCCCTGTGTGGTGTGTCCACCTCTGAGTGGCAGTTCTGTCTCAGGTCTCCTGGACTCAGCCCGGGTTCCTAGCAGTGTTCATCCCCAACACCCAGGCCAGAGCAGGTGCTCAGTAAATGCTCTGAATGAGCACGTGAGTGAGTGGGGCTGTGGGACAGAGGCCAAGGACCACCCCTTCCAGGATGGACACGAGGTGTGGGCGGCTGTTCCACTTCCCTCTGGTTCCACGGGAATCCTGCATGGAGTCCTTCGGCCCAGCTGCACGTTGGCCTGCAGTTGGGTCTGCAGTTAAGTCCTGCTGCCTTCACTCTTTATTTTTTTTTAAATGATACGGTTGTCCATCTCACGACATTTATTTATTTGCTTGTTTATTTATTTAGCCAGGCTGTGCAGCATGCGGGATGTTAGTTCCCCGACCAGGGATCAAACCCATGTCCCCTGCAGTCCTGCAGTGGAAGCGTGGAGTCTTAACCACTGGACCACCAGGGAATTCCCCCTCTTTATCTTTAAAGAGTTTTTTCTTTTAAGAGGAGTTTTTGGTTCACTGAAAACTTGAGCAGAATATACAGAGAGTTCTCTCATACCCCCTGCCCCTACTCAGGCAGAGCCTCCCCCGTTATCAGATCCACCACCAGAGTGGGACATTTGTTACAGTTGATGACCTGCATTGACGCACCGTTATCACCCAGAGTCCACAGTTTACGTTACCGTTCATGCTTGGTATTGTACACTGCATGGGTTTAGACAGATGTATAATTGACAAATATCTACCATTTTAGTATCATACAGAGTATTTTCACTGTCCTAAAAGTCCTTTGTGTTCTGCCTATTCATCCCTGCCCCCCCCACCCCAGAATTTCAGGCAACAACTGAACTTTCTACCGTCTCCATAGTTTTGCCTTTTCCAGAATGTCGTATAGTTGGAATCATTCAGTATGTATCCTTCTCAGATTGGCTCCTCTCACTTGGTAATATGCATTTAAGATTCCTTCATGCTTATTTATTTCTAGTGCTGAATAATATTCTGTTGTCTTGATGGACCAGTTTGTTTATCCACTCACTCACCAGAGGACATCTTGGTTGCTTCCAAGTTTTGGCGATTATGAATAAAGCTGCTATAAACGTTTTTGTGCAGGTTTTTGTGTAGGCATACATTTTCAACGCCTTTGGGTAAGTACCAAGCAGTGCGTTGCTAGATCATATGGTAAGAGTGTATTCAGTTTTGTAAGAAACCACCAAACTGGCTCCCAAAGTGGCTGTACCATTTTGCATTCCCACCAACAAAGGATGAGAGTTCCTGTTGCTCCACATCCTTGCCAGCATTTGGTGGTGTCGGTGTTCTGGATTTTGGCCATTCTAATAGGTGTTTAGTGGTATCTCGTTATTGTTTAAATTTGCATTTCCCTGAAGGTGTGATAGACCTGCCTCTACTTCTTCAGCCTGTGCTTTTACCTGTGTGCACTGGGCCCACACCCCGGCATTTCAGAGGGCTGTCTTGCTTACTTCTTTTTTGCTCTTAAACTTCCACCAGCAGTGGAAATTGGCAGAGCCGCTTTGGAGTGTTAATCAGAAAATATCTTGTTTTCAAGTTTCTTAGGACAGTTTCCTTTGAAGCCGATGACTAGGGACCACTTCTTGATTCTCAGCACAAGGGCTGGGACAGGTACCAAAGGCATCCACTCTCCCGCCCAACACCCGTTTTTATATTGCAAGGTTCTCAAAAATGCTCGGATTTTCTTCCTTGGTTCTTGATTCATCCAAGTTTTGTGGGGCCCTCCATTTGGGGTTCAAACTTGTAGAGGTCCTTCTGAAGAAAAAAGAATATAAAAAGCTCTTACTATTGAAATTTGATTTTTAAAAAAGCAAATGCCACATGGCCCCAGTGCGAGGCTACCTGCCAGAGGCTTGGAAGAGGCCAAGTGAAAGGGGACTCAAAAGCGTTAAGTGTCACTAACTTTGCAGTGAATCTGCCTCCACTGGAACCTGAACGAATTGCCATTCACCTGCTGCAGGTTCAAAGAAACCACATCTCGGATTCTTCCCATTCATTGCTCAAACTGCAAGATGCCATTATCAGCAGGAAGCGTAGCCTTTCCCCCGAGGCTTTTTTCCACCCCATCCAAACTCTCCAAGAACACTACGGATTTGTTCCATGAACTGAGTCCAAGAACTGGGCAGTCCTATCAACCCTGGAGCACTCTGACTCAGGTGCTCTGCCTCGCAGGGTGGTGAACAATTGTCCACTCGGCCATGACGCTTTGTCAGTCCCCACCCCATAGTAGCAGTGTCCCTGCTTGGGCAGCCAGGTGGCACCATGCCTGAAAGTCGCTCTCAGAGCAGGAGACTGTGCCAGGGACAGGGAGTCTAGTAGACATTTAGGTCTCAAATACAGCCTGCCCCAGACCCAACTCTTGTACCCCTGGAGCCCAGTTCACCAGCCAGGCTCCTCTTTCCCTCGTGATGAGTCTTCCTTTGGGACCTCAGCATCTATCACTGCCAGGGCCAACTTAGTCCATCCAGGAGATTCCCATGAGCAATGCCCCAAAAGGAAAGAGTGGAGCTCTCGGCCCTTCTCCTGCCCTCTCTGCAGCTCTGTCCCCTCCTGCCGGGAACAGCTTGCATATAGAGCATATTGCAAGTGGGTGCCTTGCCAGGTTGCAGAAGCAGGCCCCCATCCCAGCTCTGTGCTTCTCTCCCCATAAGGAGCTGCCTGGATCTGCCTAGTCAGATCTGCCAATATACAGAGGAGTTCCTGCTCCCATATATGTTGCTTCCTTCCTGACAGCCCCTCTGGTTCTCAGATGGTGACAGTGGTGTTCACGGGGGTTCTTTCCGGAGCCACAGGGTCTGGACTGCCAGGAGCTGCATCTGCTGTGGGTCTAGGAAAGATGTCCTTCCTTCTGTAGCTTGCAAGGCCTGGTGACTGCTTTAATGAAGAAAGAGCCCCAGAGAACACGCACTTCCATTGGTGGTTCTCCCCAAATTGAAATAATTATCTTTCAACCAGCTAACTTTATCCCGCTGGGACCAGTTTAGTTTGGGGAATTATTTTTGCTTTTGAACACAAATGTTCTTCCCTCTGGCATCTGCTCACCACAAGCTTTCCAAACAGGCAATGACAGACCATTGAGTAAAGTGTTTTATCCCCTGAATAAAGCACTTATGTGTTTTTTGAAACTATGTTTCCTCAAGAAAGCCACCCCCATGTGGAGAATCCACCTTCTCTGAGCAAGTGTCTACGTGAATCTGACTTCTCTCTGGGGTTAACTGAGCCAAAAATGAATCACTCACCCAGCTGCAGGGAGAGGGCAACCTTCATTCTGCAAAATTACAATCCCATGATCAGACAGCAGAGCCCTTCTGCTAATGGAAACCAAAAGACTGGGCTGTATTAAAAGATGGCTGAGGAAATGACCCAGAATAGCACATTTTCACCTCCTCTCCAATCTAAAGAGATTTGCTCCCAGATGTTGTTTCTTCAGTCCAGCTTCTGACTCGCAAACTCTTCAAGAAGGAGGCTGTGGGCTGGATGACACAGAGCCCGCATGACATAACTTTCATGTATAACACACACACACAGATAGAGGAAACAGACATTTGGAGAAGGGGCTCAGGGGCAGCCTATGGTTGTACCCCTACAGTTCACAGGTCAAGGTACCAAGGTCCCCCTCACACCCATCAGGATGGCTGCTATCCCAAAAATAAAAACGGAACAGAAACTAACAAGTGTTGCTGGGAAGTGAAGAAATTGCAACCCTCGTGCACTGTTGGTGGGAATGTAAAATGGTGCAGCTACTGGAAAACAGTACGGAGGATCCTCAAGACAGTGAAAATAGAATGACCACATGATCCAGGAATTACACTTCTGGGTATACATCCAAAGGAACGGAAAGCAGACTCGAAGAGATATTTGCACATCCATGTTCACAGCAGCACTATTCACAATAGCTAAAACACGGAAGCAACACAAGCATCCGCTGACAGATGAACGGATTAGCAAAATCTTGGTATGCATACAATGGAATATTATTCAGCCTTAAAACGAAGGAGTCCTGCAATATGCTACAACATGGATGAATCTTTTTTTTTAATTTTTTAATTTTATTTATTTTTTTATACAGCAGGTTCTTATTAGTTATCTATTTTATACATATTAGTGTATGAATGTCAGTCCCAATCTCCCAGTTCATCCCACCACCACCACCTCTGCCTGCCGCTTTCCCCCCTTGGTGTCCATATGTTCAACATGGATGAACCTTGAGGGCATTATGCTGAATGAAATAAGCCTGTCACAGAAGGACAAATACTGTATGATTCCACTTACATGAGATACTTAGACAAAAAGTCACAGAGACAGAGAGTGGAACAGTGGTTGCCAGGGGCTGAGGGAAAGGGGAAAATGGAGCGTTTAATGGATGCAGAAATTCAGTCTTACAAGATGGAAAGAGTTATGGAGGTGAACGAATGGTGGTGAAAGTAATACATTTTGAGTGTACTTTATCCATTATGGCCGCACCACGCAGCAGGCGGGATCTTAGTTCCCTGACCAGAGGTAGAACCCAAGGCCCCTGCACTGGAAGCACGGAGTCTTAACCGCTGGACCACCAGGGAAATCCCAATGAATGTATTTTAAACCACTGAACTGTACGTTTAGATAATGATCCAGATGGTAAATTTTATGTGTATTTTACCACAATTTAGAAAAAACATAGAGAAAAAAGAAAGACACCGAGGCCCAGAGTAGTGAAGTAACTTGGCTAGGGTCACACAGCTGGCCGTACCACAGCCAGGGATCAGGCTGTCTCTAGATCCCTGCTGCGACGTTCCTGCCCCAGTACACAAGTACCAAGGAAGAAGACAAACCTGTGTGGCTTGTGCAGCGGCTCAGGCTTCATGCATTTAGGGGATTTGTCCTTTCTACCAAACTTTTTTTTCCCTGCCCCGTCACTGCACGTTTCTCACCTTCAGAATCCAGCTTCACTCTCTGATGCCTTCTATCACTGACTAACAGGTTCAGAATTTTAAAGGGCATATACAAAAATAGAGTGCTCGTAGCCAAGGATGCTTCTAAAAGGGTGACAACACCCTGTAAAAGTAGAGTATCCAGAGTGGCCAAAGCCTGGGGTGATCTGAGGTGTTTAGAATGTTCTGGGAGCAATTTTTCAAATGAAGGCGGGGAGCGCTTTTGAAAGCCACCCATAGGACAAGAAGGGAAAGCAAAAGAATGGCGTCCACTGTTTGGAAAAAGTTCAATCTGATGATTCTTCCTGCTGCAGGTCCTTCTGTGATTTCTCTTTACTCTTTATTTTGGCTCATAAGTCAAGTTCAGGCCCTCCTGTGCACTGCCCGCCCCCCACCCCCGGCACCAATCTCTTTACTTCAGCCATTCTGACCTATTTTCATTACTTGAATATTCATCAAGGGTTTTCCCCATCACATCCCGTCCCCGACTATTCCTCTAGTAAATTCATCCATGTCCTTTCATTCTCAATTAGAACATCACTTCGATACGAGGACCTTCGTTAACACCCAACCTAGATTATCCCCTCCGTAGCACCATCCATCTCCGTTTGTAACTGTTAGTTCCTGCTCAACAGCTGTCTTCCCCGCCAAGTTATTAACTTCCAGACCGTTTTTAGTTTGTCCACTCTCAGATATCTAACACCTAGCACAACAGGTACTCGGCAAATGTTTTTTGGATGAATGAATTTTTTTTTTAAGATTTTTTGATGTGGACCATTTTTTAAAGTCGTTATTGAATTTGTTACAATATTGCTTCTGTTTTATGTTTTGGTCTTTTGGCCCCGAGGCATGTGGGATCCTAGCTTCCCCACCAGGGATCGAACCCACACCCCCTGCATTGGAAGGCAAAGTCTTAACCACTGGACTGCCAGGGAAGTCCCCGGATGAATGAATTCTTTAATGAAGAGATGATAGAGAAAACAGGACAAGTCAATACATGCATGACAAAGAAATAAAGGGAGGGAGAGATGTGGTTAGTCAGGAAAGACTTGAATGAAGTGATAGATGGTCCAGCTAGGTTTAGAAGGAAATGATATGAATTAGCTGAGATCCAGGAAGTCAATGGGAAGCGTGAAAGTCTGAGGTAGGGTCAGTTAGGAATCTGCCTTGACCATGAGGCTGAGTGATTTATATTTCATTTATATAGTCTCCATCAACAGAATGATATTCAACTTGGAAAAGGCAGAATATGTATTGGTGGGAGGGAATTGAAGCCCAAGATGCCACCTAACTGTGTTAAAAATGTCATCTCTAGGTAAATGTCATGTAAATATCATGGTGCTGAATTTCACAGCCTCCCTGTGTTAAGCCCAGAGAAACAAGAAAGTATCATTAAAACAGGAGGATAGAGGTAGATTTTTGAAAACTGCAGATCAACAAGCTTGGTATTGATGCACGGTAAAGTTCTGGAACAGGTTATTAAAGGTGGTCTGTGTCCATACTTACAGAAGAAAGCATTAATCACTGGGTATTAGCAGAGGTTCACTAAACAAGCCATACAAGGCTAATGTGTCCTTTTTTCACAGGATTGCCAGATTGGGAGATCCACGGAATATCACAAATGAGCAAATTTCAGAGCATAAACCCCACCTAAGCTAAAAAAGAATCAAAAATTTTAAAAATACCCACCTCAGCTTTTTGAAACCCAGTTATGCTATTATAGTTCTTTTCTGAGAGTTACAGTGAACGTTAACTCATTAAAGGCTCTGAGAAGTCCTGCACTGAAGAACATATTTAACATTATCACAATGAGCAAGTGATCCACAAAACACACTTGGAAAAGAAGGTTTTAGACAAATTTCAGCAAGGTAATTTGCTAAGTTTTTTATCATATCAACTGTGAAGGAGGTAGAGAAATGTGGGTTTAAAAAATAGGTTGTTGGAATCAGAGCTAGGTAGACAACTGTACCTAAAGAGCATTTAATTAACTGATTAACAGTCACCTATGGGGGGGTCTCTAATGTAATGTCTCAAGGCTCTGCCCTGTCTCCTGGAATGTTCAACATTTTGTCACAACATGGAAGACCTACTTTTAAGTTTTTCAGATACCCTAAAGGGAGAGAGGCAGTTAATATGCTATATAACACACTGAAATATTGTCTTAAAACCAAGAAAGGAATCCAACAGAATCTTACTGAGACTTGTTAGAATCAATAGTATAAATAAAGCATAGATGAACTCTGACTTGAAACTGGCTCATATGATAAAGACCTGGGGTTGCAGCTACATTAAGACCAGCCCAGGCCAAATGTGTGATAGGGCTACCATGCTTCCAAAGTCACCCTGGGCATGTACGATGGCCTGGAAGGCAAACAAGTCAGCCAAGGTGGTTTGGCCACACTGGAAATTGTATTCTGGTCTTACGTTCCATTTTGAGAGGTACATTGACAGATTGGAGATTGTTCAAGGAATGACGAACATCAGGAGAATTCTGGAGAACATGTGCCCGGAGGAGGAAATTCTGCAGAAACCAGGGCTATTTAGATGGTCTGTAGAAGAGAAGATAAGGGACATGTTGATAACTGACTTCAGGAGACAGTGTAGTATAGTATAAAAGAGATAAGTCTGTGCTCAAATCTCTGCTCTAGTACTTCTGCGCTGTGTGACCTTGGACAAGTTTCTCAACACCTTAGCTTCAGAGCCCTTAGATAAGAAATCATCTTCTCCATTTAGTGGGGTTATTGTGGTGGTCCTGGAGCAGAGTAGGTGGTCAATTCATGCTTCTCTTCTCTTTCTCCGTGTGAAGAAGGGCAATCATAGCATTTAGAAAGGTGACATTTGATATAGATCCAACGGAAAAACTGAACCAATGGGAGAATTCCCCAAAGGGAGGTATTGGCTGATGAAAAGTAGGAACTTCATAATAATCAAAAGCTAGAAAACAAAGATATTAGCTTGGCTACCTTTAGGTTGGCCATGGAACTACCATAGATTCTATAGAAGAGATGTCTGCTTTGGGTGGGAGATGAGATTGGATGACTCCCAGATGCCTTCCAGCTCTGCGATTCCATGATTCAAATTCTCAGCTAGTCTGTTTATTGTTCTCTTCCATAGGTAGACAACTCATATATATTCAACTCACATTCGTATATACTGAATAGATACTATGTGTACTTTTAAAAAATTATTCTTTGACCATCCCTATGTATGGGTTCTTTCTCTCTTATTTTGTGGCCTCATTACAGCCTAGCTCAGGGATTTTTCCTTATTGGGAACTTAATAAATGTTGATGAACTAGTAAGAGAGGTCTATGATTGTCTGATGACCACACACTCACACTTTGGACTCACACAGGCATGTGTTCAAATCCTGGCTCTACTTCTTGGCCATGTGACCTTGGGCAAGTTACTCTCTTGTAATAATAGCTTTATGAGAGCGAATGAATAGAATATTCTAATTCTTTAGAAAAACAGTTAAGTGTATAATAAATAGATATTATTTTTGTAGTTGCTGTCAGAGTGAACATAAACCTACTTAATACTTAAATAGACGTTTTCTGACTACACAGTAAGAGCCTTAGGGATGAATTGGTTCTTCCTGTACATACTTATTTAAAAATATTTTCTCCCAAACAGTGTTCTTGGTTATCATGCTCCAAAGCCTACTTGAGTCTATTACCCTAGTTTTTGCAATATTCATGATGGGGGGAAAGAGGAATCAACTGGAAATAAGCAAAAGTGAAGACATGGAAGTGGAGGCAACTTAACCTTGGCCAAAAAAATCTATGACAAAGTCAGAGCTGGTCTGAGACAGCCTCATGGGGAACCCCTGGCGTGCAGTCAGCCTACACTGGAGACCCAATGAGCCTCCAGCTGTGGCCACTTGGGAAATGGCCCTGCCTCTTGTTGTTGTGCTCTGCAAACAGGAAGTGTCCATCAGGCACGCCCTGAGCCCCCGAGAGCATCCCCGACAGGGCTTGCACTTTGGTTAGTGTCTCGCCCATCATGGGCCGTGGCCTAGACTTGGAGATACTCGACCACGAAGGGAGGGAGAAAAAGAAGGAAGGGAAGGAGTATGAAGTAAAGATACTTTGTAATTTTTTTTAAAATTGTGGTTAAAAATATATAGCATTAAATTTACTATCTTAACCATTTTTAAGAGTGCAGTTTTGAGGACCTCCCTGGTGGTCCAGTGGTTAAGAATCCCCCTTCCTGTGCCGGGGACACGGGTTCAATCCCTGGCGGGGAACTAATATCCCACATGCCACGGGGCAACTAAGCCCACGCGCCGCAACTACTGAGCCTGCGCACTCTGGAGCCCGCATGCCACAATGAAGAGCCCGTGCACCACTATGAAAGATCCCGCGTGCTGCAGCTAAGACCCGACGCAGTCAAATAAATTCTTTAAAAATTTTTTAAAGAGTACGGTTTTGTAATGTTAAGTATATTCACAGTTTTGTGCAACAGATATTTTTCATCCTGCAAAACTAAAACTCTCATTGAACAAGTCCCCATGTCCCCCTCCCTCTAGCTCCTGGCAACCACCGTTCTACTTTCTGTTTCTATGAATTTTACTACTTTAGATGCTTCATATAAATGGAACCATATGTGACTGGCTTAATTCAACTAGCATAATGTGCTCAGGATTCATCCATGTTGCAGCATGAGACAGGATTTCCTTCTTTTTTTTTTTTGGCTGTGCCACATACCATGCAGGATCTTAATTCCCCAACCAGGGATCGAACCTGTGCCCTTGGCAGTGAAAGCACAGAGTCCTAACCACTGGACCTGCTGGGAATTCTCAGGATTCCCTTCCTTTTTAAGGATGAATAATATTCCTGTGTGTGTGTGTGTGTGAGACAGTCACATTTTGTTAATCTATTCATCTATCAATGGACACTTGGGTTGCTTCCACTTCTGGGCCACTGTGAATAATGCCGCTCTGAACATGGGTATACAAATACAGAAATGCTTTCAAAGGGACGCAGAAGTTAAGAGTTTGGAAAAGTTTGCTGGGGAGATTTGGGGAAATAAATGTGTGGAACAAAGAAGCAAGTCATGCCTAACAATGACAGAAAAAGTCATTAGTCATGGATTGTTGAGATGTTAGGAACAGAAGTCACTCAAACTAGATCAAAAAAAGAGGAACTTATTATGAGAACACACGGGTGTCTCATGGTACCCGAGATGGGGCCTCAGGAAATACTGGATGCAGAAACTGGAGTTAATCAAAGTTCTTCTCTTTATCTCTACAAAACCCTCTTTTATTCTGTCAACAGCAGGCACCACTGTTCCAGGCCTTAATGATACAACTGTAAATAAAATAGGCTTTACACTGGGGAAGAGGAGTAATAAACAAATAAACAAGAAATTCCAAAGTTTATAAATTGTATGAAGGAAAAAGCAAGTGCTGTAGGAAAAAATATAAGGGAGGGGGTGGTGGTGGTGGGGCGCCCAACTTCGCCTTTGTTGATCATTGATCGCTTCTCTGAGGAAATGACACTGAAGCCACAGCTTGAAGGATAAGGAAGTATCAGCCACATGAAATTCCAGGCAGAGGGAAGGGTGTGCTAAGGAAGGAAGAGAAGGCTATGAGCCTGGAGGAGGGTGATCAAGGTGGAAATAACAGCTGGAAAAGAGAGGTGTGTCATGGTGGGCATGACCACATGGAAATTTGTTGACCATGGAATGGGGTTTGGATTTCTTTTCTAACACAATGGGAATCCATTGAGGAGTTTTAGGCTAGGGAGTGACATCAGCTGATTTATATTTCTAGAAGATCCTTCTAGAGGTCAGGTGGAGAGTGGATTGGAGAGGGAGAAGGGAGTGGTGGTGGTGAGACTGGGTGGGATTCCTGCAGATGATGGTTTAGACCAAGGTGGAGACAGGAGAGGTGGAGAGAAGGCAGGGTCAAGACATACTTGGGGCACAGGAATGTTCATAGGAGCACTCTTCATAATAGCCAAAAGGTGGAAATGGCCCAAAAGCCTAGCAACTGATGGATGGATAAACAAATACAGTATATCCCTATGGTAGAATATTAGTCAGCCATAAAAAGGATTGAAGTCCTGATATGATGTGGATAAACGTTAAAAAACATTATGCTGAACGTAAGAAGCCAGTCACAAAAGGCCACATATTATATGACTCCATTCATATGAAAGTCCAGAATAGGAAGATTTATAGAGACAGAAAGTGGATCAGTGGTTGCCTAGGGCTAGGGGGAGAGGATGACAGGAAGAGAGGAAACAACTGTGGGGATTCTTTTGGGGATGATGAAAATATTCTAAAATTGACTGTGATGATGTTTGCACATATCTGGGAATATACCAAAAGCCATTGGATTGTACACTTTAAATGTGTGAATTATATGGTATGTGAACTATATCGCAATAAAGCTGTTTGAAAAAAAAGACCCATATTGGGAGGCAAGCCGACAGGACCTGACTCTGGTTTGGAAAAGGAGGAGAAGCCTCTCATCTCTATTTGCTCTGTGCCTTGTTTCATTTCCCTTCCTCTCCGTGCACAAGGAAAAAAGGGGCTGTTCTAGGGCTTATGCTCCATTCCATCCAGCCCAGCTCCCAGACAATAGAAATCTCTGTAACCCCATTTCAGATCCCCTGGATGGAGACTCATTTGTCCAGGGTAGGTCAGTGGCAGGGAAGCAGAGCTGCCTAGTCCATACAGCCAGGCCCACCCCTTAGCGGGGCTGTGTGGGATGAGCAGGTCCCATCGTCAGAGGTCATAGGAGAATATTTCAGATTTCTCAGACAGAACGAGCATATAATGCACACCTTCGATGTGCCACATCCGGTGTCAACTGCTTTCACATCCCCAATGCCACTTAATCTCTTATCTACACTGTGTGAAAGTTTGTGCTGACTAAAAGGAAGCATTTTCCATCGGGTTCAACTCGTCGTATATGCACAATGTCGAATCAAGGCCACCACTGGTAAAATCATCTACCCAAGGCTAGGAAGAGGCATCCTTGAAATGGGATTGCTGGCCACAGATGTTGGTTTCCAGAGGGCGGTGTCTTCAGGTCACCAAAACACAGGGCTCAGAGTCCCTCCTGGTGAGTGAGCTGCACTGGCCAACAGAGAGATATTTCTGAAAAACGCTTTAGAACCCATCTGATGGGAAGAGAATCTGTTACAAAAACTCTTTGGTTCTTATATAGTAATCTGTGAATTGCCTGTTTGAAAATCCTTCCTGGTCTTTATGAAAGCTGACTGCAAACTTTAGAAAGAATGATGGCTAATGCCTGAGGCTGAAGGTGAGGAGCTAGACACAGGGAAAATCCATATTCTGCAACTTCATCAGTGTGGAGTAGGCAGGATCAAAATCCAAACCACATTTTCCAAAAAGATTTTTCCTCTTAATTCTGAAATCCATGTGTATTATATGAGAAATCTAATCCGTATGTTTCTTACTCATTTACACTTAACTCATCAAAGTGTTTCCTCTGAAGAATTATTTGATGTCCAAGAACACTTCAGAGATTTTTTTCTTTTCAACAAGGCTTTGTTCTTAGAAATAAAGAAGGCTGCTGAATTTGTATATGCGAAGAATCAATGAACTCGAACCCCAGAAATGTTCCACTTCGTTTCAAGCAGGTTCTATATTCAGGAGAAACAACTTTAGGAATGAGCTCTTTCTCTTTTAAATTTTTTAAGGCGTGCGGGGCGGGGGGTGGGGGGGGCTCTAAATGGATGCTTGGATTTTCATGCCCAAACGATTTCCTCTTCAGCCGTTGATAAGCACCATTAGATAGACGAAGTCCATCTTCTTAAGGCACTCTGAAGTGGTCTTCGACTTTCTGGTTAGAAGAGGCTGCACCTAACTTTGACCCTTCCCTCATAGCATGTGGCAAAATCTGCCCAGAGGAGGATGTATCCTTCTGAGATCCCCAGCATGTGTGTTAGAAAGTACAAAGCTCTTGATGAATGAGGTGTCATGGAATCACCGGGCTTGACCACCACCTAAGCCATCCATCAGGATGGCCTGATAACCTCTCTCATGCCCTGCATGCCGAAATTTCTTCCTTAGTTTGCCAAGATTTATCTTTATCTTTCATTCATATCACACTTATTGTGTATCTCTTAACATAGCTGTGTCCTGGGACTGGGAGGAAGGAGAAGGCACTGCTTCTGCTTATGAGACGGTCATCATTTCACTGGGAGACAAAACACAAGTGAGAAGTTTATCAGAAGTGTGCTTGGTGGGTATTGCAAGAAAGGAAGGATGCTCATGGACGGACTGAGCAGGAAAAGCGTCCCAGAGCAGGTGGGCCCTTCAGTCCAGGAACAGGAGCCTGAGTATGGACGTGGCCATACCCAGACGAAGAAACAAGGTCCCCTGGGCTGGCATCAGTTGGACGGTCCTTCAAATTGACGAGCTAAAAATATTTGCTTGATGTGTATCTGGAAGAGAGACTGAGGACTCACTGCAGAGGGTGTCCAGGACCAAGAGGGGCAGGGATCATGGTCTCTATCGCCTCTTCAATTCCACTCCACCCAAATTCACCCACCCCACCCAGCAAGCCCAAAGCCGTGCAGTCAGTTACCTGGTCCCCCGCTCAGTGACCTTCAGTTGTAACTTCTCATGTGCCCTGGGAGTCTTACCACCCATCCAAAGTGCTCTTTCTGTGTTCTAGTAAATATAAATTTCTTCATCTCATTCCATTTCTAATGAGGTTTTAGCCCCCTGTGGTCTTTTCTGGGACAACTGCCTGGCTGGGATGATGTGAGAAATAGGCAAGTACTTGGCTCGGTGCCTAGAGAAAAGGAACAGGCTAAAGAAGAGAAAATGGGGTCTAGGGACACCGCATTTGTCTATTTCCTCCTGTGTTCCAGGCCAGTGCTTGGTGTCTTACAGGCACACACTCAGCTATTCTCTGTAACAGCACTGCAAGGCAGGTGTTGTGATTCCATTTAATAGATGAAGGAGCCGCATAGAGGCTAACACACTTGTCCATAGGCAGCTAATAAGGAGTGGAGCTTGGATAGAGATGCAATACAGGGTTAGGATGGATTGCGGGGGAGTGACGCTTAGAGTCAGGGAGAGCAATGAGGAACCATGAGAAAGCTGGCTACAGGGGAGGGGCAGCGAGCTGGAAACGGGGCATATGAGAGAGAACCACAGGCAAAGAAAGAACAGGCTTTCGTGACCCTGCCACCTGCGAGGGTCAGGAGTAATGTTGGAGGGAGAGGAAAAGAAGTTTCTGGTCCTGAGAAAACATTTGGTGACACTGAAACCTGGATGTCAAGTAGGGGCACGGGTTTGAAGGGAAAGATGCTGAGTCTGTTGTGTCTGAGGTTCTGGAAGGACTGCAGTCTAGGCTCCTGGTCCTTGCTGGAGAGTGGTCGGTGCTGGGTCAGAGGACTAGCCTTGCGTTGAGGTACTGAAGATCATAGATGGGACCTCCAGGCAAGGAAGCAGAGCAGTCCGCTGGACACTGGACCTTTGGGACCACCATCCTGTGTCTCTCACGATACAGTACCACTGCGGTGGGGCCTCTGCTGCCTCTGAGGCAGAGCATGGGCGAACTGAAGGGATGTTTTCTGTTGTTCCAGTGACCGGACGAGGCCACCCGTCTTCAATAGGCATACAGGGTATACGGGGATACAAGATGTCCTACCCTGCACGAGACAGTTCTGCACAACTTATATGGACTTGTACATAGATTTTTCACCTAAATGAATATCCAGTGCAATATTTAGAAATCAAGAGGAATCCAGAGTAATTTTTTGGTCTCTGAGCTTAGAATCTAACCACGGTTTCCATATATACATATACCTTTTGTGCCATTTAAATGTATACTCAGTTTCACAAGCATGGAAATAAAAAAATTGTACTTTGTTTTGCTGGCACTTGACTGAGTTGTTCCATGTCAGAAAATCACAGCTCTGACGGCCACATGGTTGCTAGAATTTGAGTTAGTTCTCTGCATTAATAGTGGTCCCATTAAAGGCGATCCTGCATAGGTATTCAAGCATCTGATTATTTTGTCTTCAAGTACTCATGTCTAGCCATAAGTTGAAATACATTTTTTCCCTGTAGATTCTTTTCTTTTATCCTTCACATTATAGTTAGGTCATTATATTGATTTCTTTTTTTTTTTTACATGATGCATATAGATGAGTTATTTTATCTGTAACTTTCATTTCAGGAGAGTGAAGGAGGTGTTACAAATTAGTTGTTATAAGGCAGGGTTGGGACTAATGGAGTTAAGAGCTACTGGTTCTAAACTAGCACCATCCTATAGACATATAATACAAGGCACAAATTAAATTCTAAGTTTTCTAGCAGCTATCTTAAAAACATTAAAAGTATGGAATATTATGCAGCCTTCAAAAGGAAAGAAATCACGTCATATCCTACAACATGGGTGAACCTTGAGGACACTATGCTAAGTGAAATAAGCCAGTTACAAAAAGACAAATACTGTGTGATTCCACTTACATGAGGTACCTAAGTAGTCAGAGTCTTAGAAACAGAAAGTAGAATGGTGGTTGTCAAGGATTAGGGGGGAGAAGGAAAAGGGGAGTTGTTATCTAATGGACATGGAGTTACAGATTTGCCAGATGAAAGAGTTCTGGAGAGCTGTATTTGTGAATATAATTAACACACCGAACTGTACACTTAAAAACAGTTAAGATGATAAACGTGTGTCATGTGTTAACGTGTTTTTTTACCAAAATTTTAAAAAAATAAAAGGAGAAAGTAAAATTAATTTTTATAGGATGTATTTATTTAACCCAGTATCTTCCAAAATGCTATTATTTCAACATACAATTGAAATATCAACTTCAATTAATCACAGAACAACTATCAATGAGATATTTTATATTCCTTTTCTCATACAAAGTCTTTGAAATCTGTGTGTACTTTGTACCGACAGCACCTATCAAGCCAGACTAGCCACATTTCTAGCACTCGATAGCCACATGTGGTTAGTGGTTACCATACTGGATGGCAAAGTCCTAGATCATAGCTAACACTTGTTGAGCAGACCTCAAGTGCCAGGTACTGCTGTTAATGCTTCCCGTGGAATGACTCATTTAATCATCATAACGGCCCTATGAGACAGACACAATTATGTCCCCATTACACGTGAGGAAACTGAAGCTCAGAAAGTTTGAGTCGCTGGCCTGAGGTCACACACCACTGTGACCCCGAGTAGAAAGCTGAACGCGGGCATTCTGGTTCCAGAGCCCTGACTTTATTTTTATTTTTTTGGCTGCGTTGGGTCTTTGTTGCTGTGTGCGGGCTTTCTCTAGTTGCGGCGAGCAGGGGCTACTCTTTGATGCGGTGGCTTCTCTTGTTGCAGAGCACGGGTTCTAGGCACGTGGGCTTCAGTAGTTGTGGAGCGTGTGCTCAGTAGTTGCGGCTCGTGGGCTCTAGAGCGCAGGTTCAGTAGTTGTGGCACACGGGCTTAGTTGCTCCGCAGCATGTGGGATCTTCCCGGACCAGGGCTCGAACCCGTGTCCCCTGCATTGGCCAGGTGGATTCTTAACCACTGAGCCACCAGGGAAGCCCCCAGAGCCCTGCCTTAACCACTGTGCTACGGGTGCCTTTGTAAGACTTTTCCCTCAGACTCCTTTTCCAGCCACTGGGAGTCTGCACAGCCCTGGCAGGGCTTCAGGTAGCAGGAACCTGGCTGGCCCACCAGGTAGGCTCGTTTTCCCACCCGTTCCTAAGGATCATGGCTGAGGCACTGGCCAGCCCTTCTGAGAAGCAGAAAGAAACCTATGCTTGCTTCACGACCCCTGCAACCTTCTCTATTCTTCTCTGTATTTCCATTAGGAGAAGTGGTGCGTCTGGCAGAGAAAGACAAATATCATATGATATCACTTACATGTGGAATCTAAAATATGATACAAATGAACTTATTTACAAAACAGAAACAGACTCACAGACATAGAAAACAAACTTACCGTTACCATAGGGAAAAAGTGGGTAGGGATAAATTAGGAGTTTGGGACTAACAGACACAGACTACTATATATAAAATAGAAAACAACAACAACAACAAAGGTCCTACTGTATAGGAACTATAGCCAGGGAACTATAGCCAATATCTTGTAATAAATTAATATGGAAAAGAATATGAAAAAGAACTTATATATATGAGAAACTAAATCCTTTGCTGTACACCAGAAACTAACACAACATTGTAAATCAACTATACTTCAGCTAAAAAAAAAAAAAGAAGAAGTAGTGGGTCTGGGCAAAGACAAAACACAGCTGGGGCAGAAAGACTGTCCCAACTCATGCATCTAATAAAAACCTGCTACCAGCACCTTGCTGGTGAATTATCTGCATTCCAATAACTTTTTCTCCTGGGTTTTCCTTAATAAGATAGATTTCTTCATTTCCTGGGACTCCCTCAAGATTATACTGACAACCTCCCCATTAATTACCAAACTATGCCCCATCACAAAATGATTACATTTGCTTCCTACCTAAACACCTCCCCTCATTGATGAAAAGTCTCACTTAAGCTAATATGCTTTTAACTTGCTTCATTTCAACACCTCCATAGTGGCTACTAATGAGCTGACTCCTTGCCCAGCTGGTCCCTCCACCCTTCCTTGTGTTCTGTTCCAAGACCAATTTAGATCTGTCGGAACAGGAAAGGGGAGGGCTCGCCCTTTGAATCATAGGCTTGGCTGGAGCCTTCTTGAGGGATGAGGACACACGACCTTGAGCCTGAGCCCCCCCACAAAAGTGAGACTCCACTTGCAACTTCCAGAAACACGAAAATTGCCTAAGAGTGGGGCCACTGAAGTAAAACGGCCTCCCAGTTTCGACCGAGCGCTTAATGAGTCAGGTAATTATACCCAGATTCCCTTTACAGGGGCCTCCTAATTATTATTTAATAAAGAGATGATTCCAGGCTGTAACCCGCGAGGCTGGCGGCATCATAAGCACCTCACTGGAGAAGCGCCTCCCCTCAGACGTTGTCCTCCTCTGGCAGGGAGACGGGGTGCTTTGAAAGGACCCCTCATCCTTGCTTCTGAGAATATTCTGTGCCAAGCAACTCCTCTTCCTGGCACTGTCTTCTCTGGGGTGTCAGCTGGGTCCCTTCACTGGAGTGCTGTGAATCAGGTCAGTCTGTTCCTCTGAGTAACCCTGATCTCATTCTGCTGGCAGCAGGCAGTGGCCTGAGGCCCTGCTGCCTTCCGAAGGCTGCCCGCTCATGTGGGCAGGAAGAGCTCCCCTAGTTCCCACTGTGAGCCAGGTTCCGTTCTAGGTGCTCTCGATGCCTGTCTCCTTAAATGTTCACACGGGCCTCTTGATAGATGTGTCCCTCCCCATTTTACAGATAAGGAAACTGAGATTCCCTGGATTGCCCAAGGTCATACAACTAATGGAACTGGGAGAGCTGGGATTTGAACCTACGTCTATATTATTCCAGAGCATCAGGGCTTAACTCCTGTACCATACTGCTAGGGGTTAGCCAGCCAGGAAGAAAATTATTGGGACCATGTTTTCTTTGGTAGATTATCAGAGAACTTTGGTAGATTATCTAAGGACATCCATTTTCATCAATATTGATGGTACATCATGCTCTTGGTCCCTAACCAGGGACATGTACAGTAATCATGGTTTCCCCTTCCCCGTCCCAGCAGTTTTCATTAGACCAGGGATGGACCCATCATCCTGGCCAGACCAGTAGGAGCTCTTCCCTGGAAATTTTCAAATTGGAACTGAAGAAAAGAGGGGCCTTACCCACTCTAGTGGTACCAGCAACTAGGTACATATGAGCTCCAAGGGGCCAGGGGTCATGGTCCAGGCTTGTGGAAAAAGGCAAAGACAATGTCGACAATACACAGAGAAAGAGAAAAATTTCCAATGGTATTCAAGCCCCCGATTCAAATATCTGGGACACAACGGGTCTATTTCCCACAATTCAGCTATGTAAATCAATACATTTCCCCCTTTCGTCCCAAATAGTCCTACTAAAGTTTCTATCACTTGTAATAAAAGTGCTCTAATACGCCATGCTCTGGAATTTGGTCTGCTAAGGACAATGGGGCGCCTCCTAAGGGTTTTAATACGTGGGGCAGAGAGGCAGCTGTGCCATGGTAGAGAGGAAGGGGATGCTGTGAGCAGGAAGACGGCGAGGAACCTCTTGCAGTGTGGGCAGCAAAGGTCCCACGGAGAGATGTTGAGAGCCAGAACCAAGGCGACTGGGGATGGAGTCAAGAGATACTTAGTTGATAGAAGTTTTTAGATTTGATGATTGATTAAAATTGGGAAGATGATATTGGAGATGCCCAAGATGATTCTTAAGTGGATGGTGATGCTATTAGCTGAATGGGAAACACAGGACACACGTTGTACTCAGGGGAGGTGAGTGGTGAAGCAATAGGTAATAAGCTTGACTATGGAGAATTGACTGGTGTCCAGCTGCATGTGGCTCCTTTAAGAGGCATGATATGTTCTGGCACCATGACAAAGGTGTGCTCTGGCAATCACCTGCTGGTCACAGCCTCAGTCCTGACTTGATCATGCTAACCTGTGCCTCACACCCCTTTCCATCCTGCTCTCAGCTCCCAGTCACCAAGTGGTGTTATTTTTGTCCTTGCATCACCTTCCAGATTTGTCAGAACTGGTATTGTCTTCCTGATAGAACTTTGGCTCCTTTCCATGGGATTCTGTCCTTCCTGCCGCTCAGTTGAATTGAGCTGCCTTGGATAACTCCCCCACTGGAGTGGTGGAGAAGGACGGCTAGCGCTGTTAAAAACAAACAAAGGAATCATGCTGCAGGAAGGTGACTCCAGCCAATTTGGCTCCTTATAATTATTAGGCTTTTTGTGCAGAGTATCTATAGCCTACCATTGTTAAAGGGAGCTGAGGATTATAGATCTCCTCTACCACGACTGCCCAACTAAGGGGTTGGTTGCATTGGGTAGGTTGCATTGAAAGCAAGACCCAGACCAAATTCTGCTATACATACAAAGATTTACTAATAAGCAGGCACTACAAACATGTACAATCTTTTTTTCCCTAAGTTTGCTCTCTGTCTGACACACACCTTGTATAAAGAGACAATGTTCTAGTGGCAGAATTCATCTGGGCTACTAGTCAGAATCAGGCAACAGCCTCATCTGTTAAGTGAGGCACAGAGATTAGGTGGAATCTTAGGCATGGCGAGCCATTTTGAAGGGTGTAAGCCCTTGAGCTTGCAAAATTCTTACACTCTGTTCATGTAACCATGGAGAGCCCATATTTGTATTTCTAGCTATCCACCATATCTTTTTCACCATTCATTTAAACAATGAAAATTATTTCTAAACCCATTATACAAATGAACAAACTCTCTAGTGAGGATGGAAGATAAAGATTGCTGAAACTCTACCCAGAAATAAACCCACGCATATATGGCCAACTAGTTTTTGACAAGGAGGCTAAGAAGACTCAGTGGGGAAAGGATAGTCTCTCCAATAAATGGTGATGGGAAAACTGGATCATCACAGGCAGAAGAATGAAATTGGATCCCTATCTTACACCACTCACAAAAACTAACTTAAAGAGGATTAAAGACTTAAATGCAAGACCCGAAACTATGAAATTGCTAGAGGAAAACATAGGGAGAAAGCCCCTGACATTGGTCTGGGCAAAGATTTTTTTTTTTTTTTGGATATGACATTAAAAGCACTAGCAGAGGGCTTCCCTGGTGGCGCAGTGGTTGAGAGTCCACCTGCTGATGCAGGGGACACAGGTTTGTGCCCCGGTCCGGGAAGATCCCACATGCCGCGGAGTGGCTGGGCCCGCGAGCCATGGCCACTGAGCCTGCACGTCCGGAGCCTGTGCTCCGCAACGAGAGAGGCCACAACAGTGAAAGGCCCGCGTACCGCAAAAAAAAAAAAAAAAAAAAAAAAGCACTAGCAACAAAAGCAAAAACAACCAAGTGAGACTATATCAAACTAAAAAGTTTTTGCACGAAAAAGGGAAAAATCATCAAAATACAAAGGTGAACAGGAGAATATATTTGCAAACCAAATATGGAACAGAAGAAAATATTTGCAAACTGTCTGATAAGGTGTTAACATCAAAAATATAGAAAGAACTCATACAACTCAATAGCAAAAAACCAAACAATCCAATTTAAGAATGGGCAAAGGACTTGAATAGACATTTTTCCAAAGAAGACACACAAATTAAAAATAAAGGGCTTCCCTGGTGGCGCAGTCATTGAGAGTCCGCCTGACGATGCAGAGGATGCGGGTTCGTGCCCCGGTCCGGGAAGATCCCACATGCCACGGAGCAGCTGGGCCCATGAGCCATGGCCGCTGAGCCTGCGCGTCCGGAGCCTGTGCTCCGCAACGGGAGAGGCCACAACAGTGAGAGGCCCGCGTACAGCAAAAAAAAAAAAAAAAAAAAAATAGAACTACCATATGATCCAGGAGCCTTCCTTCTGGGTATATATCCAAAGAAAATGAAAACTCCAACTCAAAGAGATATTTGTGCCCCCATGTTCATCGCAACATCATTTACAATAGCTAAGACATGGAAACAACCTAAGTTTCCATATAAAGTGACTATATAAAGAAGATGTGTATATATGATATATATATGATATACAAATATATATATGATACATATGATATACAAACATATATATATATATACAAACATTATTTACCCATAAAAAAGAAGGAAATCCTGCCTTTGCAACAGCATGGATGGACCTTGAGGACATTATGCTAAGTGAAATAAGTCAGATACAGAAAGACTTTTTTTTTTTTTTTTTTTTTGCGGTTCGCGGGCCTCTCACTGTTGTGGCCTCTCCCGTTGCGGAGCACAGGCTCCGGATGCGCAGGCTCAGCGGCCACGGCTCACGGGCCCAGCCGCTCCGCGGCATGTGGGATCTTCCGGGACCGGGACACGAACCTGTGTCCCCTGCATCAGCAGGCGGACTCTCAACCACCGCGCAACCAGGGAAGCCCCAGAAAGACATATTTTATGTTCTCACTTATATGAGGAATCTAAAAAAGTCAAACTCATACAAATAGAGAATAGAATGATGATTGCCAAGGGCAGGGGGTGGGGAAGGTAAGAGGTGTTGGTCAAAGGTACAAATTCCCAGCAATAAGATGAATAAATTCGGGGGATCCAATGTACAGCATGGTGACTATAATTAACCATATCATATTATATATTTGAAAGTTGTTAATCAAGCAGATTTAAAATTTTATCACCCCAAAAAACAATGGTAATTATGTGAGTGGGCTAAGGTGTTAACTAACTTTATTGTAGTAATCATTTTGTAATATATACATGTATCAAATCATCACATTGTACACCTTATACTTACGTATATTATAAGTCAGTAATATCTCAATAAAGCTGGAAAGGAAAAAAAGATGGTCGAAGCTCTTGTAGAAGGTGCTTCTGGAGTGTGACATCCAGTTAGCATCTATCAAAGCTTACAAACACTCTGGAATGTGTATTCCTGAGCAGGGCACTTCAGATGTTAACAAATTGCTCCTAGGAGGTAAATTAAAAGTAACAGATCAAAAAAGAGTAATAGATACATCTCTCTGTCTAGGCTGAAGTATTTGAAACTAAATTGTATGTAATATAATTCATGCCATGTACTCACCTCAGAACCTTTGGAGAAGTATTCTCTGCATACAATGTCTTCACCCCCTTCTCACCCATTTGCCTGGGTAACGTCTTATTAGAATGGCTGTCACCTCCTCCAGGAAGTCTTCCCTGATCCTCCACCACCCCCACCAAGGCAAAGTTGAGTGACTCTCACATCTCCTGTAGCATCTGTGCTAACTTTTCATCATTGGGAATCAACTGGTCTTTTCCCTATCACTTGACTGTAATCCCCAGTCCTTTTATCCCTAGTACCAAACAGAATACCTGGCCATTAGCACAAACTCAATTTGTTTGTAAAATTGAATTTAACTCAAACAAGAAAACAATTTTGTTTTTCTGTCTCATTGCTTCCCAGCCATGTATTGGAAAAGGAATCACCAGTGATCATTTGTTGGCCAAAGGTAGGTGACTGATGAAAAGGAAATGAAGGAGACGTGGTCCTGGATAGACCGTAAGAATGAGAATAATTTGGAAGTGACCGAACGTAGACCCATTTTTAGTTTTTTCCTTTAAACGCTCCAAGTCTTTACTGAGTTTGCACTCAGGGTGGGCTCTGGAGCTGGAGTAGCGGCAAGTATCTTCTGTACTGGCTGATCTCTGATATTTACCCTGAAGAGACGAAAGAAACCAGGAACCTTAATCACTTGATGCTTCCCTAGGAGTCCCGCAATTCCTAGTGGAGAGGAGGCTGGTAAGGTGCCGTCTGCCAGACAGAAAGCCCATCAGGAGGCTGCTGACCTCATTTTGTCCAAATACACAGACTTGGACTTGACATTTGCCAAAGTGCAGCTAAACAAATGGTGGTAAAATGATGCCCCACCTATTCAGCCCACATCAAAGTGGCTACATGTGGTTTTCAACAGTGGAAAATAGACTCAGCAGGAATACTGAGATACGGCCCATTTATTCCTTATAGGGACTCTATTCCTTCGCAGCTGTAGACCTGTGATCTTAAATAAGACCAAGTCTGTATCTCATTGGATATTTTGTCTATTGGATGTTTTGTAAAGAAGGAGAAAGGATGGTGTGGAATTCATGCATTCAAAATAGGTAAAGTTTACGCTTTGGGATTATATGGAAAATACTGTGAGCAAACGACTGCTATCCCCAGAGGCCCCAGGAAAGGAACTGGAGGCTGGGGAGGGTCACGATTCCTGTCTCTCTTCTGCACCCACAGCCTCGACTTTCTCTCCACCTCAACCCCCTTATCCCGAAACAACACAAAGTCACACCAGAATCAGCATTCTGGGCGGGAAAACAATGCAGGACAATTCTATAACACAGAGTGGAAAACCATGGTGCTGGGAAGTAGACTGGGCAGCAGCCACCTAGGGTACCCGGCCTGCTTTCAGGTAGAGCTGGATGGGTACGCATGGCCTGGGGCTGGTTATTTTTCCTTGTGGGGAACAAGGGATCCTCTGAAGAGCTCTTGGATAAAAGCTCTTTACATGAAAGTCATTCCGTGAATGAAATCTGGTGTGTGTGTTCTTTGCTCTGGTAAGTAGCAAAAATTGTCAGAGATAATAATTAAAGGCCCCCAAGCCCTCATCTGAAATTCAGGATTTCTCGGATTTTAGAAAGGTAACTCAGTAGCTGACACCTCAGGAAATGATCACACGAACATTTCTGCAGCAAGTGTATGACTATTCATTCCTTTGTGAAGCTGCAAAGCCGACAGGGAGCTCAGGTCAATCTGGATCAAGTCAGAATGATGAAAAACTTTTGGTATTCAGAGCTGTCTGAATCAAAATGTTTAAATAAGAGATCATGGACCTGTAATAACATTTTCCTGAAGGGCTTAGCTGTCTCGAGAAGAGAGACTCTTGATTTCCGCTACCCCATTTAGGGAGCCGCGTAGCAGCACACAGCTTCAGGCCCAGAAGCCTGACATCCTTCAGGTGAACCAGTGGCAACTCCCTCCCCCCTGCATTTCCTTTCCAGGGATTTTAAGACTCCGCGTGTGTCTTTTCATTTGTTCTTTCTTTCTGCATTGTGCTTAAGGCAGTGCTGGCTTCACTGCTCCCGTGGATGCCCACAAAGTGAGGCAAGCCAGGATAATGGTTAAGGGCTAAGACTTTATAGTCAGAAGGAGCTTGGTTTAAATCCTACCTCTGACACTTTTTAGCTGTTTGTTGGATCCTAGGAGGCTGCTTGACCTCTCTGAACCTCAGCTTATTCAGCTATAAACCCTCATGCGGGGCTGTTATAAGAATTAAATGAGGCTTTAAGATTGCTGACAATTATGGAATGCTTGCTCTGTACCAAGCACATATTAAGAGTTCTACATGACGGGTTATTCTATAAAACAGATACCATCCTTATTTTATAGATGAGGAAACTGAGCCTTGGAAAGCTGGGCTCACTGGAGCCATATTGCTATCAAATGGAGAAGCTGGCATTCAACGCTGAGTCGTCTAATCCCTGGTACTCTCAACCACTCTGCTATAATGGCTCATTAGATGGTCGGCGAAATGTTTTGCATGGTTTCTGAAACAGAGTGAACTCTCAGTGTATGATAACTACGATATCATAGTAATGATGATGATGTTAAAGGAGAGCTGAGTTTAAGCTAAATCTAGAGGCAGACCATTGACTGACTTGGTTTTCATTGTCAACAATTACCCATGTGGTGCTCCTGACTTGCCAGCCTAGGGATAACCCCCCCCCAGAGCTCTGTCAACATCCTTTTTAAGTAGAGTCTCCCATATACCTGGCTCAGGGATTTTTAAAATGTTATCAATCTGTCTTCCATGCCCTCTAGTATAGCACTACTGTCTTAGGTCAGGTTCCTTGGGAAACAGACTCACAGGCAGAAAATTGATTGGCAAGTGCTCTAGGGATCAATGACTATGGGGAATGAAGGCTGAAGGACTGAGCAGAGAGAACTGCACTGCAATGCAGTCCCAACAAAGACCTCAGTCTATCCCACCCAGAGCACTGGGGCTAAGATGGTCTGTGGTGGGCAGAAATCTAAGATAGTCCCAAGATTCCTGCCCTCTGGTGTACATGCCTTGTGCAATTCCTTTACCTTGAGTGCAGGCAGAAGCTGTGAATATGATGGCCTATCACGCCCATGGTTAAGCTACTCATCAATTGACTTGGAGTTAATAAAAGGGGAGATTATCTGGGTGGGCCTGACCTAATCAGATGAGGCCATAAGTGGATCTGAGCCCTTCCAAGCATGAGAGGGAATATGGGAAGGGCCACATAGCAGGAAATAGCAGGAAGGCCCTAGGAAACTGAGAATGGTCCCTGGTTGACAGTCAGCCAGGAAATGGGAGAGCAGTCCTAGAGCCACAAGGAACTGAGTTCTGCCAACTCTTGATTGAACATGGAAGAAGACCCCCAAGCCTCAGATGAGACCCCCAAGCCCTGGCTGGCACCTTGGGTTCAGCCTGGTGAGACGTGAGCAGGAGATCCAGTTGTGCTATGCTTGGACTTCTGACCTGTGAGATGATAAAGGGGTGTGGTTTTTGCTTTATTTTTTTAATTAAACTTTTTATTTTGAGATAATTGTACATTCATGTGCAGTTGTAAGAAACAGTACAGAGAGATCCTTTGTATCCTTTACCCAGTTTCTCCCAAGGGTAAAATCTTGCAGAGCTGTAGTACGAGATCACAACCAGAATATTGACATTGAGACAGTCAAGACATAGAGCAATACCATCACTACACCCTGTAGTCCTTTTATAGCCAGGCCCCCTTGCCTCCTGCATCTCCTTCCCCCACTTATCTTCGACTCTCAGCAATCACTAATCCATTCTGCATTTCTGTAATTTTGTCATTTCAAGAATGTTATGTAAATGTAGTAATATAATATGTAACATTTTGGAATTGGCTTTTTTCACTCAGCATGACTCCTTGGAGATTCATCCAACTTGTGTGTATCAATGGTTCATTCATTTTTACTGCTGTGAAGTATTCCATGATATGAATGTACCACAGTGTGTTTAGCTGTTCACCTGTTGAAGGACATCTCGGTCGTTTACAGTTTGGGGCTGCTACCAGAAAAGCTGCTTTGAACATTCGTGTACAGCCTTTTGTTTGAACGTGTTTCCATTTCTCTGCAAAAATTTCTCTGGGATTGAAACTCTGGGTCATACGGTAGTTGCATTTTTAGTTGTTTAAGAAACTGTCAAGCTTTTCCAAAGTGGCTGCACCATTTTACCTTCCCACCAGCAATGTATAAGTGATCAGCTTTAATGCCGTCACTATGTTTTATTTTAGATTTTCTGATAGATGTATAGTGATAACTCGTTGTGGTTTTAATTTACATTTCCCTAATGGCTAGTGATGTTGAGCATCTCTTCACCCACTTATTTAACATCTCTATATCCTCTTCAGCAAAATGTTCCTTCATGCCTTTTCCCCCAAATCTAATTGGTTTTCTTTTATTATTTACTGTTGAATTTTGAGAGAGCTTTATGTATTCTAGATGCTATTCCTTTGTCAGAAGTATGCTTTGCAAACTTATTGTCTCACTGTCTGAAGGTTGTCTTTTCATTCTCGTAACAGGATACTTACAAAGCAAGTTTTTAAATTTAGATGAAACTCAATTTTTTTTCTTTTATAGATCATGCTTCTGGTGGCAAATCTAAGAACTCTTTGCTTAGCCTTGGATCCCAAAGATTTTTCTTCTGATATTTTCTTTTCTAAAAGCTTCGTAGTTTTACATTTAAGCCCATGATCCTTTTAAGTTAATTTTTTAATAAGATGTGAGATTTAAGTCGAGGTTCATTGAAAAAGCTAGCCTTCCTCCATTGAACTGCTTTAGTACTTCTGTAAAAAATCAGTTGGGCATATTTGTGTTAATGTGTTTCTGGATTCTCTATTCTGTTCCATTGGTTTATGTGTCTATCACTCTGTAAACATCACAGCTCTGTCTTGAAATCAGGTAGACTGATTCCTTCCATTGTAGAATTCTTTTACAAAACGATGTTAGCTATTCTGGTTCATCTGCACTTCCATATAAATTTTATTTATTTTTATTTTATTTTTTTATTTTTGGCTGCGTTGAGTCTTCGTTGCTGTGCGCAGGCTTTCTCTAGTTGAAGTGAGCGGGGGCTACTCTTTGTTGCAGTGTGCGGCCTTCTCATTGCAGTGGCTTCTCTGGTGGAGCATGGGCTCTAGGCGTGCCGGCTTTAGTAGCTGCAGCACGCTGGCTCAGTAGTTGTGGCTCGTGGGCTCTAGAGCACAGGCTCAGTAGCTGTGACGCACGGGCTTAGCTGCTCCGCGGCATGTGGGATCTTCCCAGACCAGGGATCGAACCTGTGTCCCCTGCATTGGCAGGGAGATTCTTAACCACTGTGCCACCAGGGAAGTCCCCATATATATCTTAGAATACTTTTGTCTATACCTATAAAAAATCTTGCTGCGATTTTGATAAGAATTGCATTAAACCTGCATTTGGGAGAATTGACCTCTTAATTATGTTGAACCTTCCAATCCATGAGCACGCTATGTCTCCACTTACTTAGATCTTTGGTTTCTTTCAACATTGCTTTCAGTATAGAATTTCTGTAGATGTTTTGTTAGATTTACACTTAAGCATTTCTTTTTTTTTTGAGTAATTGAAAATGGCATTGTATTTTGAGTTTTGATGTCCACCTATTCATTGATATGTAGAAATAACAATTGCATATACAATTGTATATCTAGAAATACAAATGTGTACAATTTTTGTATGTTTATCTTGTATATTGCAACTTTGCTGAACTCACTTATTTGTTCTAGGAGTTGGGTTGTTTTTGTTTGTATGTTTGTTTATAGATTCCATGGGATTTACTACATAGACAACCATGTCATTTGCAAATAGGGACAGGTTTATATCTTCCTTTCTGACCTGTATGTACTTTATTTCCTTTTTGTGTCTTATTAATTTGATCAGAACTTCCAATAATATATTGAATAAGAGTGGTGAGAACAAACATCTTTTACCTTGTTCTTGATCTTGGGAGGAAAGCATTCCATCTTTCACCATTAAGTGTAATATTAGCTGTAGGCTTTTGGTAGATACTTTTCAACAAGTTGAGAAAGTTCCCCTCTACTCCTATTTTCTTCTAAGAGTTTTATCATGAATACATGTTGAATTTTGTTAAAAATGTTTTTTGCATCAGTCGATAAGACCGTGTGATTTTTCTTCTTTAGCTATTAATAGGGTGGATTACATTGATTGATTTTCAAGTATTGAACAGCCTTGCATTCTTTGAGTAAACCTCCTTTGAGAGGGTGAGAAGGACCATTGGGGAATGCTTTGTTGTATTTTAAGCCACCTGAGAACAAATGGTGAGGAGTTCACCAGGCAGTTAAGGAGGGAAAGAACTTCCAGGGTGACGCATTACAGTTACAAAGGCACTGAGGCATGAAACTGCCTTCTTTGAAAAAAATGCAAATATTTCAGGATGTCTGGAGTGTTGAGTCCCAGAGGCAGAGCGGCAGGAGACGAGGCTAAGATGTAGGCCAGGCAGAGCTCCAAGGCTTTGTATGCTGTGCTCAGGACAGTGGGCTTTCACTGAAGGTGATGGAAACCACCGTGAGGCTGGAGGTAGGGAACGATCCAGTAAAGTTTGCCTTTTAGAAACCCCGTGAAAAGGGAACTGGAGGGCAGAGCCTAGAGAAGGGGAACCAGGAGGAAGAATCCAGGAAAGGAAGGATGGAATCCTGTATTACCACTAACATTGAACTCATTACCTTCCTTCTTCAAATGCTTCTCCTCAGAGCCCCCCGACCCTCCTTATTCACTTGCCCAAGGCCGTCTCAAACTCTTCTTTCTTTTGTCTTCTACAGCCAGTTAGTTGGCAGAGCCTCTGTGTCCTCATCCTCTTCTGTCCCTTTGCTCTACTCACTGCCACCAACTCAGTGAAACTGGAGTATTCGTATTCTCCTCACTGGCCCCCTACTTCTGCATTTTCTCCACCTCCAATCCATTCTCCATCCTTGCCCCTGTTTTCACCTTTAAAATTCCCTACTCTCATCAGATCACTTCCATTTCTACAAAAACTTCAGAAAGGGTCTGCTTGGTCTGTATCAAATGGAACAGACTCCTGGCTGCCTGGGGGCACGGACTAGGGTCTTAGAGGCACTGCTTTGGAAGGTCTTTGAGAGAAATCTCCTGTGAATTGTCAGGGGACCTCCGATTCAAAGGCAGCCATCTACAGGGCAGAGCTTTGGTGCCTGAAAAGATACCTTCTCTTTGGCATGCCTGACCTCCACCGAACTGCTCATTTTTTCTTGTAGCCCTCCTCTCCAGCATACTGGTTCAGAACAGGCACACAGGGGCACTCAGCATGTACTTGGTGAATTGAACTGAATTGGACGGAGTTCAGCCGGGTTATTGCTTTATTATTATTTGCAATCTAACCTGCATTTCTGGAACTTTTCTTCTCCCTGCTCCTACTTACCTCCCTTCTCTGCGCTTTACTGTTCTTGGCTTGGATTTATGGGAGGCAGAAGCCCTGGCTGTCCTATGGCCACTCAGGACCCCTGGACACAGAGTCTGTGCACCAGAATGATCCTGCCAGGCTCTCGGGGCACTTTTTGGTCTAGGTTGTGACAGTCTTAGGGACGGGGACTGACCTGTCTTTGTGATGAGGGTGGGGCCATGCCACTCCACTCCCTGCTAGCCCAGGGACAGAAGAGTTTTTATTTAGTAAATGAGTGCTAATATTTGGTTACATGTGAAGCCCTCAGGAAGTCATTCCAAGAACACAGCGGACATTCCAGCCTTCCAGTTCCCTGATCCAGTCTCTCACAATCCCCAGCCACACACCTGAACACCAAAGACTGGATTCTTTACCTTCCTCCACTATCTTCCTTTCCAATCTGCTTCCTAAGCCCTCTCTGAGCCCCTTTTATGTCCCTGCACAGCCCAGGCATCCACTCTTGGCATTATCTCTGCCTGACTCCTCCCTCCTCCCCTCTTCCTGTTCCAGGTCGTTTGTTCAAACCTGTTGTATCTCCATTTATAATAGCTATTAGGGAATTCCTCTCCAGTCCCAACCCTCTCTGCCTTTAAGTACTATCTGCTCACCTCTTGATCATGATGACCTTCTGGTCTTGGGTCATCCTGCCTCATGTGTCAGGAATAATGGTAGTGGTGTCAACGGTGAGAAGAGTGGCCTCAGGGTGATCCGAGGGAGTTGTGAGGATGTGCTGGATGCTTGATTGAAGGACAAGAGGTCTTCAGAGTGGAGGTTTCTAAGAATCACCTTTGGGAGAGAAGAGAAAAACACAATGGCAGATCCCAGATTTAGCTCCCACCCTATAAAAATCAAACCTCTACTAGTATCACACCCAGTCCTCCAAGACTGGCAGTGGAAAAAGAGCCTTTATGTAGATAAGGTGCCTGAATCTCATGGCCACAACTCCCAGGGAACAGCTCCTCTTTAATTTCCTGCCCAAGCCCTGCCCATAATGCTACTCTCTGTATCCAGTCCATCCAATGAGACCATGTTGGAGAATAGACACCCCTTAACCAGAGCACTTAGACTTCAGACAGCCTGGGCTCCCCTACTGTGTGATCCCATAACATCAGCATTTCCCCCAAACAACATAAATGGCCATTTGAGTGTAACTGAGCATAAATGGCTGTCATTGGTCTGCATTCCCTGGACTGTCTCTATGTCACTCATCCCCATGTTCTAGATCATAGTTCAGAGACTGCTACAAGATTGATGCTCAATAAATATCTGCTAAATGAATGAATGAATGGGTGGGATGGATGGATGGATGGATGAATGAATTTTGCCTATGGCTCAAGGATAGCAAAAGAGAAAACAGACCCAGAAAGCTAGCTGTAACTAAGGAATCTGGCTTACGAAGTGTAACTTACTCATCTCCAGCTTGTGTTCCTCTCCAGGGTCTCCCTGCCTAGCTTCTGGCATATCCCTACATCTCTCTCTCTCCCTTTCCACCTGGTGCACTTCAGCACAGCTAGACTTCTCAAGACAGACCCACAGGGAGAGAGAGACAGGAGTTTCCTCCCACGGTAGGCTGAATCTCTAAGTTTCCAGGTTCCTGTATGAAGGGCTACATCTTCTCTGGATAATTGTCCACTCCTTTAGGGGCGTGTGCTTCCTCTAGGTCAGAAGGGAAAAGAGCTTTCACCTCCCTTGGCAACGTTCATTAGTTTCTCCTAAAGTATTCTACTGAGGATTAGCAAGAAAGAGTAGGTGATCCACTAACAGTGCCTGCCACGGCTGTGGCCAAGAGGAAAGATATTTGCCTATGGCCTCAGCAGGACAACCTGTCTTTATAAAAACAAATAAATCTAAGATCCACACTTAGGGGGATTATTTCATACTTATCCTTTAAGGAGTTAAGGTTTCCATTGGCAGCCTTCACATGTACTGTTCCCCTACAGGGACTTGGGGAGGGGCATTTTGTGTGTCCTTTTCTGTTGTGATTTTTTTTCTTCTGAGATGTAACAGAAGCTGAAGGAAGCAATTGCAACAGGATAGTGTTACTTAAACCCAATTCAGTCATTATTATTTTTGTAAATTTTAGAATTTTATTATGAGCCTTTAATGGGATGCTGTGCTCTTTGGCAAGCATCGTTCCTGAGCTCTGGCAATGGTGATGGATAAACCAGGGACAGTGTATCCATCCTGCTTCCTGTTCTCCATGGTTCTGAAACACATCTTCCAATGGGCCCCAAAGGGAGTTTGACTCAGCATCTACACCAGGACTCTTGATATTGGAGCTCTTCTTGGGAAACCAAGAATCGAGGGCAGCCGCTGGGCTCCTTTATTTTTAAGAAGTATTTTCTTCACAGCACCCACCCACTAGAGCTGTGGGTGATGGCAGCTAAGGAAGGGCCTGAGTGGGTTTAAGTGGGTTCTAGGATTGAAGCAACACAGACAAGTTGAGCAGAGGAGGTGGAGGACAGTCTTTGTTCACCAGCCCCTGGCAGTGAGCTACAGATCCAGAGCAAAAACAGCAAAATGACGTGGAGGGCAGAAACCAAAGGTGGGGAGACAGACAGCAGGACAGACGAGGGGAAGGAGTCACCAACAGGAAAGAGATGGGAGAGGTGACAGAGACTGAGCATATGTGCCCCGTGAAGTCGAATATTTTCTTTGGAGGTCCAAATTATCCCGTGAATTTTTTTCTAGTACTTTTCCACATCCCTGGGACCAAACATGTGCATACGACATGTCTAAAACTGATGTGTTTAAAGCAGTTTTTGGAGAAGCAGATAGAGATAAGCTTCCAATTTTTTTTTTTTTTTTTTTTTTTACTGTACGCCGGCCTGTCACTGTTGTGGCCTCTCCCGTTGCGGAGCACAGGCTCCGGACGCGCAGGCTCAGCGGCCATGGCTCACGGGCCCAGCCGCTCCGCGGCATGTGGGATCTTCCCGGACCGGGGCACGAACCCGCGTCGCCTGCATCGGCAGGCGGACCCCCAACCACTGCGCCACCAGGGAAGCCCAAGCTTCCAACTTTTAAACATGGAAAGGGAGGATTTCTCTCAGACTCCATAATGTGACCAGTTCATTGAAACAAAGCAAGCATCAATGCATCCCCTTGCGCAGAATGTTTCAGCTTACCTTCATACACTGTCTCCAGCTGTTTCTCAGACTAAGGACTGATTATTCTTTTTTAAATTAATTAATTAATTAATTTTTAATTTTTGGTTGCATTGGGTCTTTGTTGCTGCACATGCGCTTTTCTCTAGTTGTGGCGAGCGGGGACTACTCTTCGTTGTGGTGCCCGGGCTTATTGCTGTGGCTTCTCTTGTTGCGGAGCATGGGCTCCAGGCACACGGGCTTCAGCAGTTGTGGCATGTGGGCTCAGTAATTGTGGCTCATGGGCTCTAGAGTGCAGACTCAGTAGTTGTGGCACACGGGCTTAGTTGCTCTGTGGCATGTGGGATCTTCCTGGACCAGGGCTCGAACCCAGGTCTCCTGCATTGGCAGGCAGGTTCTTAACCACTGAGCCACCAGGGAAGTCCCCAGAATTGGTCATATACTTCTAAATGAATATACTATGTCCATGTAAAAACACACAAAAAATGGGTGTTTTAAAAGGTTGACATTTTATAAGCAAAAGTTCCACTACTTTCTTGCACCCCAAAGGATTGCCATAGACACCCCACTTTGGAGACTGCTGGCACAGACACAGGTCTCTGTGGATTCAGAAGAGCGAGGGTTACTATTGACCGTGCCTGCAAGGCGCTGGATAAGTGGACCAGTGTCCCAGTGAAAGATGTTTCCAGAGTACGGAAACACACAGGGATGTCTGAATGGTGTTGTGGGACAGTGAATGAACCATGGGGCTGGAAGTGACTGAGATTCTGGGCCTCAGTGTTAGAGCTAATAATAGAAGTATGGTAGCCAGGAGAGGAAGCTAGTCTTTGGGGAAAAGATAAATAAGGTGAAAAGAAGCCATCTGAGAGGAGCTAACCTTATACAGGGTGAGCAAATGACAGCTGACTCTGGATTTCATGTCAGCGTGGGAGAAGAACATGAGATTTTGGTAGGTGCCACTTAAGGCAGATCTTGTGGTGTGGTTTGAAGAGACAAGTCAGGAGTTCCTGGCTCAAAATCTCCCCCCTACTGACTGTCACAGTGCCTGAAATTTCTCTTTTGAAAATTAATCTTTGTCAGTTAAAGGGCTGGAAGCCCCAATTAAAATGCAATCTGCCCCAACAGAAGTAAGGTCTTCATTTTTTGTGAGTTAATACCTCAAAGGGGACAGGTTGCTGAGAGCAAAACACTATAGAAATGTAGTGGGGAAGCTGGAGGTGAGAGAGAGTAGGAACCCCAAGAGAAGGAAAGGTTGTACTAACAGGAGAGGTGAGAGGGCATGGGATCTACTGAAGGGAATTTTATGCTCATAATCTGTATGTGGCATCCTGGATTCTGCACTGAATTTTATATGTATATATTTATAAATTACATAGCATATAATTAATATATACAATTATATATATTAACCACCTTATGAGAAAACACACACATACATATATTATATAATGCAATCATATATAACACACACATAAAATGTATAATTATATGTAATATGTCTTTTTGAGTATATATAATATATATATTTCTGAATTTTCTTACAATTTTCCTCTTGTGAGAAAACAGGCATACATATATTTGATATATAATATAATTAATATATATAATTATATTCAATTGAAATGATAAAAAGAGTAACATTATTATACTATAATTATAAATATATGTGTCATATGTGTGTGTTTTCTCACAAGGTGGTTCCCAGAGAGAGAAAAATTATAAGAAAACTCAGAAATAACCATTTTTCTGGATATAAGTAGTTCTGACCATTTATTTTCTAAGCCTAAAAGCAAGAGAAGAAATCATAAGGGAAAGGATCCAGTAGATTTGGATAGATAATTTCAATATTCTGTAAAAAAGGGAAAACACCACCAAAATTAAGACTGAAAGGCAAACTGAAGAAAACATTTGCAGTAAATACAACAAAGAGTTGCTCTCTTTGCTGTATAAAGAAGTCAAGCAATTCAATGAGAAAAACACAAAGAACTCAATATAAACAGGCAAAGGTATTATACAGACAGTTCATCAAAGAGGAACTTTCACTAGTCATTGATTACACGGACCATGAGGAAGGGACCGTGTCTGTGTGTTCACCATTGCAGCCCCAGTGCCTGGGTCAGTGCTGGGTCACCTATTAAGTAAATATTTGTTGAATGATTGATTTAATGTATGAACTAATGAATACAAGAAAAAGTCAATCGAGGTAATCAAAGGAATAAAAATTAAAATTTGTTTTGTCCATCACTAGAGCAAATACTTTCTAAATGGAGCAATGAGTGTAGTAATTAAGTATAGTGAAAGGACTTTCTTATGGGAATCGATGGTGACTCCATAGGAAAGCAATCACCTCCTTTTTATGTGTGGGAAGATCACACCTCCTCACGCTGCCTCACCTCCTTGGAGTCAGAACTAGCTGTGTAACTAGTTCTGCCCGTTGGGTTATGGGCAGAGGTGATGTGTGTTACTTCTGGACTGAAGCATTTAGGAACCTTCCCCTGAAGATGTGATCACAGAATAGGCCGCCGTTGGGAAGCTGGAGCCAAAAGACTGAACAGCCTGGATTGCTGAATCCACAGAAGGAAGATGGCAGCTTCAGAGGGTAACCTGAACCCAAAGATGATTTTGTATGACTAAGAAGCAAATTCTTGGGCTTCCCTGGTGGCGCAGTGGTTGGGCGTCTGCCTGCCGATGCAGGGGACACGGGTTCATGCCCCGGTCTGGGAGGATCCCACATACCTCAGAGCGGCTGAGCCCGTGAGCCATGGCCGCTGAGCCTGCGCGTCCGGAGCCTGTGCTCCGCAACGGGAGAGGCCACAACAGTGAGAGGCCCGAGTACCACTAAAAAAAAAAAAAAAAAAAAAAAGAAGTAAATCCTTATTAGCTCATTGAGATACTAGAGCTGCTTTTACCATGGCACACCTCACCTATTTTGCTTAATATACTTATTTCATTCTGTTCATGAATATCTATTGAGCTAAGCACCTACTATAAGACAGACCCAGAAATTCCATTTATGAGGAATAAGAAAATCATCCTAAATATGGAAAAGGATATTTATACATGAAGATGCTCATTGTAAGGTTATTTTAAACCCCAGCATTTCCATAATAGAACAGCAAGTTGCAAAAGAAAAACATTTCACATACACTTAGTAGATATTTATAAAGAAGATGTAATAACATGGGAAAATATTTGTGACTGTCATCCTCCTAAATTTCCTATACATAGAAAAAAAAAGATTGAAAGAAAAAACACTGAAAATGTTGAAGTGTGGTTTTGTTGAGTAATGAAAATTATGATCATTTTTCCTGCTTATTTCTTTCTACAATTGAAAATTTTCTAAATATTTAAAAATAAATTGGTATCAATTTTCATAATGAAAAGCCATCCTTCTCTCTCAATGTTTAGATTTATAACAAATAGGTCCTTTTGTTATATCTTATTGTTAAGATTTTTCTTAATTTTGGAAGCAAATCTTTCCCAAGTTGCTGTAAAATGCAAATGGTAGATGATCTTTATATTTTTTGCTCCTTTTTTGGTGTTTATGCAGAAATTGCAAGTTGTAAAGAAAAAAAATTCTATCCATTCATCTCTTTTAAAGGCATTGCAGCCTGCTTATTGATGTTTTAAAAATAGAATCTGAGGGGCTTCCCTGGTGGCGCAGTGGTTGAGAGTCCACCTGCTGATGCAGGGGGCATGGGTTTGTGCCCCGGTCCGGGAAGATCCCACATGCCGCGGAGTGGCTGGGCCCGCGAGCCATGGCCACTGAGCCTGCACGTCCGGAGCCTGTGCTCCGCAACGGGAGAGGTCACAACAGTGAGAGGCCCGCGTACCGCAAAAAAAAAAAAAAAATAGAATCTGATCTTGAGCAAGACCCTCCTCCTCTCTGGAACCCATTGTCTTTGTCTGAACAATGGGAGGCTGGGTCTAATGAGCTCTCAGACCCCTGCCAGCTCTAGCAGTCAAGTGAAATAAGAAGTTAATAAGTTCATATGTCAGAGGTGTCATTCAAGCAGGTTTTGGAAAACACTTGCTTCATTAGTTTTGTGAACAGGTATCTATGGAAACAACTTATATTTGTACTCAAGGGAGACAATCATTTATGAATTTATCTCCATACAATCTTCACAAAGATAAGCTATGCTGGAGCTAAGCGTCTAACAGCCTGTACCGGAAGATGCAGTTTTACACCCTTTTTGGTAGAATCAAGTAAAAATCATCCTGATCAACTGAGATATCATCAGAGTTTCAGAGACTCAAAGGTTTCATTTGAAATTAAACCACAAGGATCTGGAGAGTCACAGCATTCACTAGACACAATTTTTTAAAACTTGAGGAAAACACTCTGGAATGGTCACAGAACTAGTCAAGTAACCATGGAAAGCAGAAGAGAAAAACTAGATGCAAGCAGCAGCATGTTTCATTCAACCTGGGTCATTTTTATCCAGTGATTCTGGAATGACCCACTCACTTCCTGATTAGCTGCTCCTCTCTGGGCCTGAGCTTCTGCATGTAGAAAATGAGGGACCTTAACCAGATGACATCTAAGGTAGCTAATAATATGAAGATTGAGCTAGCGTTTAGTATTTTTGCTATCATGTGATGACCTTCAGCACTGATTAAAAAAAAAAAAAAACCCAGGTTATGTGCAGAGAGGTACTTCTATGCTTTGATATTGTCTAACAAGCAGAACTGGTATCTTCCAGTTAACTGTTCTTGACTCCTAGCTGTGTTGTTCAGGACTCTGGTTGCCAATGGCAAAAGCTGAAAGTGATTTAGCTTAACTGGAAAGGGGGAGCCTTGGCTCACATAAACAAATCACTGAAAGAACGTGGGTCAGGTGACAAAGGACAATGGATTCAGGGACCCAAACTCTGTCAGGACTCTCCATGCCCTTTGGGTGTCAAAGGCTAGACCAGTTTCACTATATCCTGAGGAACATGGCTATGGACAGCTCTGGGCTCCCATTTCTGCAGCTTAGGACCAGAAAGGAAAATTAGCTCCCTTCTTCAGGTAAGTCAGGTAAGGACACTGACTGCACGGCTTGGGTCACCGCCCAACACCTGAGTCAATCACCATGCCCAGAGGCAGGAAATATGATGGTCTGCCTCGTCATTTGCCCAGTCTTTGCTGTCAGGAAGATTTGAGTATATTATTAGGAGTTGAAGGAAAAGATTCTGAACAGGGAAACATAGCTGTTGCACTGGTTTTCTATTTCTTGCCATGCAGCAAGTTATCACAGACTTAATGGCTTAAAACAGCCCTCATCTGTGAGTTCACAGTGCTATAAGTCAGAAGGCTGTGCTCGGCATGACTGGGTTCTCTGCTCAGGGTTTCACATGGTTAAAAGGTGCCCACAAGGTTTTGTTCTCCTTGGTAGCTCAAGGTCATTTTCCAAAGTCATGTGGTTGTAGAGTATTCAGTTCCTTGTGGTGTACACCTGAGGTCCCCATTTCTTTGGTGGCTGCTCTCAGCTCCTAAAGGCCACTCACATCCTTTGCCACACGGTCCCCTCTATCTTCAAGCCAGCCAGTGTTGAATCTGTCTCACTCTTTGAGTCTTTTTCACCAGGAAGAGCCCAGGTCCTTTTAAGGGTTCATCTGATTAGATCAGCCCTGGCGCCATGATAATCTCCTGATCTTAAAGTCAACTGATTTGACACCTCAGTTACATCTGCAAAATCCCTTTGCAACAGTACCTAGCTTAGTGTTTGAATAACTAGGAGAAGGTAGATACTGGGGGAGAGGAGGGTGGGGATTGGGGACCCCCCTTAGAATTCTGCCAACTACCACTGCTACATGAGCTTAGGAAGTTTAAATCCATCTTGAGTAGACCTATTTCAAAAGGCCAATCATTCCAAGACTAAGTCTGCCTAACTCTTGGGCAACTAATTCATTTATCAGACTGGTTGCTTGGCTCATGTAATCAAAATAACTTGATTAAATAGATATTTTTATTATTAATCTGATTGCCAACTATAGGAAGATGGAATGTAAACTAAAAAACAGAGCTTACTTACTTAAAAGCATGTTTTAAACACTTTCTGCATGCTCCTGCTTTAGAACATGAACTGCTTCATCCCCCAAAAGCAGTTCAGTCCCCCTGTTACACACCTTCACGGAACCCTATTCTTTTCACTTGCAATGCTCCTCAGTGCTTATTCAACACCAGTCCTACGAGACTATATACTGATGATGCAGAATCTGTGTTTCCTGTTTAATGCATAACATAGCATAGTGCCTGGGACATACAATAAATATTTCTAGAACGAAGAGGAGAGGTGTCATGCCATGTCTCAGTGTGTACTTCTGTGCTTAGGGCGGTGCCAACACATGGCAGGTGTTCCATCAGAGTGAAAGGAAGGGAGAGAAGAAGGGGAGAAAGGAGAAATAGAGGAAACAGCGCTGGGCCTTTCAAGGAAAACAGCTAACTTGTGTCCTTCTGACTTGATCAAACAATACAACTTCTCAGCATTTTACTTCCAAGAAAAACTGTATGCGGGGGTCCAACTATTTCAAAATGTTTTTGAAACTCTCCAAGCCTATGGAGCACAACGGGCAAAGTGTCCCCACAGCAAAGGCTGGCGTCATTGCACCCGGAGGGCGTTAGTGGGGCCGGGCTCCAGACCGAGGGACTGGCCGCTAAACTGTTCGGTCAGTCTGCTTTACCCCAAGCAGAGACACTTGCCCACTTCAGGACTCTACACATGTGGAGGGGCCTAGAGTCAGTTACTCCTGGAGCAAAGCAAATACTCTCCTCCCCAGGCCAACAGCACACAGGCAGGAAGGCAACCCTGACTCACAGAACCTGGCACTGATTATAGAAAAGAGTTCTTACACTCTGGGAAGTCAATCTCACTTATATATTAACTATCCCCCTGGCCCTGGGGAGCTGGCTTTGGAGAGGGTCTCAAGATTTTGGACATCTCAGAAAAAAGCATATATTCTGTGTCCAAAATGTTGATTAAAATGTACAAACAGACCGTCTTCGCTGAAGGAAATTTGGGAAGTACCTTCCAGGGTCATTGTCAATGACCTTGTGTTGGTCTTCCCTGCCAGACCCTCTTCACCCCCTTTTCCCCAGCCTCACCCACAGCTCTGCCCCTCTTTTAACCTTGTGGTTGAAAGTCTAACAGACAAGCGCACACATGTCCTCCTATCTAAGTGATGTAAGCTGTTCTACCTTTTGTTTCCCTGATGCATCAACGGGAAGGAAGCTATTCATAGACCCAGGAACAAGTGAGGGACCATTGGGAAGGATGGGTTTTCAAATCTCTATCCCAGATCATCCTTCCTCATTCACTTGCTTATTGTGATTGGCTGAATGTTTGTGGCCTGCAAAATTCATCTGATGAAGCCCTAACCACCAAAGTGATGGTATTTAGAGGTGGGTCCTACAAGAGGTGATAGTCATGAAAGTAGGACCCTCAAGATGAGATTAGTGCCCTTTTAAGAGGAGAAAGAGAGAGATCTCAATCTCTCTTCACACGCAGGCACAGGGCATAGGCCATGTGAGCCCATAGCTGGAAGTGTGTCTGTCTACAAGCCAACAAGCAGGCTTTCACCAGGACCTGAATCTGCTGGCACCTTGATCTTGGACTTCCCTGCCTCCAGAGCTGTGACCAATAAAGCCACCCAGTCTACGGTACTTTGTTATAGCAACCCGAGCTGGCTAAGACGCTTATATTGCTGCAATTAATTATTTGTTTGATGACAGATTCCTTCCCTTATATTACAGCTCTCCAAGAGCTAGTCTTATTCACCTTTGCCCCTCATGGTGCCTAACCACAGGTACGTGACTGTATAGATGCTTATTAAATGTTTGTTAAACCTTAAATTCTGTGCTAAGGAGTTTGGACTTGAACAACAAAAACAATTGGAGTTTTTGAATCGGGAGTGTTATAAGCTGTGTATTATCAAGCAAATGACTTGTCCTTTGGAACCTCAGGTTTCTGGTAAGAGGAATTAGGTTGTCCAAGGGAAAAAAGATGTGCAAATTCTCTGAACAGCATAATTCATTGCATAACTGTATGAGAGCCATAGCATTTCATGTTTGCCTTTCTGCACTCCTCACAAGGCAAGAAAATCTGCTAAAAGACCACTCTGTGGTGCTCATCTTATTTCTGTTTATTTAAGCTGGACTATCCTGTGACTGAGTAATTCTTTCTAACCGTATGCTGTTGCTGCCTAGGCAGAGAAAGTGTCCAAATGTGGAGGGGATTTGAAACCTTTTATTATGGGAAAAAAATCTCCCATCGTGCCTTGCAACTCTACTCCTAGGCAATAAATGCAGATTCCTTTCTAAATAGTTTAAAATTCACTTTGCAATCCAAAAACTACTGAAGGGGATGAAACCTTGAGTTTAAATTTGTCAAATATGCTTTAGCAGCAAAACAGGCTATTGAAACACAGACAGACAGACAGACAGACACACACACACACACACACACACACACACACACACACACACCCATGCTTGCTGCCGTTGTTGCCATTCCATCCTGAGGATTACTTAGTTTAGAAAGCCCACAATGCACTAAACAATTCCTATAAAATGTCCTAGCTGGGGAGTTAGCTATGTGATAAGGATTCCCATATATGGGAGTGTGACTAAGCTCTGAGAGAAAATATGGCAGAGACGGCTGGCTAAAAATCTGGGATAATTCCCTGAGAAGGAAAAAAAAAGAAGGAAGGATAACAAAACCCGCGGTGCACAGGAAATGCCTGGCTCACAGAAGGGTGAGCACGTTTGTGTGGGAAAACGCACAATCTGGCCAGCGCCAGTTCCCAGTGGAAAGATGTCTTCAAAATGCTCTCTCCCCATTTGCACCCTTTCAGATGCCTAAGAGCCTCTTCGGGGACTTTTGAAAAAGACCCTGGCCGTTCAGGCCAGGACATTTTGAACAGCCTTTCTCACAGGCTTAGCTCTGTGTTCCTTGCAAACTGCTAAATCCCTCAACCTCTAAATTTTGTTTTGAAGTCATAAATTTCTCTCCAGGCGTCTTGGTTTTCAGAAACCAGCACAGCATGTTTCATTTGTGAATAACTGGAAGAAAGCAGATTTACTGACAAATTTTTTTTAAAAGAAGATTTTTTAACTTTCATTGGCTTTTAATTTTACGTAAAGGTATGCCCCCTCTGCCAGATATAGGAAAGTGCAATGGAATTAGAGTAGCTTAATCCTCAGAATTGCACTGGTTTTCTAGTCTAAAAATATCTCGACCGGCTAAAATGTTGGGCTGAATTAACAAAATATAAATGAGGAGAAAGGAATGTAATATCCCTCACTTAGCTTCAAAAATTCAGCTGCATGAGTGCATTTAGGGGTTTATCTACGAGTAAGTCTACTGGTCCCGGCCCGGTTTCCCCACAGACAGGCCGCTGGGGTTGGGTTCAGGGGGGCCTAGATCACAGCCCCAGCCCTGCCCCTTGCACATATGTATGTTTGGGGCAGGTCACTTCACTGAACCTCAGGGTTCTCACTGGAAAAGTGAGAAAAACAAGAAATCTTTCCCCAGAGATGGGTAAAGATTAAATGAGATGACTAATGTGAAGCACTGATCACTAAGTTCTCACCAAATAAACACCTGTTGTTATTAGGTCATCTGTCTCTGCATGGGCACCACTTTGGAGGACAAACTGATCAGTGGGTTCCACTCAGCTTTTGGTATTTCTGCTCTAAAACAAATCTGTAAGGGTCAATATATTGAAAATGTTAAAGCCAAAAATGAGTTTCTTTGGAATAACTTAATGCACACAATCTGAAGAACCTTGAAACCATTCACAGGGTTTCAATAATCAACTACATATATATATATATTTATTTATTTATTTATTTATTTTGCGGTACGCAGGCCTCTCACTGTTGTGGCCTCTCCCATTGCGGAGCACAGGCTCCGGACGTGCAGGCCCAGTGGCCATGGCTCACGGGCCCAGCTGCTCCGCGGCATGTGGGATCTTCCCGGACTGGGGCACGAACCCGTGTCCCCTGCATCGGCAGGCGGACTCTCAACCACTGCGCCACCAGGGAAGCCCTGTTCGTTTGTTCTTTAATTCTTCTAAGTCTTTGTTAAACATTTCTTGCATCTTCTAGATCTTTGCCTACAGTCTTTTTCCGAGGTCCTGGATCATCTTCACTATCATTATTCTGAATTCTTTTTCTGGAAGGTTGCCTATCTCCACTTCATTTAGTTGTTTTTCTGAGGTTGTATCTTGTTCCTTCATCTGGTACATAGCCCTCTGCCTTTTCATCTTGTCTATCTTTCTGTGACTGTGGTTTTTGTCCCACAGGCTACAGGGTTTTAGTTCTTCTTGCCTCTGCTGTCTGCCCTCCGGTGGATGCGGCTATTTAAGAGGCTTGTGCAGGTTTCCTGATGGGAGGGACTGGTGGTGGGCAGAGCTCAGTAAAACTTTAATCCACTTGACTACTGATGGGTGGGGCTGTGTTCCCTCCCTGTTGCTTGTTTGGCCCGAGGCAACCCAACACTGGAGCCACCTGGCCTCTTTGGTGGGGCTAATGGCAGACTCTGGGAGGGCTCACGCCAAGGAGTACTTCCCGGAACTTCTGCTGCCAGTGTCCTTGTCCTCACAGTGAGCCACAGCCACACCCTGCCTCTGCAGGACGCCCTCCAACATTAGCAGGTAGGTCTGGTTCAGTCTCCTATGAGGTCACTGCTCCTTCTCCTGGGTTCTGATGCACACACTACTTTGTGTGTGCCCTCTAAGAGTGGAGTCTCTGTTTCCCCCATCCTGTCAAAGTCCTGCAATCAAATCCCACTAGACTTCAAAGTCTGATTCTCTAGGAATTCCTCCTCCCCTTGCCGGACCCCCAGGTTGGGAAGCCTGACATTGTGCTGAGAACCTTCTCTCCAGTGAGTGGACTTCTGTGGTATAAGTGTTCTCCAGTCTGTGAGTCACCTACCCAGAAGTTATGGGATTTGATTTTACTGTGATTGCACCCCTCCTACCGTCTCATTGTGGCTTCTCCTTTGTCTTTGGATGTGGGGTATCTCTTTTGGTGAGTTTCAGTGTCCTGTTGATGATTGTCCTACAGCTAGTTGTGATTCTGGTGTTCTCACAAGAGGGAGTGAGAGCACGTCCTTCTACTTCGCCATCTTGGTTCAGGGCCTATACTCGGGTCCCTGCTTAATCACATCTGCAAAGTCTTTTTTTTTTTTTTTTTTTTTTGCCATTTAAGGTGACATTCACAGGTTCCAGGGATTGGGACATAGATATCTTTGGGGATGGGGCATTATTTAGCTTTCCACAAGTGGTAAACCTAATATTAATTATATCTATGCACCAGTAACCTAACAAAATGAAAAACTCAGAGAGGTGCCTATAAGAACACCCACCTCTGTCCCTGAGCCCCCCATACTCCATGGTCAATTGTGATTCTTTTATAATAACAATGATATAAAACATTTATCAAGAACCTGCCACATGCCTGGTCCTGTTGTAAGTTCCCATGCATTGCCCCCCAAGGATCCTCACAACTACCCAATGAGGTAGGACCATCATATTTTACACATGTGGAAATGGAGGAGGCTAAATCCATGTTAGGAGAGAAGCAGAACCAGGGTTCAAAACTGGGGGCGTCCACCTCCCAAGACCCTGTCTCTGGTTCACTGGGAGTGCACCCAACTCCCTGGAAAGGAACGTCTCACGGGCAGGAGCATGTGCTGCTGCTGCAGGTGCCCAGAGAAACCACCGGCTGCAAAACTGGCTTGTGGACTCCAGCTCCAGGAGCTCCATGTTGCCCTGAAATACTGTACTGAGAGTGTCCCTTTAAATTTTAATGATAGCATAGCTATTCAGAAGGTCATTTTAAGTCTACATGAGCATTCAGGTGAACCTTACCTTTCTGAAGGGGAACGTAGCAGATCTAACTAATCACTCCCTTTGATTCTGGATCCTAGGATCCCGGGAATAGCTATTGATGAGCACAGGCGCTAACTGAGCCCATGGGGGTTAACGATGTTCACAGAACTGAGGGTTGCAGAAGCTGCGGATTCTTTTATATTTTATTTTCGTGGTGCAGGAGCAAGAGGGACCGGGAAAATGCCTGTTATTAGGATAACCGGTGATATAAGCCAGACTTTCTGGTCAAATGGATTAAATGACCTATAAAATGATTTTTCTGAGCCAACGGTCCACTCAGTGCCCTGGAACACACCATCTCCTAGCCTGTGCTCACACTGCTCTTCTTGTCTCAATTCCCACCTCCTTTCTGGTCATCCATCATCACATATTGAACACTTAGTGTATGCAGGGCATTGTGCTAGGTGCTGCCCATATGAAGGCAATTAAACAGGAGTCCTCCCAACAGTGGAATCTAGAATTAGGTAATGAAAAAAAAGTAGTCAGTTTATTCCAACTCTCTTAAACTGGTTAGAGGTATTCACTCATTTACTCATTCATTCAACAAATATTTATTGGGCATCTTCTTTGTGCCAGGCATGAAGGAAGTAAAAAATAAAAAGGTATCTAACCCAGCCTGAGAGAGAGGGTAGCTAATGCTTCTAGGAGTTACAGACTTTGTTTAAGCTGAAAGATGGATGGGAATTATCTAGATCCAGTTAGAAGAGGGTTTTTCAGGCAGTGGAGATCTGTAAAGTGGGGTGTGAGGGGACCAAGTAAGGAGTGGCAATGGATAAGGGTGAGGAGCTAGGGCCAGAACTTGGAGCGGCTTGAAGGCTATGTAAAGACTTCCAGACTTTATCCCAAGGTGGAAAAGGAGCTCTTAAAATTTTTTTATTTACATTACAAAAAGCACACAGGCTCTGTACAATACACACGAACAGAAGTAAAAAGAGTACATTGTATATCTTCTACTACAACTTGACGGTGCAAGAGTTACTGCCTTTTAAGTATATAATGTATCTAAAAAGAAGGAAAACAATAATTTTTTAAAAAAATTAATGCAGATTGTATCAATGTCAATCTCTTGATTGTGATACTGTACGAAAATTACCCAAGATATTACCATTGGAAGAAATCAAGTGAAGGGTATTATTATTACTATTATTATTTCTCACAACAGTATGTGAATCTACAAAGATCTCAGAATAAACGTTTTTTTAAATGCACCACACACAAAAATAAAGGCAAAGACATCTTCACGGGAAGGAGAATATTGATATAGTAAAACAACACAATGGAACCCACTGATAGCTTCTGAAAACCAATGGAAGCAATTCATCCTATGGAGCTTTAGAGGTGACTAAAGGTTCAGCAGTGGGTCTGTAATCCGCATTTTCATTGCAAAAAAATCCTGGGAGTGATCAGAGCACTGATACAGGAAGGAAAAATGGAATGGCTCAGACAGCAATGGAATGTTACTAAGAGGAGTAAGATTGTGTGGTTGGGGAAAGAGGTGGCTGCTGGACTATGATTCCTAAGTGGGTTTAGATGTGCCCAACGCCCAGCTTACTAGCAAATAAATTTATGTTCTTTCATTGGCTATTGTAGGATACAGTGCTCACCAGTGGCTTCCTCTCCTGCAGGAAATTCCAGTGATGTTTCTAGCAATGTTCCTTGGATACATATGGACACATGATATAAACCACATAACAAAATAAGCACAAATATGGAGTAGGACATGCTCAGGTCCTAATATTCAATTCATAAGACAAAACATCCTATCACAAACAAGTCAGAGCTTACCAGCCTCTGGAAAGGTTTTTAACAGTGGGAGTGATATAATCAAACTTGTCATTTAGAAGATCCCTCTGGCAGCGGTACAGACTACTTACTGGAGGGGGTGAAGATTCAACGGAGAAACAGTAAGGACTTCCACTCAAGGAACACGGGCAATGGAGAGGAGATAGATTCCAGAAATATTAAGGAAGCAAAAATCTCTATCTCAACCATAAGAAATCCCCAGTAGAGCTTGGCCCTTGAATCTGCCAGGGTCAAATTTGGCTGTAAAACAGAAAACTCAAAATAACAATTGTTTAAACAAGATAGATGTTTATTTCTCTTATAAAAAGAAGTCCAGAGACATCAGTCCATATGTGGTCTGGCGGCTCCAGCGTCACTGGGGAGTCAGGTTCCTCCTGTTCTTCTGATCTACCTTGAAAGTACATAGCTTCTGTCTTTAAAGTTACTTTTTGGTCCGAGATGGCTGCCAGAGCCCATCTAACTGGTCCACATCACTGGTAGTGGAAAGGAAGAAGGGAGAAATCTGAGCCATCAACTTCTGCAAAGGCTTCTCCAGATCTCCACACATATTGATGTTTATATCTCACTGGCCAAAACCAATGGCTATACCTACTAATGAGGATGACGGGAAAGTAATATATTCTAGCCCTGCTATCATTACCAGAATATCTGGAATGATATTTGATGGATACCTAGGAGTCTCTGTCATAGCCATCAATCAAGTGAGACACAGAGAAGGTGAGAATATCCTAGCCCTCCAGGGGATGAGTCATGGAGTTTGGTGGACACTGTGAAGTGCCAGCCAGGTCTCCTTCCATGAAGGACTTTTGCCTCAGCTGCAGAGAGCGTTGTCAACAGAGAGCTTTCATCTGTCAGCCCCTTCTGAGAGCCTCCGCACCCAAGGAGCCTAGACAGCTTATGTTCAGTGACCTTCAATACAGGAATATAAGATGGACATCTTCATCCAACTGAGGACAACTCAGAAGAACTATGCTAGCTCCAGCTCTTTCCTTGGAGTTGGCTAAGGCTACTGTCGGGTTACACTGTAGTTTGAATTTTCAAGCTGGAATCTAAACTCCACAAAAAAAACAACAAAGTTCCCTTCTCTCGCCACAAATTTCTCTCTTTTTTCCAGAAGTGACTCCTACTTCCTTGCCCTCCCTTCCACAGCATGGATGCCATGTTCACTCTTTAATAAACCTCCTGTGTGCCAACCTCCAACTCAGAGTCCACTTCTCAGGCTAGCCAGTGTGGCAAGGAGGGAGGGTGTATCTACCTGAAGTGTCAGAAACTCTGGAAGGAGGCAAAATGTTCACATTTACTGAAAGCAGCGTGGGCTAAGAAGATGGAGACATGCCGCTGTACGCACATTTCCTTTTTTCTGTCTCCTGCTTGCTTCTCACGGCTGTCAGTGCGCATGTCTACAGCATCCATTACATCGCTTCCAACGTGAAACTATCCATTTAGGTTTGGATAACCAGATCCTCAAACTTGTTAAAACTGTGTGTAAAGAAAAGAAAATGGCTGTTGGGTGAGAGCTGGGTCTTCCTAGATGCAAAATGCCTGAGTGCCCACACGGTAGGACTTCCACTATCTCTAGCTACACTTATTAGAGCTTTTTAAAAAAATTTTATTTTTTGGTTTCTTTCTTGGTTCTTGGCTAGGTTCCAGATAGGTAAGATGGGACTCTAAATGCAATAAATAAGAGAGGGAAAAATTACTCTAACTTTGTGGCATTTTTGGTTCTAACTCAGAAGCCAATTTTCCTTACTCTGTCTGGAGCTTATAGAATTTAGCCTAAAACAGCCTGTTATCATAGACACCCCTTCCTCTGGCATTCCATCTGCCCATTTGTGAAAGCTGGTCCACACAAATGTTCACTCAGGATGAAAACAGACCACCTGGGCACCCAGTTGTGTGTGAGGGGTGCTCATGACCTTGAAGGAAAATGTCCCAGAGGGGCCAGAACTGCATCATCACCCAGTTCTCAGGCAGGGAGTCCTACCCCCAAAACACTCCCTCCTCACCAGTGTGTACAGGGGGCCGGCAAACATTACACTGCACCCAAAACTTCATAGTCAGAAATGTTTTTTCATTTCCATGACTCAGAGCAAACGTTATTCACATAGTGCCTCTGAATACACCCACTTCTGGAAGAAAAGAGAAATTTGTGGCAAGAAAAGATAACTTTGCCATCATTTCTTCCCAGAGTTTAGATTCTGGGTTAGGAAGCATCAGCTGCTAGTGACACAAGCCTGCGTGCTATGTGGCTTTTGAGGTTTGCCTACTCACAGATCTCTCTGGATCTTCCCACTTGTCTCTGTCAACAATTGACACTGCGGTATTTATTTATCTGGATTTTTAAAAATTGAACTTGTGATAGCACCTTTGCTCACAAAAGCACTTTTCAGGCAAGCAGTCCATAGCAGTTTCCTCCCAGTTTATTTTAGGGAAAAGTGCGAGAAGATCCTCTTCCTTTGAAAAACCCTAACTAAACTCACACAAGTCTGTAAATATATTTTCTCAGAGACTTTTATTCATCTTTGAATCTTCCAGGGTCTGACACCTGGAGTACAATAGACATTAAATGTTTGTTGAATGAATAAATGAATGAGTTAATGAAAGAAACAAATGATAATTACTGCGTGAATAAATGAATGAGCTCAAGAAGCTTACTGGTAGGAGGATAAAATTCGTTCCTGAAAGGTATAACACAGGAAAGAATGGATACTGTGAGAAGGTGGGAGGGAATGATCACATCAGGTGAGATGAGTGATGTTCAATCAGGCTGTATCTGGTAGAGTCGCCAGGAGGGCTTTACAAATCACAGAGCCCAACCTGTTAAATCAGAATCTTTCAGGGTGGACCCAGGCATTGGTGTTTTTTTAAAGCTCCTCAGGAGATACCAATGTTCAGCCAGAGTTGAGAGCCACTGGGACATGAGGATCAGAAAGAGATTCATAAAGGAAGTGGTTTTCTAAAACAACCTTTAAGGATGGGTAGAGTTTTGACTTGTAGAAATGAGCAGGAACTAGGGAAGATGTCCTGACCACCCCTCCCTCCCAACCACAATTCCAGACTGTCTATCCTACCTAATCCAGACAGATGCTGGCTACTGGTAAGGGGGCGCCTGTGCAATTAAATGACTTTTTCCCCTCTGGGCCACCTAAGAGCCTGGCCACTAGTGTCTGAAGGACTCATGTGAGGGTCTGAACACTGAGGATCTTGGGGGAGCTGGCCTGAGGGACTGCCCACCCCAGGGCATGTCTGTATCCACTGGTATATTCCAACTCAAGAGCTGAAAAGAGAAGTTAGTGATTTCATCCTTGAGGTTGGGATCTCTTGAAAAGATGGGAAACCTAAAGTCTTCCTTCCCATGGTGCCTTCACAGGGATCTGACAACCCACCGTTTGCTCCACTGGCAGCCCCTGCAACAGAGACCACAGGGCCTTCCACTACTCTCAGAAGTGATGCTGCAGAAGGCTCTTAGCAACTATACCCAAACCCCAAGGATTAAACAAAGAAAAATAATACATCAGAGAAGGACAACAGCTAGAGAGAGAGAAATAATAAACAAAGCAATCAAAACATAAAAAATAAAGACTTGTAAAATTTTAGAGCTACTGGAGGAGATCGTCTACAAACTATACAAAAAATAACAGTAATAAGAGGTGCTGAGGAGATGTTTAAAACACCTTCAGAAGACAGCCTAGAATTTAAATGGGCAAATGTGATTTTCAAATTAAAACAAATTGAGTAAAGAGTAGGATAGTCAGTGTTGAGACTCAATTCAGGGCCTAGAGGATCAAGTGGAAGAAACAATTCAAACCACAGAACTGATGGCTTCCATAGGGAAAACAGAAATTCCAGAAGGAGAAGGAGGAACAGCTGGAGAGACGCAACAAACATTGATGCAAGAAAATTTGGTACAGATGAGGGAAGACCAGTACCTGTCTTGCAAGTTTTCACCAAATTCTATACCCAGGTGTATCTTGGTCAATTTCCAAATTCCAAAGGTAAAGCAATAAATCTTTCAGGTTTACAGGTAAAAAGAATAAGAAAGGAGAATCACATTGGCACTCAACTCTGCTGCATTGAAAACTAGGACAGTAACATTTATGGACTTTTGAGAAAAAGGACTGCAACCTAGGATTCCTCTGCTGGCCAAGTTAGCCTTCATCTGTCAGCGAGAAAGACAGATACTTGGGGCATGCAAGAATTCAGACACTATACTATTCCCACGCGCTATCTGGGGAAAATACTAAAGAAAGGGCTCTAATTAAACAACAAATGAATCACAGCAGAGACCTCAAGATCAGGAAAAGAAGAATAAGTAAAAGGAAAGAGTAGTGAGCTATGAAGCTTGCTATTTATATAAATATGTGTAATATCTAAATCCATAACAGTAGGTTGCCTGAGAACGTGTAATACAAATTCTAAATGAGGATTCTTGAAATAGGCAAGGAACATTCCAAGGAAATTCTAATAATAATAATAATAATCCAGAATGAAAAACTCTTTTGTTATCTCAGCAAAACCCAGAAGTGGGAGACAGATGAGGCAACAAAGCAAAAGCATTTATTATATCTCCTCTGGAGAGAGAAAGGTGAAGGAAGGAGGAAGATAAAGTCTTCTAAAAGAGAGTTAGTAAACATGAAAGCGGAGTGAACTAAATAGAAAAGAAAATCGTATGAGACACTACTGAACAAATCCAAAGGCTTGTTCTTAAAAAGTTCACTGAAATTGATAAACCCTTCCCTAGTCTGTTTAAAGAAAAGTGAGAACAAAAAAATAAACAAGAACGCTCCCCAGACGTGAGAGCCCAGAGCCACCTGCCCGCCAGCATCTGCCCTGGGACTCAGGGACTCAGGGGCTCAGGGATGGGCTGGGTCAGGATGCCCCACCCTTTCCCACACGTCCGTCCCCCCACATCCCAGATTTGTCTCAGCCACATAGCCGACATGGATCAAAAGCTGCAGATGACATCAACGGTCCCAAGAGCGTTGCTCTAATTAAGAATAATACAATAATTTTGGATGATTAAAAAATAAATAAACAAGAACACCTGAAACACATAATGTTCTGTGTCAATTATACCTCAATTTAAAAAAATAGACAAAATTGGAAGTGAAAAAAGAGCCATCATCACAGATACAGAAGAGATTAAAATAATTATAAGAATTTATTATATGATAATTCTATGACAATAAATTTGAAGATCTAGAGGAAATTACCAAAATTAATCCAAGTGAAAACCTGAATTTTCAGTGGGAGAGTGGGAGAGAAAAGAAAGGTTGTTAAATATCAACCATTAACAAGGGTATCAGGACAGATGGTTTAACAGCTCAGCTTTCTAATCTTCAAAGAATAGATAACATCAGTGTTAATTAATTTATTCTAGACCATGGAAAAAATTGAAAGCTTCTCCACTTATTTTATGAAGCAAGCATGATTTTAATGCTAGATAAAATATTAACAAATAGAATCTAGCCATGTGGCAAAAAAAATAATACACTGTAACTAAGCAGAGTTTATTCTAGGATTACAAAGCACAACATCAAGAAATCTATCAACATATATTTTTCATCAATAAATTAAAAGTGAAAAATCATACCCTATCAATAGTTCCTGAAAAGGCATTTGATAAAATTCAGCAGCCATCCATATTAAAGCTTTAAGGAAAATAAGAATGAAATGATAGCTGTTGTATATAATAAAGTCTCTTTATCAAAAACCAATAGCCAATATCATTCTCATTGGTCAAACACCAAAAGCACTTCAATTAAAATCAAATCCAGACAAAAATGCCCACTATTGCCACTGTAACTCAACATTTTCTTCAAGATTCAGAGGTTAAAACAAATGTCATAAGGTAAGAAAATGAAGTGATTAGTAGAAGCATGTGAAAGAAGAAATAAAGTATTGGAATATTTCTTTTTGCTCATGGTTTTATCTCTTCTTTTCAGATTTAAGCCTGCTATTAATGTTCCTGTTTAACACTGGCTTGGAGGTTTTTAGAAAATACAATAAGAACATAAAATTAAGTAACTGACATAAGTATTTGATAATATTTTCTTCCATTGACCACATGACTCCATTACTAGAAAACCCAGGAAACTCTAGTTTTAAAAAAACACTCAAATTAATGAAGAATTTGGTAAGGTGACAAATTTTACAGAAACGCATACAAAAATTAATCATTTCTCTATACTATAGCATGTTCACCTAAAAACAGAAATGAGAAAAATACTCAATTAATTTTAGTGACAAAATCTATAAAATATTGAGGGATAAATATAAAAGAAACATAAGACTATGGAAAAAAACCTTATGGAAAAAACCAAAACAAAATCTGAAGAAATTTTAACACCAATCAATTTGTTCAGAGGAGTTAATATCTTAACAAATTCCTTCTCCCCCCAAATATAAATGTAATACAATGCCAATTATAATCCCAGTAGTTTGTGGGGTTTTTGGGGGGGGGCTGGGGTTTTAATAGGAATTGCATTATATTTGTGTATCACTTTGGAGAGAATTAGTTATCTTTACTATGTTGAGTCTCTCAATCCATCCACAGCCATGGTCCCCCTTTCATTTATTTAAATCTTTGATTTCTCTCCACAGCACCAGTAGATTTTTTGATTGTTAAGTAAATTGGTTTTGAAGTATAGTGTACATACAGAAAAGTGCCAAACCATAAGTGTGCCCATGTAACTAACATCCCCATAAAGAAACATAACATAACCAGCACTCCTTAAGTTCCCCATCGCATCCCCTCCCAGTGTCCCCCAACACCAAGGAGAAACCACCTACTATCTTGACTTCTAATACCACACTTACTTTGCCTCCAACAGGTTTTGTTTTTTAATTGGATAAAATGTGCTTAGAACTTACACAGACAATAAATGTTCAGAAGGTAAGAAAAATAGGAAAAAGAATAACAATAAGAGACGTCTAACCTTATCAGTATCAGAGCACTCCAAAAAGCTACAGTAATTAAATCATTGTGTATTAGTACGGGAAGAGACCAACAGTAAGAGGTACAGAATAGGGGATGAAAAAAATCAATCCCGGTACATGTGAGCATTTAATACAAAGCTGATAATTCAAGACAGCAGGGAAAGAATAGATTATTTAATAAATGATACTAGCTCAACTTACTAGAACAAGTTGAATCCCATCTTATGCTATATACAAAAACAAATTTTAGACATATATAAGACTTGTTACATTTGTATAAAATAAAACAATAAATAGCTTAGAAGAAAATCTAGGTAAATACATGGGTTGGGGAATCTTCTTATCATAACAGGAAACCCAGAACCTCTGAAAGAAAGACATATTTGACTTAAATTGAAAATGCCACTAAGATAATACGTAAGTGATACATTTGGACGGAAAGAGTTTTACAGATGACAGATAAATGATAAATAACAATACTATAAAAAGAGCTCCTACAAATTGCCCAATCAAAAAATGGACAAAGACTATGAATAGATAATTCACAGAAAAGCAAATCCAAATTCTCAACAAACTTGAAAAGATGCTCAAGCTCACCAGTAGTCCACAAACTGCAAATTAAGTTTACAATGAAATATCACTTCACGATGATCTAAATGGAAAATATTAAAACAAGAGTGATAGCGACTGTTGCTAGTAGGGGTGTGGGTAAAGCACTCTCCATATTTTACTACTGAAAATATGATGTTTGGGCCTTTTTGAAAGCAATCTGGAAATATATAATAAATTTTAAAATACACATGCCCTTCAACCTTGGAATCTATTCGGTAGAAGCAAAAGCATCAGTACATAAACATACAGGCTTAAGAATATTGCTTCACTGTTTGTAGCGACAGAAACGTAAAACAAACAAAAAAATGTCTTTCAAGAGAAAGATAAATAATGGATAAATTATGAAAGAGTCTCATCATGAATTATTATGTAAGCCAACACAAAACAATGTATTAGAACCATACCAGGTGACAGAGGGATTTCCACAAGGTATTTTTAAGTGAGAAATAGAATATGTACAAAATCCATGATCTAATTTTTCCAGAGAAAGCAATGAACTCCCCCAAACGCTACATATACAGAGATTTATCTATTTATCATCTATCATCTATCTGATATATAATCTATATATCTATGTGTATATAATCTTATGTCATTATATGAAGATGGAGAAAGTTAAAAGGCTATTAGCACCTGGTCATCTGGGGTAAGGGACTGGGGGAGAGAGCAGGTGGGATGGATACTTGAGAAGACTGAGAAATGAGAAGTTGCAGGGAATGTATGGATGGGAGTGAGTAGTTCCACTTATCTGAAGGGTACTTCAAGAATTCTGGGTATACTCAAAGTTTGAACTCCAAAGCTGCTGGTGGGGGCCTTTCCTGGGGGATACTAAGGCCAGACCCTCCTTAGAGGATGTGGGTACAGGACATATCACAGAGAATGCCTCCTGTCCCTCCCAACATCTGACCTGGTGAAATCATGTCATGACAAATACCAAGGCCACTGTGAGGGACCCATAATCTGGGATGTGCAGGACCTAATGTTGTGTTTAGGGTGAAGTGTTCCTGCAGGTCTCCTGCCAGGGGGCAATGGGGTAACCGTGGGATCACTGTATGTGTTTATGGAACCCAATAACCCCCAGGGACCTTATGGTCTAGTTTGGGTAGGTCAAAGTCCTACCAAATTCCACAACTCAAGTTATTAAGAACAAACCCCAAGAGATTTTCACTTACTTCTCTTCAAGAACATTAAGGGATCCAATTCCTATTCTGTATCGACCATCTTAAACTACCCTTTCTCAGGGTTTTACTTTGAGGTGATGAAAATGTTTCAGAAATAGATAGGTGGTGGTTCCACAACATGGTGAATGTAACTAAACGCCACTGAATTTTTCACTTTAAAGAGGATAATTTTATGTCATGTGAATTTCACCTCAATAAATTATTTAGGAAAAAAAATACCTTTTCTCTCCCAGCCTAAAAGTTACTTTGTATCTTACCCTCAACTCTACCAAAAACGTTCCTGAAAGCCCAGTCCACAAACCCCTCCACTTCAGTTCCTTTTCTCTTCCCTCCTGTTTCTTGTAGTCCTGTCTGCACCCATCCCTCTGTCCCATGTCTCAAAATCCCAGGAGGCAGGCTGGCAAACATGGAATTCCACATGTGGGTGAGGAAAGCGGGGAGCTGAGGGGGGAAAGACACATTTTCCTTTAACAGGTGGTGGGAATGGGCGAGCCGAAGGCTGGTATTACTCATTAGTAAGTTTTGCCTCTTTCACATATGGGAGCATAAGGTAATTTGGGTACCAGCCGCCCTCAGCAGCCTGTCTTCCCCCACGCTGTGAGTCGCTGCCCCCGCCTGTCACGACAGCTTGTTCTCAGCCCCCCCAAAGCCAAGGCCCTGTGACTGGGAGCCCCCATCTAACGGTTACTTTTGGATGGAGAAGGGGAACCTCCCTCCTTTGGTGGGAGGGAGTCAGGGAGGGAACGACGGATGGGAGAGCTCCACTGGGCAGCACGCAGTCTTGCAGAACAGGTGGTTTTGTTTATTTTTCTCCATTTCATTTACAAAATTGTACCCTTTCCTAAAACAGCCTCAGGACTCAAGCACAACAAGTACAGGCACAGTGAGATGGCATTTAATCAAAATACAGAAATTTAAGCAGCCATCATCACGATGGAGCAGCAGAAATCGCCGCAAAGTAAACATCCAAGCAGCCACTGCCATTTGACTGCTCAGCAACTGAGAGGACAGGACAGGAGACAGGCATGTCCCAGCTCAGCCCCTCACCCTGTTCACCCAGGGCAGGGCCGGAAGGCAGGAACAGGCCAGTCCAGAGGGTCTGGGCCCCCAAGGCTCCAGAATGCACAATTCCAGCCCCTACCTCAAATGAAGTTGGGTTTCCCTGGGCTATTTTATGGGTTAACTATGGTTTTAGGGAATCAATCTGTTAATATTACTAATGCCAAAAAACAAAACACGTCTGAAAGTCATTATGGCACAGTAGAAAGAGCTTTCTACTCCATTAACTCCCACCCACCCCCTTTTTTTTTTTTTTGAGCCAAATTAACTTAGGTTCAAATCCTGGCTCTGTCACTTACCAGCTGTGTTGAACTTGCACAAATCACGTAAATTCTCCAGGCTTCTGTTTGCTCATCTCTGGGGCAAGGTCAGAGTGATAGCACTGGTTTACTGGGAATCTCAGTTCACTGGGGTCATAAACATGAAACGGTTTATTTTTCCTGAAATTGCTCCCAAACTCTCAAACCCCCCATTTCTCACTGGGTAGCTGCTCCTTTAAGTTACAGATCAGCCCAATTCCATAGTGTTTCAGTCACCTTTTATCATTAGACGGTTATTTTCATTCCTTAAGATTCTGCCCTGTTCATTTAAAAATTTCAACCTTCTGTCCATTTCCAGTACTTTTCCTTCCCTCTTAAAACTGCAGAGTGCCAATGAAATTAGAGTTCTAGATAAATAACGTTTTCATCTAAGTACCGCTCATTTTGTTTGCTAAATCTGGCAACCCTCCACCTTCTCCCAAGCACAGGCTTTAGGGAAGTGGTTCCCAATTCAGGCTGCTCATTAAAAATTTCAATGCCTGGGTTCCGTTCCAGACCAGTTAAATCGGAATATCTGGGCATACCAAGAATTTTTTTTTCAAAGTTTCCCCGAGGGACTGGAACGTGCGCTCGCGGCTGACAGCAGCACTTTGGAGGGGGGTCCGGCTTCTTCCCGTTCTAGCAACGCCTCCCGCTTCCCAGCATGCACTGCTGCGGCGTGGGGGGCGGAAGACGGAGAGGCCGGTCTCGTTTTACGAGACTGTCGGTGGTAAGCTCGTAACCCTCTCAGCTGGTCACGACAGCGCCTCCACTTGACACCGACGGGCCCTTTGTTCCCAGTGTATGGGCAGGCATCCAAATGCGGGCTCTCCTGTTACGTGCTCTGGAGAGCTCCGTGAGGGTCTTCCTTCTGCCTGCTCCCTGGTGTGGAGACGAGGCTTCAGCTTGCCCCCAAATCAGCCCTCTGCCGGAAGTAACCCCCACCCCCGCCCCGACAGCTTCCTGCTGCTGAGAGCCCCCTCCCGCCCCAGGCGCCCTTCCAAGGGGGGGAGGGTACTGGCAAGATAGCTTAAACGACACTGCCTCCTACAGGCCAAGGTGACCTACAGGGCTCGTCTCAGCAAGCCGGCACTTCGCACCTGTTGTTCTCAGGTAAGGGTCCAATTCCAGCACCTCCCTCTGCACCCACGACCATGTTACTCTCATAATAACTCATGTTTGTTGAGATTTTCTGGGTGCCTGGCACTGTGCTCAGCTAGTTATCTCCTTTAATCCTCGAAAACAGGGTGGGGAGATAGGATTCATTTCCCCACTTTTCCGATAAGAAATTGTGGCTAAGACAGTTTAAGTAATTTGCCGAAGGTCATACAGCTAATAAGAATCAGAGTTCACATTTGACTCCAAAACCTTGCCTTTACCGCTATAATTTATAATAGTCCTACTGTAATGTAATTTATGAAACTTATCTTGGTTTCTGGTACACAGCAGCCGCTCAATAAATATTAGTTCTCTTCCTAGATAACCTCATACTGGAAATCTATCATCAAGTACAGTTATATAACGTTCAGTCCAAGTTACTTGGAAACAATGTCAAGCTGTTTCATCATCCCCATCTATTAATCTATTAACTAATTCACTCTTTTAAAACATATACTATGTGTCAGGTTCGGTGCTAGTACCAAGATAGAGAACAAGAAAAATTTAGTATTAGTTTCTCTCGTCTGCTGCTACAAATTACCACAAACTCAGTCACTTAACAGAAATTTATTATCTCACAGTTCTGGAAGCTGGAAGGCTGAAATCAAGATGTTGGCAGGGCCACACTCCCTCTGAAGATTCTAGGGGAACATCTCCTTGCCTCTTGCAGTTTATGGTGGCTGTCATGGACACCTGTCATTGGTTCTGGGACCCACCCACATAATCCAGGATGATCTCATCTCAAGGTACTTAATTACATCTGCAAAGACTCTTTTTACAAATAAGGTCACATTCACAGGTTCCAGGAGTTAGGATGTAGACATATCTTTGGGGGGCGGGGGAGGGTACTATTTAACTCAATACAAAATTATAATGCAGTGTGTTGGAAAGAACTTGTTGGGTCTTTGGAGTGAAAAATACATGCGTTCAAATTCCACCCATGCCATTAGCTCAGGCAAATTACTCACATTTTCTGATATGTTAGTTTGGGTCTTCTGAGAAGAAGATGCCACCTGGAATTAGATGTGCAAGAGGTTTATTGGAGGAAATGCCTGTGGGATTCCTCAGGGATCCTCACTTGCATTTCACTGGATAGACTGTTCTGCATGATTATATCTAGCTGCAAGGGAGTCTAGAAAGATAAGTTTCCAGGCTTTATTGTACAGATAGGCAAGGGGGAAAGGGGATTTTGAGTATCTGATCCGTAATACCTGCCAAGATAATACAATAACAGTGTCCACAGTGTCTGTGGCATGACGTTTGGAAACACCAGTTCCTATCGTGGAAGCAAAGTGCCTAAATCCAACTAAATCTGTGTTTGGGGATGAGGCAAAGGTCATCAAAGTGACTCTTGGAAGTGCCTTGGTTTGCCAGACGAATGAGGGCATTTCAGGCAGAAGGTGTGCATATGCAGATCTGTGGGTCAGAAGGGCCTGCTGAAGAAATGGCCAGCAATTTGGAAAAGTTAGGCCGTAACTAATGAGGTAGAGAGTGTTGAAAAATGATGAAAAACACATGTCCCATATCAAGGCGTTTGGATTTTATGCTTTAAGACAGGGATGTCCAACATTTTGATTATGTAGTTTTATTCAATAAAAATCTTTTTTGGAGTGTATACCCCTAGTGTATATTTATTTATTTATTTACCTATAATTTATATACTGCACTAATATGTCAGGTGGGTTATAAGTTGCACACTAGAGTATAAGCTCCCTGAGGGCAGGGAATTATTCTTTTATTCACTGCCTATCCCCAGTACCTAGATGGCCCCTGGCACAGAAGAATACTTAATAAATACTTATTAATGACAGAATGAAAATTTAATAGAAAGTGTAATTCTAGATTTCTTCTTGCACCCCATGGATCATCTTGTTACACTTGGGATGCATGCAACCTCCCCTGGATTTCAGCAGTGTGAGTAATAAGAGTTTCTGAAGGGTTTGAAACAGTAACATGATGAGATCTCAGAAATATGATTCTGGAGTGGTATGGAGGAGACCAGAAGGCAAGTTAGCAGGTAGACTAGAACAATAGCTCCTGAACCTCTAGGATTTCATGGACCAGTAATGGTAATAACAGTAGTATCGTCAACTATTTTTTTTTTCAATTTGTCAGCTTTTTTGTTTTTGCTAAATAAGGATTAAGGGGGAAAAGATTATTTGAGATTTTTTTTTATTATTATTATTTTTTGCAGTACACAGGCCTCTCACTGCTGCGGCCTCTCCCGCTGCGGAGCACAGGCTCCAGACGTGCAGGCTCAGCGGCCATGGCTCACGGGCCCAGCCACTCCGCGGCATGTGGGATCTTCCCGGACCGGGGCACGAACCTGTGTCCCCTGCATCAGCAGGCGGACTCTTAACCACTGAGCCACCAGGGAAGCCCGAGTTCCTTTTTTTATAGATTTTTTAAAAATGTGGTCAAATATACATAACACAACATTTACCATCTTGACCATTTTTAAGTTTACAATTCTGTGGCATTACGTATATTTGCATTGTTCTGTAACCATCACCACCATCCATCTCCAGAATGTTTTCATCTTCTCCAACTGAAAGTCTATACTCCTTAAACACTAACTCCCCTTTCTCCCATCCCTTCATCTCCTGGTGGTCACCATTCTATTTTCTGTCTCTAGAAGTTTGACTCTTCTAGGTACCTCATACAAATGGAATCATATAATATTTGTCATTTAGAGACTGGCTTCATTCAGAATAATAGCTTCAAAGTTCATCCGTGTTGTAGCATGTGTCAGAATTTCCTCCTTTTTTAAGGCTGAATAATATTCCTTTTGTGTATATTCCATGTTTTGTCTATTCATTTATCTGTCAGTGGACAGTTTTTTCCCATGGAATTACTGGATCGTAATTCCATGTTGATAATTCTATGTTTAATTTTCTGAGGAACCGCCTCTCCACAGTGGCTGCACAGTTTTAAGTTCCCACGGGCAATGCACAAGGGTTCTACTTTCTCCATATCCTTACCAACAGTTGATATTTTGTTTTGTTTCATTTTTTATAACTGCCATCTGAATGAATGTGAAGTGATATCTCATCGTGGTTTTAATTTGCATTTCCCTAATGATTAGTGATACTGAGGATCTTTTTATGTGTTTATTGGCCATTTGCATATCTTCTTTGGAAAAATATCTGCTCAAGTCCTTTGCCCATTTTTTAGTCTAGTCATTTTGTTGTTGGATTGCAGGACTGCTTTATATATTCTGGATATTACTCTCTTATCAGATAGATGACTTGCAAATATTTTCTCCCATTCCATGGGTTATCTTTTGCTCTCTCGATAGTATCTTTTGATGCACAGAAGTTTTATATTTTGATGAAGTCCAATTTTTATCGATTTTTTTCCTTTGTTGCCTCTGCTTTTAGAATCATATCCAGGAAATTGTTGCTAAATCTAATGTCATGAAACTTTCCCGTATGTTTTCTTCAAAGAGTTTTCTGGTTTTAGATCTTACATTTAGGCCCTTGATCCGTTTTGAATTAATTCTGGTATATATTGTAAGGTAAGAGTCCAACTTCATTTTTTGAGTTTTTTATTTTAAATAAATTTAGACATATCTAGAAACTCACTGCATTGTCTTTAATTTTCCTTTTCCCTGAAGATTGGTGCAAACTTCATCAGAGTCTGCGAGATGATATTTGGAAGCCCCAGTCTAGGGAAGAGATAGTGATGGCCTAAACTAGAGCTGCAGAGTGGCGTGGGTGGGGTGAGGTGGGAATGGAGGAGCACAGCGTGAGGGCGTTCTCGGATGCAGAATCAATAGAATGTCATGGCTGATGGGATGTGGAATGTGAAGCCAGGGAAGAAGTCTATGTGCGTGATGGGCAGATAATATTTAATTGTCTGATATAAAAAAAAATTCTGAAAGCTGGAAGTTACCTTAGACTCCTTCCTAAGCAACAAAGGAGTTTTTGTTTAGAAAACTTCGAGTCCTTCTCTAGGAGGTTAAGGGAATAAACATAGGCCTTGATATGAAGAGGAAGTTAAGGCAAAGGAAGGCTGAACTAGTTTGCAAAGGAAATGAAAGTGGTTTATTTTTCAGAGTGGGCACAGAGGGAGAGGGTGAGGGACCCAGGAAGATGGGGAGGATAAAGAAGATGCAAGGAAGGTGGACCAGAGGAAGGGGTGTTAAGCAAGATGGTGGATGCTGGTACTTAAAAGGAAAAGAGAGCCAGATTGGAAGGATAGCACAGAAACTTTGAAGAATGGGCCAATATCTTACGTTGTTTGTTGTTCTGTGTAGCCTGTAACCACTTCCATTATCCTTAACTTCCAGTAACCACCTGTTACATACTCTGTCTTGTGTTACTGGTTCTTTGGGAAGGTAAGTCAAAGAAAAAGGGACTAGGTACCTTTTAGATGCAAAGTAGAAAGGAGAAAGGTGAGATGCAAAAGAGAGCTCTTTTCTCCCCCAATTAGTAAAGAAAATCTGGTACTGTGCAAGATTGACCCAATCCCTGTGGCCATGAAATGCAAAGCACTGATGGGCTTAGAGCTTGGTTACTCCTCTCTGAGACAGAGAGGTAAGGTTATGCTGACACCAACAGGCCTACCCTTGAGGTTGGGGTCAGGGTCAACCCCGCTCAAATCAATGGCTTCTATACATGGAGGAAGGCGGGGTGGTGCATGGATGCTGGGGAAGCAACCCCAATGTTCACTATAGGGTTTGAGCCAGTTCTTATGCTATTAAAGTAAAAGCAGGAAAGCCTGAGGACACTCAGGTTGCTGGTAATTGAGTGACATAGGATGACATAGAAATACTCAAGTCCAGTGAAAGAAAAAATGGCGCATTGTCTTGATGCCTCTGGTGATAATGTTTGGGCATTTTTCAAACATCCTAATTTCTGAATATAAACTTTAATGTATTCACGGAAGCAAGGTGGTGGTGGTGTTCAAATTCCAGCACTTCCCTTACTATGACTCTGTGACTAATTCTCCTTATCCATAAAATGACATTAGCAGTAATACCGGCCTTATAGAGTTGGCAGGAGGATTAAAGTCACTGAATATGAGTAAACCCCTTAGAACAGTGCCTGACACGTGGTAAGTGTTGGTTAAATAAAAAATTGCAAACTAGAGGTTTCTGGGGTCCCTGATGGTCAACTAAATTTTATCTGCCTTCCAGACACATCTGCCTCCTTCCTCTCCTGACCCATGGCAAAGTCTCCTAAAATCAGAAGGCAATCGGTTGACTTTCCCTAGCTTCCACAACATAGATTCATCTCTGGGGACCAAGAATAGATAATTGGCCTGTTATTGATTAGACTTTGAGGTCACTCTTTCTTTCCAGTGACTTTTGATCTGTTTAGAACAATAAGCAGTCAGTGATTTACAGAATGTCATCCTGCGCGCACAGAGGAAGATACCCCCTCTAGAATGGCAAAGGTAATGGAACAGGGCTCTGGCTGGGCAGAATCCTTCAAGTGATGCTGGTATTTAAAATCATATGAGGGTCTATCTTAAATGCTTGGTCATAGCCTTTTCTTTCTTTTTTTAAAAATAAATTTATTGATTGATTTATTTCTATTTTTGGCTGTGTTGGGTCTTCGTTGCTGCATGTGGGCTTCTCTAGTTGCAGCAAGCAGGGGCTACTCTTCGTTGTGGTGCGCAGGCTTCTCATTGCGGTGGCTTCTCTTGTTGCAGAGCGCAGGCTCTAGGCGCGCGGGCTTCAGTAGTTGTGCCTCGATGGCTCTAGAGCGCAGGCTCAGTAGTTGTGGCTCACGGGCTTAGTTGCTCCGCGTCATGTGGGATCTTCCTGGACCAGGGCTTAAACCCATGTCCCCTGCATTGGCAGGTGGATTCTCAGTCACTGCGCCACCAGGGAAGCCCCATAGCCTTTTTCTTAATCATAAATTTCAATGACTCAATGTACCGTGATATTTATTACAGTGTCGTTTATAGCAATGAAAAATTGGAAATGTCGAACACCAGGGGACTGGTAAATGAATTAAAGGCAGCCACATGATAAAATTATTCAGCCACTAAAAGTCATCTTTTCAAAAAAGCTTTCAATGACAGTTCAATGTTTACGGTACAATGTTAAGTGAAAAGAGCAAGACACAAAACAGTATAAAGTATAGGAGGACCTCAACCTCTTGAGAAATACACATACTCACCCACTTTCTCACAGAATATAAGACCGGAGGAATACGTATTAGAGGCATAACAGTGGGTGTCTCTGGGAGGTAAGATACTGGGTGGGTTTCATTTTCTTCTTTATATTTTCCAGTGTTTTCTAAAATCCAGATGAGAGAAGCTCCCATTTACTCACTCCCATTTACCCCAGTAAACACCCCATATGACAAATCTCAACAGAGAAGGTCCACATTCCCACTACTGAGATCCCCGGGCTGCCCTGGATTCTGTACACACTGCATCCTGGTTGTCAAACTCTCCTTCAGTTTTGGGTGATTACCTTGTCTCCACCCAGTAATTTTCCCCTTTTGCTTAAGAGGGAAGAGATGGTTTCTGTTGCCTGTAAATAAAAGAACTTGAATTAATACTATACCCTAATTGCTTTAGATACATCCATTTTTATATCCTCAACTAGATGTTAGCTCTTTGATGCTAAGGACTCTGCTTTGCTTTCTCTGTACCTCTCAGAGTACAGCTAAGGCAATTCTAGGAACAACAGGAACACAAATACTGTGGATTTCCCTCAAATAGGAGGGGAGCTCAAGGGGGCACCTAACACTCCTGGATGGTATGTTCGGTAACTGCGAGCCTTAAGGTATGGGGAAGGTGATAAAAAATAAAGAGGGCCTCCCCTCGCCTCAGCTGTGGGGGCACAGGACTGGGGCTCTTCAAGAACAGAGCTAGCTTTTAGGAGGAGAAAAGTCCTGTTTATAAAAATATTCTCTTCACTGCTAGTCATTAACCAGCAGGCCTAGCTCACGTGACCAGCCACGTGGGCCCTGAGCAGAATCCAGCCCCATCTAATTAGAAGCCCGGTCCTCGTCAACAACGATCCTGGGGACATTTCAGGGGCCTTTCTGAAGTCAGAAAATGCAGGCTTACACCTGCTTACAAACTGAGCCCTCCCCAACCAGGCTTTTCTTTCTTCCTTCTTTTTTTTGGTAATAAAGCAATTTCATAGATGGTGTCTCTACTGTGTGATGAGGCTTTTGTACAGTATCTTCCCCTCTTCAAAAGAGGTAAATTTAGACAGGGTAAACTTCACTGCCTCTACCCTGAGCGTGGCGGCCTGCCCCTCCCATCTGTGTGTCTATCCCCTTGGGTCTCTGCTGCTTTGTCCCTGACTCCCTTTCAAGTCTCGGCTCTGTTCCCTTTGGCAGGAATGACTGTGCTCAAATTCCTTCCTGCCATCACCCGCCTACTACCTACCAGTTCTGCTTAGATGCCACCTGCCCCAGAGAACCTTCTCTGACCCCACCCCCAAACCTCACCCGCCTTCTCCCCTCCCGCACCTCTAAGACTGGGTCATACCCACCCAGCTGGGTAACACGCCACCCCTGCTCAGGCTCTTCCCAGCACTTTCACACCGAATAGCAATGGTCTGCTTGTCTGTCTCCCCGCTAAACTGAAAACTGCATGAGGCCAGGAGCTGGATCTTACTCCCCACTGCAGTTGCTGTGTCGGCACTCAGTATAGGGTTCACGCATTCGCTCAGCGAGCATTTGTTGACTGCATCCTGTGTGCCAGGCGCTAGGAACAAATGGTGAACAGAAACACAGCGCACACCCCCACAGTCTGTGGCACTTCCTACGTACACAGCTCTCTCCTCACGCCCTGGCTTTCTGCTGAATCCCCTTGTCGCAAATCTACCGTGCAGAGTGACATCAGGGAGTCAGACTTTGTTATAAAAGTTCTGTGAAAACGCATGCAGGTGGCTGAAGCCACACTCCTTAAGCAGCAAAAAAATGTGTCTGAATCATTTTCTAATTTTGCTCTTAAAAATCTCTCTTCTACCTTATATAAAGCTGAAGAACTCTTTAAGATGATAACATGGATTTCCTTGAAGGAGCTAATGTAATGCTTCTAAACCTATCTTATGCTATTGCAACAAACCAGGAAGCTACTCTTTAGCCTGTTTCCCTCTTTTTACATGTCTGTTTCATAGATCAAATAATGTCTAGTTGCTACAATAGGCTCGCATTACTTCTTTGTTTCCCTTTGCGACTCATGGGCTCCTGGGACAATTCATTAAGGTCTAGTGTATGACCCCCACTCTTCACCATCTAGGAAGCTCAGGAAGAGACAGCACAGGAGAGGAAAGACAACAACAGCTCCCAAACTAAGAGCAAGAGACCTCAGTGACAGAAGTTGCATGTCAAAGGAAACTGGATAGTGAGAAATGTGCCTGGGCCACTAGCCTTTGGGCACCAGAAGGCTTACACCTGCTACAGGTGGCCCACCCCTGGGGGTCAGTGATCAAGTGAAGGCTGGACAAAGATGAGATGGCTTCAGTTTAGGCTGACTTTGAAAGCAGAGACAGGAAAATCAAGGCCATTTGCAACTGAAGAATGAGGACACTGAATGATGACAGGAGAGAACAGGACTTCTCCAAGCCAGAGACCTCACTAAGCAGTTGGCCCCCTATGGATTTCCTGTGAAGTATCCTGGATCTTTAAGAAGATATTTTATAGTTAGAGACCAGGCTAAAATGACACCACTGAATAGACTGGTGTCTTCGTTTTTTGTAGATGTATTTTTCTGTCATAAAAAGTAGCACATACAGAGGAAAAGCGTAGACACAAATAATCTAATCCCATCACCCAGAGACCTTGGGTCTTTCCCTAAAGTCTTTGTTAATCTGTGCATATAAAAGCACCCTCAAACTTTCCCCCCAGATTAGGAAATCACATGGCATATTCTATGTTCTAACCTCCTTTTCCTCACTTAAAAATATATAACAATGTTGTTCCACATCGATTTATATAGATTTGTATGACTTTTTATGATTAAATAGTATTCAATCATATGAATTTTGAGTAATTTATTTAATTCCCTCTGGTTTAGAAATTTTTTAATCATTATAAACAATGCTACAGAGAAGTCTTTACGAATAAAACTCAGTCCATAGCCATGATGATTATCTTAGGGTAAATTCCTACAAGTAGAATTACTGGAACAAACGGTATGCATGTTTTTAAAGAATTTGAATAGGATTCCAAATTACCCTTACAAAGATCATGTCAATTTATATCCCTGGGTCCTGCTGGCAGTATAAAAGCATTTCCATTTTCTCACATTCCCAATAAAGTGTACCTTACCAGATGTTAATGCAGGAGAACACTGCGATACTAATTAGGCAGATTTGAAGGGAAGTGTGCATCAAAATTTTATCATCCCAGTTTCCTTGCATCCTCAGCCCTCTCACACCCCTCTATTCTGTCTCTTTGTTTTCTCCTTGGCACGATTTGGGTACCCATCTCTCTCTCTTGCATTGTCTTAACAGGTTTGAAGGTAAGGAACATGTCTGATTCAATTTATATTCTTCTATGCTCTTAGGGCCTAGCACAGTTTTGTTGGTGACACATTTGTTAAATAAGCTAAGTTAACTGAATTCAAATGTATAATTTTGATCCAAAATATCTCAAGAGATAGAAAGTGACATAGTGTAGAAAAATGGCATTTGGTAAATTATGAAGAGAATGAAAATGAGTGTTTTATTTTGAAGTCCAAAAGCTGCTTAGCAAGAATCTGTACCCTTGGGTTCCTAAAAGAATCCTTGCCAATGTTGCCCATAGTCAACAGGTTCACTTAGTTATTCATTCTGTTATTCAGACACTTACTAGGGGCCTGTCAAGCACCAAGCACATCAGTGAAATAAACATACTCGCTGCACTCAGGGATCTTACAATGGAGCTGGAGAGCAGAAACATACACATTGATTCTGCAAGAGATATCAAGCGCTCATGATGTGCCAGGCCCCAGGGATACAGAAATAACTATCTCATCTGTGACCTCTAGGAGCTTATGATCCCGTAGAGAAGAGAAACTGTAGAGAAATAATTTCACCATTGTGTGATGAGTGCTATGCGTATCACTGCACCGCACCAGCAGAAGGCACCATGGCGTGGAGGGAAAAGAATGGGCTTCAGGATCAGGCAGATCTATGGTTGAATTTATGATCTGCTTTCTAGCTCTGTGACCCCGGGCAAGCCACTTCTAGTTTCAGTTTCCTTATACCAGGCTTAATGTACAGATTGAAGGAAATAATGTGTATGAAGGGCCTTCAATACCTGTAGGTGGTAAATGATGTTGTTAGCAGGGTGAGGTCAGGGAAGGATTCACAGAGGAGCTGGTGCTGGGACTGGACCAGGAAAACGATGTGACGTTACTGGGCACAAAACATGGAGAAGGACATTTCAAAGGAAAGGGAATAGCATGGGCAAATTAGAGGCCTAAAACCACTTGGTCGGGCTTCCCTGGTGGTGCAGTGGTTGAGAGTCTGCCTGCCGATGCAGGGGACATGGGTTCGTGCCCCAGTCCGGGAAGATCCCCATGCCGCGGAGTGGCTGGGCCCGTGAGCCATGGCCGCTGAGCCTGCGTGTCCGGAGCCTGTGCTCCGCAACGGGAGAGGCCACAACAGTGAGAGGCCCGCGTACCGCAAAAAAAAAAAAAAAACACTTGGTCTGTTTGGAAAACCATGGTTGTTAAGTGATGTTGTACCATGAAAAATAAGGAACAAGGAAGGGCAGGAAACAAGGAGCAAGAAGTGAGCAAAGTACAGATCACCGTATGTCAAAGTACAGATCACCGTATGTCATAGTGAGGAGCACGGGTGGTGTCTTCTACAGTTGAGATGTCCAATACAGCAGCTGCTAGCCTCATGTGGCTATGTAAACGTAAGTGAATGGCAGACATAGAAAACAAACTTACTTTTACCAAAGGGGAAAGTGCAGGGAGGGATAAATTAGGAGTTTGGGATTAGCAGATACAAACTACTACATATAAAATAGATAACCAACAAGGACCTACTGTATAGCACAGGGAACTAAACTCAATATCTTGTAATAACCTATAATGAAAAAGAATATATATATGTACAACTGAATACTTTGCTGTGTACCAGAAACTAACACAACATTGTAAATCAACTATACTTCAATAAAAAAATAAATTAAAAATAAATAAATGTAAGTGAATAAAAATGAAATAAAATGTAAAATTCAGTTCCTCAGTCACACAAGCCATATTTCAATAGTCACATTTCATTATTCAGTCCCAATAGTCCCATGAGGCTAGTGGCCAGCATATTAGACAGTTCGATAGCGAACATTTCCATCGTTGTAGGAATTTGTATTGGACAGTGCTGCTCTAGAACCCAGCTACTCAGAGTGGTAAGCAGAGCAGAAACATTGGCCTCATCTGGGAGCTTGTTAGAAATGCAGGCCCTCAGATCCCCAGACCCAGTGAATTAGAATTTGCATTTAACAAGACGCACCCCACTTCCCCACCCCATCTCTGGTGATTCATGTTGCACATAGAAGTGTGAGACGCACTGCTCTCTAGAACAGGGGTCCTCAACCCCTGGGCCGCGAGCAAAGCTTCATCTGCCGCTCCCCAGCGCTCCTTATCACTCGCATTACTGCCTGAACCATCTCCCTCCACCACCCCCCCGTCTGTGGAAAAACTGTCTTCCACGAAACCTGTCCCTGGTGCCAAAAAGGTTGGGGACCACTACTCTAGAATGGGGAGCCATCGAATGGTTTAAGCGGAAACAGCATGGTCAAACTCACATTTTTTTCTTATTTTTCTTCATTTTTTTATCCAGCTCCCCATCTCCCCATTTCCCCCACTGCCCCACCCCACCCCTCCAGCAAACAGCGTTCTACTCTCTACCTCAATGAGTAGAGATAGAGATTGTCTTTTTGTGCCCATCTTATTTCACATAGCATAGTGTCCTCCAGGTTCATCCCTATTGTGGCAAATGACAGGAGTTCCTTCTTTTTAAAGGCTGAATATCATATCATATATCATATATTATATAAATGTGATATATATATATATATCGCATTTTCTTTATCCATTCATCAATCGAGGGACACACTTGGGTTGTTTCCATTCTTGAATATTGTGAACAATGCTACCGTGTACATGGGAATGCAAATACCTCTTTGAGATACTAATTTTATCTCCTTTGGATACACTGTACTCAGAAGTGAGCTGCTGGATTATATGATAGTTCTATTTTTTATTTTTTCAGGAACCTCCATACTACTTTCCATAACGGCTGAACCAATTTACATTCCCACCAACATTGTACAAGTGTTCCTGTTTCTCCACATCCTTCCCAACATTTATCTTTTGTCTTTTGATAATATCCATTCTAACAGGTTTGAGGTGATAATTGTGCATTTCCTTGATGACTAATGATGTTGGGCATCTTTTCATATATCTGTTGGCCATTGGTATGTCTTCTTTTGAGAAATGTCTGTTCAAGTCCTTTGCGCATTGTTAATTGGGTTATGTGTTTTCTTCCTATTGGTTATTTGAGTTCCTTGTATATTTTAGATATTAGCCTTTTATCAGATATATGGTTGGCAAATATTTTTCCTATTCCACTAGGTTGTCTCTTCACTCTATTCGTTGTTTCCTTTGCTATGCAGAAGGTGTTTTTGTTTGATGAAATCCCATTTGTCTATTTTTGCTTCTGTTTTCTATGCTTTTGGGGTCATCTCCAAAAAAATCATTGCCCAGACCAATGTCAAGAAGCTTTTCTCCTATGTTTTCTTCTAGAAGTTTTACAGTGTCAGGTCTTATATTTAAGTCTTTCATTCATTTTGAGTTGACTTTTGTATATGGAGTGAGATGAGGATCTAATTTCATTCTTCTACATATCGATATCCAGTTTTCCCAGAACCATTTACTGAAGAGACTGTTCTTTCCACATTGTGTGTTCTTGGCACCCTCATAGAAGATCACCTGGCCATATATATGAGGGTTTATTTCTGGGTTCTCTTCTTCTGTTCCTTTTGTCTATATGTCTGTTTTTATGCCAGAAACCATACTGTTTTGATTACTATAGGTTTGTAATATAGTTTGAAATCAGGACGTGTGATGCCTCCAGCTTTGTTCTTCTTTCTCAAAATTACTTCAGCTATTCAGGGGTTTTGTGATTCCCTGTCAATTTTAGAATTTTTTTTTTCTATTTCTGTGAAAAATGCCACTGGAGTTTTGATAGAGATTGCATTGAATCTGTAGATCACTTTGGGTAGTATGGACAGTTTAACAATATCAATTCTTCCAGTTCATAAACACAGAATATCTTTCCATTGATGTGTGTCTTCAATTACTTTCATCAGTGTTTTCAAACCTGCAGTTTAGAAGTTTACTCTTGAATGAGGATAATGAAAGGAAGGCAAGACCAGCAGAAGTGAGCCCAGTCAGGAGACACTAGCAACAGGGCTGCTGTTGCCACTTTTGAGTAATTTTAAAAAGGCAACTTTTCTTCATAGAAGCAGCCCAGACAAGCTTGGTAAAGAGAGTGTACTAGATTTAAGCCCTGCTTCAGCTCAGGCATCCTTGTGCAATGAACCCAGTGCATGATCATATGAGGAAGTGTATGGGCAGTTGTCCACGTGAGTGATGAGGAAGGCCTGAACTACACAGCTTGAGGATGTTGATTAACAGCAACAAGCACCACTATAGGCAACATTGCTTTGTAACATACCATGTGCATCTTACACATACAAGGGCAGTGGCAGTTGTGAGAAAGTAAGAATCTGCACTGCAAAGACCAATAAGGACGGCTGGCCTCTTTACATCATGTGCTAATTGGCAGCCCTGCCCTGTAGAGCCCCTGTTTCATTTCACATCAGGAAAGTGATTAAACTAATTGCCTTACACCAGTGTTGTATTTCATGTGTATAATACCCATAATTTGAGGTTTGAACACAATTGCAGTAAATTATACTAATCACAGGAAAAGTTCATTAAACTTACATAGGCTTATTGAAAAGTGTGTTGTTTTAAGCAATCAGTATCCGCAAGTTGAAATGTGCTTTCTTGTTTTATAATAAAAGAGATTGCGTACTTCAAAACTCTGTTCATTCGAAGTCTGTTTTTTTCTAAAATAATGGGAGTTTTTAGAAAATGTTTGGAGGATGGTCACCTTTTAAATCATGGGACATAATGCTAAAAAGATTAGGAGAAAAACCTAAAAGCAACCTTAAGTGGAAAGAGTCTTTAAAACTCAGTTTCTCTCATTTGTAGAGAAAAATTTTTTTAAAAAAAGAAAAATACCCTCAGTTTTCTCTCTATTCTGAATACTTCTGAATTTCTTGGACGGCAAAGTTTAATTTATGCACTTCCAATGGCTTTAGATAACATGAGTTGGGGCAGAGAAAATGCCTACCATTTGCTATACAATGTTGTACAAACACACACACACAAATATGCACACACATCCTGTATTGGTCAGGGTTCCCACAGTCATCCAATTGGTACACTCAGCCAGGGTAATTGAGGATTGTTGAATAAAAGGATCATTCACAGCTGTATTGTTAGGGCCAAAGGGAATCAAGGAGGACTGCAGCAGCACTCTGGGTCTAGCAACGGCTGGGAGATGTTACGAAACTTGGCCAGAAGAGGAAAGGGGAGAAGGTAGTTTCTGAAACTCTGCCAGAGAAGGCTGAACATATGGAGCCTTGGCCTTTGGTAGAGGGATGCAGCCAACATACAAGACCTAGCAGAAAGGGAGTTGAGGGAATAAATGTCCCAGCCTCACACTCCTCCCTTCCTCTCTTCCTCTCCTGGCACCTCCCATTGGCCAAACCTAATAGGAAGCCAAATGGTAAGGAATCTATTGCTACAGTCTCTTCAGGAGAGCCTCCCAAAACACAAAGCAAGGGGGAGAAGGGTAAAGAGTGAACAGGAGGGTGGAGTCAAGATAGCATACTAGGAGGACGTGGAATCCGTGTCTCTTCACAACTAGGGCACATATCAGGCACCAGTGGGGGACCACGGACACCTAAAGGGACGGGAGGAACGCCCAGCAACCAGCTTGTGGGATCTTGGTTCCCAGGCCGGAGGTTGGGCCTGGGCTCCCGTGGTGGGAGCTCCGAGTCCAAACCACTGGACTAACAGAGAACCTTAGACCCCAGGGAATATCAATTGGAGTGAGGCCTCCCAGGTCCTCATCTCAGCACCAAGACCTGGCTCTATCCAACTGCCTGCAAACTCCAGTGCTGGATGTCTCAGGCCAAACAACCAGTAAGACAGGAATATAGGACCACCCACAAAAAAAAAAAAAAAAGAAACAACAAAAAAATATGTTACAGACAAAGGAGCCAGGTAAAAACCTACAAGAACAAATAAATGAAGAGAAAATAGGCAACCTACCTGAAAAAGAATTCAGAGTAATGATATTAAAGATGATCCAAAATCTCAGAAACAGAATGGAGAAAATACAAGAAACATTTAACAAGGATCTAGAAGAACTAAAGAGCAAAAAAAAAAACAGTGCTTAACAAAACAATTACTGAAATTAAAAATACTCTAGAAGGAATCAATAGCAGAATAACTGAGGCAGAAGAACAGATAAGGGATCTGGAAAATAAAATGGTGGAAATAACTACCGGGGAGCAGAATAAAGAAAAAAGAAAGAAAAGAATTGAAGACAGTCTCAGAGACCTCTGGGACAACATTAAACACACCAACATTAAAATTATAGGGGTCCCAGAAGAAGAAGAGAAAAAGAAAGTGTTTGAGAAAATATTTGAAGAGATTATAGGAGGGGAGCTTCAAGATGGCAGAAGAGTAAGACGTGGAGATCACCTTCCTCCACACAAATACATCAGAAATACATCTACACGTGGAACAGCTCCTACAGAACACCTACTGAATGCTGGCAGAAGACCTCCGACCTCCCAAAAGGCAAGAAACTCCCCATGTACCTGGGTAGGGCAAAAGAAAAAAGAAAAAACAGAGACAAAAGAATAGGGACGGTACCTGCAACAGTGGGAGGGAGCTGTGAAGGAGGAAAAGTTTCCACACGCTAGGAAGGCCCTTTGTGGGCGGAGACTGCAGGTGGTGGAGGATGGAAGCTTTGGAGCCATGGAGGAGAGCCCAGCAACAAGGGTGCAGGGGGCAAACTGGAGAGATTCCCGCACAGAGGATCGGTGCCGACCAGCACTCACCAGCCCGAGAGGCTTGTCTGCTCACCCGCCGGGGCAGCCGTGGGCTGGGAGCTGAGGCTCCGGCTTCGGTCGGATCCCAAGGAGAGGACTGGGGTTGGTGGCGTGAACACAGCCTGAAGGGGGCCAGTGCGCCACAGCTAGCCGGGAGGGAGTATGGGAAAAAGTCTGGACCTGCCGAAGAGGCAAGAGACCATTGTTTTGGGGTGCCCAAGGAGAGGGGATTCAGAGCACCGCCTAAATGAGCTCCAGAGATGGGCATGAGATGCTAAGGCTACTGCTGCAGCCACCAAGAAGCCTGTGTGCAAGCACAGGTCACTATCCACACCTCCCCTCCCAGGAACCTGTGCAGCCCGCCACTGCCAGGGTCCCGTGATCCAGGGACAACTTCCCCGGGAGAACGCACGGTGTGCCTCAGGCTGGTACAACGTCATGCCAGCCTCTGCCGCCACAGGCTCGCCCTGCATTCTGTACCCCTCCCTCCCCCCAGCCTGAGTGAGCCAGAGCCCCTGAATCAGCTGCTCCTTTAACCCCGTCCTGTCTGAGCGAAGAACAGATGCCCTCAGGTGACCTACATGCAGAGGCAGGGGCAAATCCAAAGCTGAACCCCAGGAGCTGTGCAAAAAAAGAAGAGAAAGGGAAATCTCTCCCAGCAGCCTCAGGAGCAGCGGATTAAATCTACACAATCAACTTGATGTACAGTGCCTCTGTGGAATACCTGAATAGACAATGAATCATCCCAAATTGAGGAGGTGGACTCTGGGAGCAATGATATATATATCTTTTTCTCTTTTTCTCTTTTTGTGAGCGTGTATTTGTATGCTTCTGTGTGTGATTTGTCTGCTTAGCTTTGCTTTTACCATTTGCCATAGGGTTCTGTCTGTCCTTTTGTTTGTTTGTTTTTTAGTATAGTTTTTAGCACTTGTTATCATTGGTGGATTTCTTTCTTGGTTTGGTTGCTCTCTTCTTTCTTTCTTTTCTTTTTATTTTTTTATTACTTAAAAAAATTTTTAATAATTATTTTTTATTTTATTTTATCTTTTCTTTCTTTTTTTTTCTCCCTTTTATTCTGAGCTGTGTGGATGACAGGCTCTTGGTGCTCCAGCCAGGCATCAGGGCTGTGCCTCTGAGGTGGGAGAGGCAAGATCAGGACGCTGGTCCACAAGAGGCCTCCCAGCTTGATGTAATATCAAACGGCAAAAATCTCCCAGAGATCTCCATCTCAACACCAAGACCCAGCTCCACTCAACGACCAGCAAGCTACAGTGGTGGATATCCTATGTCAAACAACTAGCAAGACAGGAACACAACCCCATCCATTAGCAGCGAGGCTGCCTAAAATAATAGTAAGGCCACAGACACCCCAAAAACACCACCAGACATGGACCAGCCCAGGAGAAAGACAAGATCCAACCTCATACACCAGAACACAGGCACTAGTCCCCTCCACCAGGAAGCCTACACAGCCCACTGAACCAAACTTAGCCACTGGGGACAGACACCAAAAACAATGGGAACTATGAACCTGCAGCCTGAGAAAAGGAGACCCCAAACACAGTAAGATAAGCAAAATGAGAAGACTGAAAAAACACACAGCAGATGAAGGAGCAAGATAAAAACCCACTAGGCCTAACAAATGAAGAGGAAATAGGCAGTCTACCTGAAAAAGAATTCAGAATAATGATAGTAAAGATGATCCAAAATCTGGGAAATAGAATGGAGAAAATACAAGAAACGTTTAACAAGGACCTAGAAAAACTAAAGAGCAAACAAACAGTGATGAACAACACAATAAATGAAATTAAAAATTCTCTAGAAGTGATCAATAGCAGAATAACTGAGGTAGAAGAACGGATAAGTGACCTGGAAGATAAAATAGTGGAAATAACTACTGCAGAGCAGAATAAAGAAAAAAGGATGAAAAGAACTGAGGACAGTCTCAGAGACCTCTGGGACAACATTAAATGCACCAACATTCAAATTATAGGGGTCCCATAAGAAGAAGAGAAAAAGAGAGGTACTGAGAAAATATTTGAAGAGATTATAGTTGAAAACTTCCCAATATGGGAAATGAAATAGTTAATCAAGTCCAGGAAGCACAGAGTCCCATATAGGATAAATCCAAGGAGAAGCATGCCAAGACACATATTAATAAAACTATTAAAAATTAAATACAAAGGAAAAATATTAAAAGCAGCAAGGGAAAAACAACAAATAACACACAAGGGAATCCCCATAAGGTTAACAGCTGATCTTTCAGCAGAAACTCTGCAAGCCAGAAGGGAGTGGCAGAACATATTTAAAGTGATGAAGGAGAAAAACCTACAACCAAGATTACTCTATCCAGCAAGGATCTCATTCGGATTTGACAGAGAAATTAAAACCTTTACAGACAAGCAAAAGCTAAGAGAATTCAGCACCACCAAACCAGCTTTACAACAAATGCTAAAGGAACTACTCTAGGCAGGAAGCTCAAGAGAAGGAAAAGACCTACACTAACAAACCCAAAACAATTAAGAAAATGAGAATAGGAACATACATATTGATAATTACCTTAAATGTAAATGGATTAAATGCTCCCACCAAATGACATAGACTGGCTGAATGGATACAAAAACAAGACTCATATGTATGCTGTCTACAAGAGACCCACCTCAGACCTAGGGACACATACAGACTGAAAGTGATGGGATGGAAAAAGATATTCCATTCAAATGGAAATCTGAAGAAAGCTGGAGTAGCAATTCTCATATCAGACAAAATAGACTTTAAAACAAAGACTATTACAAGATACAAAGAAGGGAACTACATAATGATCAAGGGATCAATCCAAGAGGAAGGTATAACAATCGTAAATATTTATGCACCCAAGATAGGAGCACCTCAATACATAAAACAAATACTAACAGCCATAAAAGGGGAAATCGACAGTAACACAATCATAGTAGGGGAATTTGACACCCCACTTTCACCAATGGACAGATCATCCAAAATGAAAATAAACAAGGAAACACAAGCTTTAAATGATACATTAAACAACATGGGCTTAATTGATATTTATAGGACATTCCATCCAAAAACAACAGAATACACATACTTCTCAAGTGCTCGTGGAACATTCGCCAGGATAGATCTTATCTTGGGTTACAAATCAAGCCTTGGTAAATTGAAGAAAATTGAAATCATATCAAGTATCTTTTCCAACCACAACGCTATGAGACTAGACATCAACTACAGGAAAAAATGTGTAAAAAACACAAACACATGGAGGGTAAATAATACTCTACTTATTAACCAAGAGATCAAAGAAATAATCAGAGGAAATCAAAAAATACCTATAAACAAATGACAGTGAAAACACAACAACCCAAAACCTATGGGATGCAGCAAAAGCAGTTCTAAGAGGAAAGTTTATAGCAATAGAATCCTACTTTAAGAAACAAGAAACATCTCAAATAACCTAACCTTACACCTAAAGCAATTAGAGGAAGAACAAAAACACCCCAAAGGAAGCAGAAGGAAAGAAATCATTAAGATCAGATCAGAATAAATGAAAAAGAAATGAAGAAAACAATAGCAAAGATCAATAAAACTAAAAGCTGGTTCTTTGAGAAGATAAACAAAATTGATAAACCTTTAGCCAGACTCATGAAGAAAAAAAGGGAGAAAACTCAAATTAATAGAATTAGAAATGAAAAGTAACAACTGACACTGCAGAAATACAAAGGATCATGAGAGATTATTACAACCAACTATATGCCAATAAATTGGACAACCTGGAAGAAATGGACAAATTCTGAGAAAAGCACAACCTTCCGAGACTGAACCAGGAAGAAATAGAAAATATATACAGACCAATCACAAGCACTGAAAGTGAAACTGTGATTAAAAATCTTCCAACAAACAGAAGCCCAGGACCAGATGGCTTCACAGGCGGATTCTATTAAACGTTTTGAGAAGAGCTAACACCTATCCTTCTCAAACTCTTCCAAAATATAGCAGAGGGAGGAACGCTTCCAAACTCATTCTATGAGGCCACCATCACCCTATTACCAAAACCAGACAAAGATGTCACAAGGAAAGAAAACTACATGCCAATATCACTGATGTACATAGATGCAAAAATCCTCAACACAATACTAGCAAACAGAATCCAACAGCACATTAAAAGGATCATACACCATGATCAAGTGGGGTTTATCCCAGGAATGCAAGGATTCTTCAATATACGCATATCAATCAACATGATACACCATATTAACAAATTGAAGGAGAAAAACCATATGATCATCTCAATAGATGCAGAGAAAGCTTTTGACAAAATTCAACACCCATTTAAGATAAAAACCCTCCAGAAAGTAGGCATAGAGGGAACTTTCCTCAACATAATAAAGGCCATATACAACAAACCCACAGCCAACATCGTCGTCAATGGTGAAAAACTGAAACCATTTCCACTAAGATCAGGAACAAGACAAGCTTGCCCACTCTCACCACTCTTATTCAACATAGTTTTGGAAGTTTTAGCCACAGCAATCAAATAAGAAAAAGAAATAAAAGGATTCGAAATCAGAGAAGTAAAGCTGTCACTGTTTGCAGATGACATGATACTATACATAGAGAATTCTAAAGATGCTACCAGAAAACTACTAGAACTAATCAATGAATTTGGTCAATTAGCAGGATACAAAATTAATGCATAGATATCTCTTGCATTCCCATACACTAATGATGAAAAATCTGAAAGAAAAATTAAGAAAACACTCCCATTTACCATTGCAACAAAAAGAATAAAATATCTAGGAATAAACCTACCTATGGAGACAAAAGATCTGTATGCAGAAAATTATAAGACACTGATGAAAGAAATTAAAGATGATACAAATAAATGGAGAGGTATACCATGTTCTTGGATTGGAAGAATCAACATTGTAAAAATGACTTTACTACCCAAAGCAATCTACAGACTCAATGCAATCCCTATCAAACTACCACTGGCATTTTTCACAGAACTAGAACAAAAAATTTCACAATTTGTATGGAAACACAAAAGACCCTGAATAGCCAAGACTTCAGACTATACTACAAAGCTACAGTAATCAAGGCAGTATGGTACTGGCACAAAAACAGAAATATAGATCAATGGAACAGGATAGAAAACCCAGAGATAAACTCATGCACATATGGTCACCTTATCTTTGATAAAGGAGGCAAGAATATACAATGGAGAAAAGACAGCCTCTTCAATAAGTGGTGCTGGGAAACTGGACAGCTACCTGTAAAAGAATGAAATTAGAATACTCCCTAACACCATACACAAAAATAAACTCAAAATGGATTAAAGACCTAAATGTTAAGGCCAGACACTATCAAACTCTTAGAGGAAAACATAGGCAGAATACTCCATGACATAAATCACAGCAAGATCCTTTTTGACCCACCTTTTAGACAAATGGAAATAAAAACAAAAATAAATAAATGGGACCTAATGAAACTGTGCAAAGTTTTTGCACAGCAGAGGAAACCATAAACATAACCAAAAGACAACCCTCGGAATGGGAGAAATTATTTGCAAACGAAGCAAGTGACAAAGGATTAATCTCCAAAATATACAAGCAGCTCATGCAGCTCAATATCAAAAAACAAACAACCCAATCCAAAAATGGGCAGAAGACCTAAATAGACGTTTCTCCAAAGAAGATATGCAGATTGCCAGCAAACACATGTAAGGATTCTCAACATCACTAATCATTAGAGAAATGCAAATCAAAACTACAATGAGGTGTCAACTCACACCAGTCAGAATGGCCATCATCAAAAAATGTACAAAAAATAAATGCTGGAGAGGGTGTGGAGAAAAGGGAACCCTCTTGCACTGTTGGTGGGAATGTAAGTTGATACAGCCACTATGGTGAACAGTATGGAGGTTCCCTAAAAAACTAAAAATAGAACTACCATATGACCCAGCAATCCCAGGGCATATACCCTGAGAAAACCATAATTCGAAAAGAATCATGTACCACAATGTTCATTGCAGTTCTATTTACAATAGCCAGGACACAGAAGCAACCTAAGTGTCCATTGACAGATGAATGGATAAAGAAGATGTGGTACATATATACAATGGAATATTACTCAGCCATAAAAAGAAACGAAATTCAGTTATTTGTAGTGAGGTGGATGGACCTAGAATCTGTCATACAGAGTGAAGTAAGTCAGAAAGAGGAAAACAAATACCGTATGCTAACATATATATATATAAAATCTAAAAAAAAAAAAAGGTTCTGATAAACCTAGGGGCAGGACAGGAATAAAGACACAGACGTATAGAACAGACTTGAGGACACAGGGAGGGGGAAGGGTAAGCTGGGATGAAGTGAGAGAGTAGCATGGACATATATACACTACCAAATGTAAAATACCTAGTGGGAAGCAGCTGCATAGCACAGGGAGGTCAGCTCGGTGCTCTGCGACCACCTAGACGGGTGGGATAAGGAGGGTGGGAGAGAGATGCAAGAGCGAGGGGATATGGGGATATATGTATACGTATAGCTGATTCACTTTGTTATACAGCAGAAACTAACACAACATTGTAAAGCAATTATACTCCAATAAAGATGTTAGAAAAGAAAGAGTGACTGGACTATATCCAGCAGTCACACCACAAACACAGACACAGTTAAACATGTATCTTACATGTTCGTATCACCTCACAGTTAGCAAGAAATTCAAAATATCCTTCAAATATGCACCTGACTCATAGCTAATACATATATATATTTATTTATTATTGAATAAATCAATGAAATATATTATTTTCAACTGATCTAATTTTTTTCTTATTCCCAATAATTAGATTTCTTTATAGATTTATTTTTTTATTATGGAAAAATATACATAATTTACCATTTTAGCCATTTTAAAGTGGCATTAAGTATATTCATGATGTTGCACAACCACCATTACTATCCAGTTCCTTCATTAACCCAAATGGACACCCCATACTACAAATTTGTTTTTAAAGTGACAGACTTGTTTTGTGTGCAAAGATTTGTGAAAGATAATTGGTACATAAGAGCTATTAAATGCAAAATAAATAAATAAAGAGATATTAAATGGTGTGACAATTTTCCTATTAAGAAAGAATAAAGGATAAAGAAACAAACTTCAGTGTGATTCTATCTACAGAAACATAGTGAAACACATGGAGTTACACAGAATTAGCACACAGTGTGTAGTTAATTCAAATATAGGACCTGGATATTTACGGAAATAACTTCCTGGTCACCACCTTGATGATCAAATTGGCCAGGAAGTCGACCAATTCTTCACTTCACTTTGACTATACAGATGTGAATGCCCTGATAGCACAGCCTTCTTCCTTCTCCAATGGGGAAACAGCCATTTTCAATTCTCAGACCTTGCCAATGAAACCAAAACAAATTCCTGAAGAGTTTTGAGCGAGCATAATTTCAGTCACAATTGGCCTGTTAGTGGCAAGTGGGAGGTCCAGTCCTGGGTCTGCCGTTCACTAGCTGCGCGGACGCAGAACCCACCAACCAGGCCTGCCTTATCTGTAAAACGTCAGGGCTGGACTTTGAGCCCTAAAGCCCCCTGTGACACTAGCCTCTGTCCAAAAACCTCCAAAGCTTTCACTGAAAAACTCTCTCAGTCTAAAGACAGCAAATATCTAAACACACAGTATTTACCCTTCTGATGAAATGGACAGTGTGGAATTTGACCCTTTTGACAAATCATGGATATGAAAGCCAACATTCTGTGAGTGTACAGACACTGGAGAAACAAGTAAGCCAGATTCACTGACCAACGTACTTTTTAATGGGTATTTTAATGATGTGAAGAAGCTAGTTCTGAGCTTTTATCTGCAGCACAGTTCTCCCCATGGTGCTGGGAGACTGGCACTGATCCATCCTCACCTGGTCTCCTTGGTAACCAAGGGCCTAGATCTGTGAGACGTCTGCAGGACATCTGGCCAGGATTAAAATGCAGCCGACCACGATAAGAGATCAAGCCCAGAGCCCTGGCTTTTGAAGACCCCCTGCTAATTAAAGACTCAGCAGCCTCGGGCTGGGATGTGGAGTGCCCAGAACGTAGGCTGTGGAATCAGACTGCTTGGGACTAAGTACCAACCTGTCTCTCGCTCATGGTGGAACTTTGGGCAAGTTTTAATTTGCCTCTCTGAGTCTCAATTCCCTCACTTGTAAAAGGAGTTTACTAAAGTACCTTCTTCATGTAGTTGTTGTCAGGATGAAGTGCATTTAAAGACTGAAAGTACTTAGGGCAAGGGTTCAGCATGAAGTAGCCAGCAGTAGTAACAATGAGATGATTATGTAACCCAATAAGAAAAATAGAGCTTTCTTGAGATGACCGCATGCAGCATTGTTTTTGGGAGATCCTAGCAAAGGTGCTGGGACTATAAAAACACAGCTGGAAAAGCCTCTGCTCTGTTCCTTAACAGGTACGCAAGGTTAGACTAGCACGGCAGGGATTTGAACAGCAGGAGAAGATTGTGAAGCTTGAAATCGATGATTTTGGCATCAGACAGATCTGAGTTGGGATCCTACTTCTGCAGATTACTAGCCTTGTGAACTCCAGGAATTCAATCTGTCTGAGATTTACTTTCCTCAGATGTACAATGGGCAGAACCTACCTCCGAGGGTGTGTTGATGATTAAATGGATGATGTATGAAAAGTGCTCAGCACACTTTCTAGAACATAGCAAGTGCTCAATAAATATTAATGACTGTTATTACCAGGTCCCATCCTGCTCCATCTGGCCCAGTGTTGTCCCATATCCCTAAGTTTATACACTTGTTCATTCATTCCATCTGTCAAACATTTACCAGGACTAGCTTTGTGTCTATTACCAAACCTGACACCAAGAATTCAAAAATGATTATGAGGTGAGGTTCATGCTCCTAAATATCTAAGCAGCATAAATATCCTCCTAAATATCCTAATGTCCTAGTTTAGTCTGAAAATGAATCCTAGATCCACCAGGTAACAGGAGAGCCACCTTCGGAGCGCCCCGTGCACAGGTGTGAGATTACAAAGGAGGACCCAGGTGGGGGATGAGTCTGGTCAGGACTAAAGGAAGCTCCTGGAGGGTCTTGACGGCTGAGGAGAGGCAGTGTGGTCTAGGGGTTAGGTACAGGCCTGTCTCAGATGGTCGTCATCCTAGATCTGCCCCCATGAGTTCATACGACCTTGGTTAAGTTACTTCATCCCTCCCTGCCTCAGTTTCCTCAGCTGTAAAATGGTGCAATGATAATACTTGCAGAATTAAATGAGTTAAAACCCAATGAAGCATGTGGCTTATAGTGAAAGCTATTGTTATGGCGTGGGTAAGAGAAAGGGAGAATTTTTCAGGCACATAAGATATCAGGGGTTTTGCTTTTTGTTGTTTTGTTTTGAAACTAGACATTACCCCATGGAATGCCACCACTGAACCCCTTGAATTCTAGAAAGATGGATCCTCTTAGTTTACCCCCAGAAGAACCCAATCTTCCTTGTGGCTTATCTGAAACACATGGGGCTCCTAAAGGCCTGCATAGATACTTATTTACCTGCCCTGGGGGCCACTTTTCAGCAAGGGCTGGCTTATTATGTGGGCACCTGGAAGGCCCTTCTCCTTGGTCACCTACCCTCCCACCATCCACTTTCATTTCCCCAGGGTCCTGGCTTCATCCTGACGTTGGCCCTGAGCTGGAGCCAGTAAATGTCATCTCTCAGGGCTTCCCACAAATCCGTGACTGAGGTCCTATTTGCCTGTGTTTTAAAATTCTTCAGAGAGGGCACCCACTACATAAGCCAGCCTCTTTCCAGCTAAAACCAATCACTTCCCATAGAATAATTTGTATTTTATACTAAAGACCCCTTCCCTGCTAAGGTAGAACAGGGAGGGACAATGGGGGTGAACAGTGTTGACCCTACATAAAATATATTATAAAAGTCCCTACTCAATTCCCCACAGTGAAGTCTGGGATAGAGCACATTTCGTGGCTTGCCTTACTTATAAGCTCACCCAACGCCAAGCTTAAGCCCCTGAGGTCTAATTTAGGAGGGTTAAGTGTTTAGTGGAGGCTTTGCATTGCTGAAGAGCAGCTGGATAGAAGCGTCACCCTCTGCCCAGCTCGGGATTCTGATTCCAGCAGCATCCCAAATCCTATCATCCCAGTGACTCAGTGAGCAGCCAGGCTCTGTGAGTCCCCACAAAGCTTGCCACTGGTTGCGTTTGTCTGCTCGGAAGAGTTCGGAAGCAGTTCGGAAGAGCTCTTTTATAGTTTGATGGTCTGGAAACGACTAAGGCTGTCTTCACATTCCGTGTTGTTGGCTCATTTCTGTTTGGGAAGAGCAGATGGTGCTAGGGCTTCCCTTGCCCTTGACGGTGCTGAAGGAGTCTTATGGACTCATCCTTTCCCTCACAGATGGGTAAGGACCAGTAGTTTAGAATCCCTTAATCAGCAAGCAACATTTCTTGAACAACTGATGTAAACACTACACATGGCTTGGTCCAGTGAGGGAGAGAGGTGAGGAGAACACCAATCACAGTAAAATGGGAAAAGACCAGAGGAGAAAGCTACACGAGAGGCCATGAGAGAGAAGAGAGCCAGAAGTAGCTTCCCCAAACGAGAACAAGTTGAGTCTCAAAAGAAGGGCATCATTCACAGAACACCTGTCCTGGGTACTTTACTTACCTCATTTCGATTAATTCTCTCACCAGAGTCCCAGAGCTAATACGTATCGAAACTGGGGTTTGAATTAGATTGGTTTATACCCAAACCCATTCGACTTCATCCCCCTGCGGAGAAACCAGGCAGGCCTGGGCAGGTGGGTTGCAGGATGGGATCTCAGGCCAAGGGAATCACCTCCCCAGCGGAGGGAAACCTCTGTGGACTCAAGTCAGACAGAAAAGGCCCGTGTCTGAGGCAGGCACGTGGCATTGTTTGTTGCTGGGCCCTGAAGTGGCCTTAGAATCCTTCCCAGTCTCACACTCCAGGACCACCGTGGATCGGATCTGAAACCTATTTGCCACATAGAAGAAGAAAATGCATCTGGAAGAGCCAGAGGCATTCTAAAGGAACCTCACGGAGCCAGAGGTTCAGGAAGGATGATTTGAATTTTCTCAAGTTTTCGGTTGCCTTAAGGCGAAAAAGTTATTGACCTGAGAATTCCACTGCTAAAAAGCTGAGGCTAATGCTTGCCTAAGGAAAAGGGCCTGAGCTCAGGTAAACACTTGTTGACTACCCCAAATTCAGACTCCAGAATGGTACTGAAAGCTTACTAAAAAGTGCCCCAAATTGGGGCTTGGCATAGAAAACTTAACAGCTGAACAGATTCACACAAGCTGCTTACTTTGCTTTCCCTAATTAAAGCACTCTTCAGTTAAGGAGAAATGTTAAAGGCTACCCAACTTTGGTCAAAACATATATGTTAGGCTAAACTAACCTGAAACATCACTCTGACTCAGCCAGACTTTGATTTAAAACCTGCCTCGCTTTCTACCTCAAGTTTTTGAGCACTTGGCTGATGTCTGAGGCCCAAATAAGGTTAACCTCCACATCCCATTAAGAGGAAGAACTATTTCTCAGGTAGGTTATTTTTTTTTTTTTCTGGCTGCAATATATTTGTAATATTCTTCCAAGGGCTCCTGTGGACTTAAATATATGACATTCAAAACATAATAGGTAAATGAATTTCTATCCATTTCACCGAGGGAGTTTTCTCCTCCATTTGTAATCAATGTTTTATGATTTTCTTCTTGCAGGAAACAGAAGTAGAGGTGCATTTGGGCCACATGCATAACTCTGGGATCAGCTTTCTGTGATGAAACTGGAAGCAAATCCCAGGTGAGAGACCCAGCTGTTTCAGATGAACATGGCAAAGCCCCATGCTCCTGACAAAGTTGTCACACACAGAGCAACTTGGATGAGGTGAGAGCCATACAACATTGTTGCCTGGGTAACCATCCATCCACTGAGCCAGCCCTGAGTCATAAATGGCGTGGAGAGGAGGTCTGCCAGGATAGAAGGCAGTGCAAACTCCTCTCTTCCTTCCCCGTCTCCAGATATGGCCTAAGGATGCCATACAAGGTTAATAGAAACCTAATAGATCCCTAAAGACCTAAAGACCTGTCTTTCCCTAACCCTCATTCAAAGGTTCCTGGACCTCCATTAGTCTAATCACAAAAGTTTCCCAGATTCTCATCGGTGCTTAGCACATTACCAATGCTAAGCAACACTGATCAAAATGCCAGTCCCTGACTGGTGCTACATCGTTCACATGCTGGCACCTGGCTCCCAGCCTGCATTTTGAGTAGGACTAAATTAGAGAACCAACTCCTTAGGACCAATATGGCAGCCCACCAGAGCTCACACACTTACCTGTGGGGATGGGAAAACCTACCATACGGTTCTGCTTTCATGTATTCTGTCACATCTAAGATGCTGCACACACATTTAGAGAGAAAAATTAACATGCTTTCACTGAGCAACTAGTTCCAATGCTCTAAAAACACTCCTAGGTATATTCCCCAAAGAATTGAAAATAGGTATTCAAACAAAAACTTGTACACAAATATTCATAGCAGCACTATTCACCATAGCCAAAAGGTGGAAACAGCCCAAATGTCCATTGATGGATGAATGGATAAACATAATGTGGTATATCCATGTAATGGAATATTATTCAGCCATAAAAAGGAATGAAGTACTGATATATATTATGACATGGATAAACCTTGAAAACATTATACTAAGTGAAAAGCCAGGCACAAAATGTCACATGCTGTATGATTTCATTTATATGAAATATCCAGAAAGGTAAATACATAGAGATAGAAAGTAGACCAGTGGTTGCTAGGGACTGGGTGGGGGGGGATGGAGAAGTGTGAGGAGGCTGCTTTACAGGTGTAGGGTTTCCTTTTGGGATGATGAAATGTTCTGGAACTACATAGAAGTGATGGTTGCACAACATTGTGAATGTACTTAAAGCCATTGAATTGTATACTTTAAAAATAGTTGATTTTAGGGAGTTACCTGGCGGTCCAGTGGTTAGGACTATACGCATCCACTGCAGGGGGCATGGGTTCGATCCCTGGTAGGGGAACTAAGATCCCACACGCCGCAGAGCCGAAACAAAAAAGGTTAATTCTATGTTAAGTGAATTTTACCTCAATTAAAAAAGAACAGGGCTTCCCTGGTGGCGCGGTGGTTGAGAGTCCGCCTGCCAATGCAGGGGACATGGGTTCGTGCCCTGGTCCGGGAAGATCCCACATGCCACGGAGTGGCGAGGCCCATGAGCCATGGCTGCTGAGCCTGCGCGTCTGGAGCCTGTGCTCCGCAACGGGAGAGGCCACAGCAGTGAGAGACCCGCGTACCGAAAAAAAAAAAAGAATAGTACAAGAAAATGTATAAAAAAGAGAAGCAGAAAGAAAAAATATTCCCCAGAGTTGCACCATGCAAAGCCAAATACCCTTCGCACTTCGTTTCAGTTTATGTTCCAGAGTAATAATTCACAGTGCATTTAAAATTTATATTTTGTTTTCACACTTAATGTTATTTCCAAACTATTGCCTATGGTCCATATGTTCCATGAGCGTAAACACTGGGTAAAGCTTCCTTGTTTTCTTTTTTTAAACAGCAGATTCTTATTACTCATCAATTTTATACACATCAGTGTATACATGTTAACCCCAATCACCCAATTCATCACACACACCCCCACCTCCCCAATGCTTTCCCCCCATGGTTTCCATACGTTTCTTCTCTACATCTGTGTCTCAATTTCTGCCCTGAAAACCGGTTCATCTGTACCATTTTTCTAGGTTCCTCATATATGCATTAATATACGATATTTGTTTTTCTCTTTCTGACTTACTTCACTCTGTATGACATGTCGTCTCTAGATCCATCCATGTCTCAACAAATGACCCAATTTCGTTCCTTTTTATGGCTGAGTAATATTCCATTGTATATATGTACCACATCTTCTTTATCTTCTTCGCCTGTCGATGGGCATTTAGGTTGCTTCCTGGCTATTGTAAATAGTGCTGCAATGAACATTGGGGTGCATGTGTCTTTTTGAATTATGGTTTTCTCTGGGTATATGCCCATTAGTGGGGTTGCTGGATCATATGGTAATTCTACTTTTAGTTTTTTGAGGAACCTCCATACTGTTCTCCATAGTGGCTGCATCAATTTACATTCCCACCAACAGTGCAAGAGGGTTCCCTTTTCTCCACACCCTCTCCAGCATTTGTTGTTTGTAGATTTTCTGATGATGCCCATTCTAACTGGTGTGAGGTGATACCTCATTGTAGTTTTGATTTGCATTTCTCTAATAATTAGTGATGTTGAGCAGCTTTTCATGTGCTTCTTGGCCATCTGTATGTCTTCTTTGGAGAAATGTCTATTTAGGTCTTCTGCCCAGTTTTGGATTGGGTTGTTTGTTTCTTTAATATTGAGCTGCATGAGCTGTTTATATATTTGGGAGATTAAACCTTTGTCTGTTGATTCGTTGGCAAATATTTTCTCCCATTCTGAGGGTTGTCTTTTCATCTTTTTTATGGTTTCCTTTGCTGTGAAAAAGCTTTGAAGTCTCATTAGGTCCCATTTGTTTATTTTTGTTTTTATTTCCATTACTCTAGGAGGTGGATCAAAAAAGATCTTTCATGATTTATGTCAAAGAGTGTTCTTCCTATGTTTTCCTCTAAGAGTTTTATAGTGTCTGGTCTTACATTTAGGCCTCTAATCCATTTTGAGTTTACTTTTGTGTATGGTGTTAGGGAGTGTTCTAATTTCATTCTTTTACATGTAGCTGTGCAGTTTTCCCAGCACCACTTATTGAAGTGACTGTCTATTCTCCATTGTATATCCTTACCTCCTTTGTCATAGATTAGTTGACCATAGGTGCGTCGGTTTCATCTGGGCTTTCTATCTTGTTCCATTGATCTATGTTTCTGTTTTCATGCCAGTACAATATTGTCTTGATTACTGTAGCTTTGTAGTATAGTCTGAAATCAAGGAGTCTGATTCCTCCAACTCCATTTTTTTCCATCAAGACTGCTTTGGCTATTCAGGGTCTTTTGTGTCTCCATACAAATTTTAAGACTTTTTCTTCTAGTTCCATAAAAAATGCCATTGGCAATTTGATAGGGATTGCATTAAATCTGTAGATTGCTTTGGGTGGTATAGGCATTTTCACAATATTGATTCTTCCAATCCAAGAACATTGTATATCTCTCCATCTGTTGGTATCATCTTTAATTTCTTTCACCAGTCTCATACTTTGCTGCATACAGGTCTTTTGTCTCCCTGGGTAGGTTTATTCCTAGGTATTTTATTCTCTTTGTTGCAATTGTAAATGGGAGTCTTTCCTTCATTTCCCTTTCAGATTTTTCACCATTAGTGTATAGGAATGCAAGAGATTTCTGTGCATTAATTTTGTATCCTGCAACTTTACCAAATTCATTGATTACCTCTAGTAGTTTTCTGGTGGCATCTTTAGGATTCTCTATGTATACTATCATGTCATCTGCAAACAGTGACAGTTTTACTTCTTCTTTTCCAATTTGCATTCCTTTTATTTCTTTTTCTGCTCTGATTGCCGAGGCTAGGACTTCCAAAACTATGTTGAATAATAGCGGTGAGAGTGGACATCCTTGTCTTGTTCCTGATCTTAGAGGAAATGCTTTCAGTTTGTCACCATTGAGAATGATGTTTGCTGTGGGTTTGTCGTATATGACCTTTATTATGTTGAGGTAGGTTCCCTCTATGCCCACTTTCTGGAGAGTTTTTATCATAAATGGGTGTTGAATTTTGTAAAAAGCTTTTTCTGCATATATTGAGATGATCATATGGTTTTTATTCTTCAATTTGTTAATATGGTGTACCACATTGATTGATTTGCATATATTGAAGAATCCTTGCATTCCTGGAATAAATCCCACTTGATCATGGTGTATGATCCTTTTAATGTGTTGTTGGATTCTCTTTGCTAGTATTTTGTTGAGGATTTTTGCATCTATATTCATCAGTGATACTGGTCTTTAATTTTCTTGTTTTGTAGTATCTTTGTCTGGTTTTGGTATCAGGGTGATGGGGGCCTCATAGAATGAGTTTGGGAGCGCTCCTCCCTCTGCAACTTTTTGGAAGAGTTTGAGAAGGATGGGTGTTAGCTCTTCTCTAAATGTTTGATAGAATTCACCTGTGAAGCCATCTGGTCCTGGACTTTTGTTTGTTGGAAGATTTTTAATCACAGTTTCAATTTCATTACTTGTGATTGGTCTGTTCATATTTTCTATTTCTTCCTGGTTCAGTCTCGGAAGGTTATACCTTTCTAAGAATTTGTCCATTTCTTCCAGGTTGTCCATTTTATTGGCATAGAGTTGCTTGTAGTAGTCTCTTAGGATGCATTGTATTTCTGCAGTGTCTGTTGTAACTTCTCCTTTTTCATGTCTAATTTTATTGATTTAAGTCCTCTCCCTCTTTTTCTTCATGAGTCTGGTTAATGGCTTATCAATTTTGTTTATCTTCTCAAAGAACCAGCTTTTAGTTTTATTGATCTTTGCTACTGTTTTCTTTGTTTCTATTTCATTTGTTTCTGCTCTGATCTTTATGATTTCATTCCTTCTGCTAACTTTGTGTTTTGTTTGTTCTTCTTTCTCTAGTGTCTTTAGGTGTAAGGTTAGATTGTTTACTTGAGATTTTTCTTGTTTCTTGAGGTAGGCTCCAATACAAATTTACAAAAAAATACTATTCCTTTTGCTTGTTAGTGAGGTTTTCACCCTATGATATTTTTTTTCTGTTTTGAAATAATAAATGTTTAGTAGAGATTTCTCTGTGCTTTGTCTTTGTCAGAGTAGATACTAGCTAGTTACTATTGTCTGCGGGAGAAGCCAATGGTAAAGGCTTTAAAACACTAGGCTAGACTAGGCTAGGCTAGACACAGTTGTCCCTGAAGAAGGAACTAGAGAATTGGAAGACTGATGCTATCAAATTACCTGAAATGTAACACTAAGCAGAGATAGAAAATATGGAAGAGAAGAACATAGAAGATAAAACTTCACAATTTTGATAAAAATCAAATAGTTTGCATCCATGAAGGACTTTACCTTGCACGATTGAGGGAGGTGGTTAAACACTCTATGAGGCTATTGTCTTCTGGAAGGATGCTGGAATAGCTACTATTCTAGCCCTGAGAGCTGCCAACAAAGAGTCACAGAAAGAACACAGACAAGCATCGGAATAAATCCTGAGATGCAGGCTGTTCAGTCTTATACATGCTTATCTGGTTATACCTCAAGGTGTGGAGCAGGGGACAGTGACAACAGGAGCTGTGGCTGTGGAGGCCACTTAGTCTTTATTCCCCAGGAATTAATAGATACTAAATTCCAGACCTGAAACTTAAAAATAATAGCAGTATAAATTTTAAAATTTAATCTGGAGCATTACTGTGTGAGATGCTGCCCACCAAGGTCACACTAAAATACTGAGCCTTGTTAATGAGTCATTGCAAGTGAGACATAGGACCACCATATCACTGATTGCCTTTGGACCCTTGCCTGTAGCCTTTCTGCTCCTCAACTTTGCCTCCTTGCTAAGCATCCCTTTTCAGGAATGTGAAGAATGGCTGAAAACCCAGAAATTTTAGGATTTCAATGAACATTGCCCAAGATTAATCTGGTCTCTGCTGTTCTTTAGTAAATCTAGGGGAGAATCTCACAAATTAACAAAGGCTGCTGAGGGTGGTAGTCTGTCAAGATGCAGGATGCCCCCTCTCTTTCCAATTTTCGAGTAAAAATAACAAGAAAAATGGATTCACCTTTAGTGTGCACAAGGAGAAACTGTTATTGAACTTGACAAAATCTGTTGAAATAAAGAATGCATGACAGATGGGCTTCACCTCTGGTAAGAAGAAGCTATGTTTTCAGTGGTCACGTCTCAGTCCTTCAACGCCTAATTGTGATGCATGGCAGTGGTTTTCACCCTCTATCACTCAGAGTATAATGTCCTACAAGCCAATCCTGCAACCAGAGCAACTCTGCTCATGTTCATTTATATACTGGAGTTGTATTAATATATTGCTTGAAAACACATTCCTAATTTTAAAGTTAGCTTGTAATTCCACTGCCATAAAGGAGGAAACTGTGTGTAGTGTATAATCAGTTGGTCCCCATTTTAATTTCTACAAGCTCTGCTATCTTAGACTGGCTACTTATTATTTTGCTTCTCAAATTCCTTACCTAAAAAATGAGAATAATACATAATTCTTCACTGAAGGCTATGGGGATCAATATGTGTGGGAAGACTTTTTGTAAACTGTGTCACCATGTAAGTGTTAGGAATTATCATCTACTATCAGTGATTGCAGGATTGTCAGGTGAGAAATGAATCTGGTTTCACTGCTGCCACAATATGTTGTAAAACAGGGTAGTAAACCACTGACAGTTAACCTTAGCATATTTTTCGTATTTTGAAGGATAATACTTCAGGAATTAGCCAGTCAAACAATAAAAAGAGAAAAGATAAAAAATAAAATGAATAGAACCTCAGGGATCTATGGGACAATACACAAAGGCCTGATGTTTTTGTCATCAGAGTCCTAGAAATGAAGGAGAAAGAGCATATATGTATATATTTGAAGAAATAGTGACTGAAAATTTCTCAAATTAGAGTAAACTTGGGATTCAACAGTTACAGGTTCAAGAAGCCCCAACAGGGTAAGCTCAATCCATGCTCACATATATCATAGTCAAGCTGCAGAACACTAAAAAGGGTGGGGTGGAATCTTGAAAGAAGTCACAGAAAAATGATACTTTTACTTATAGAGGAAGAGGAATTAGAATGACTGTAGTTTTCTCATCAGAGACCATGGAGACCAGAAGGAAGCCACAGAACACTTTCAAAGGGCTGAAAGGAAAGAACAGTCAACCTAGAATTCTGTATACAGTGAAAATATCCTTCAGGAATGAAAGCGAAGTGAAGACATTCTCAGGAGGAGGAAAAGTAAGAGAATTTGTTGCCAGCAGATCTTCTCTGAAAGAAATGCTAAAGGCAGTTCTTGGGAGGGAAAGGAAATGATATCAGAGGGAAAAGTGAAACTTCATGAAGGAAAGAAAATCAATACACAGAAGTAGTAAATATCTGGGTAAATAGAATAATTGTGAAGTTTTAAATATATGTTACAATTAAAAGCAAAAATAATAACACTATTTGATGGTGTTTTCAATGCATATAGATGTTACACACAGGACCACTATAACATAAAGGAGGGGTCTCCAACCCCCAGGCCACAGACCAGTACCCGTCCATGGCCTGCTAGGAATGGTGCTGCATAGCAGGAGGTGAGCGGTGGGTGAGCCAGCGAAGCTTCATCTGCCACTCCCCATCACTCACCATTGCTCCCCATCACTTGCATTACCACCTGAACCATCTCTCGCATTACCACCTGAAACATCCCCCCGCCAGTGGAAAAATTGTCTTCCAAAAAACCAGTCCCTGGTGTCAAAAAGTTTGGGGACCACTGACATAAAGGGAGGAGAGTAAAGAGACTTATATGATGGTAAGTTTTCTGAACTTCACTTGAAATGCTAAAATATTTATTCTAGGTAGGTTGTGAATGTTAAGTAATATGTTGTGATCTCTAGAGCAACCACTAACAAAATTATTCAAAATATTCAAATAATTAAAAAGATAGCAGCAGAGGGGAGGGATCAGGGGAGGGATCAAATAGAAAACAAATAATAAAGTGGAATACTTAATTCAAATACATAAATAATTACAGAAAATTTAAGTAGTCTAACTGCATCTTTTAGGAGAAAGAGAATGTCATAGTAAATAACAGAGAAAGACCTAACTACATGTTGTCTGCAGGAAACCCACTTTAAATACAATGGTATAGGTAGGTTAAAAGTAAAAGGATGGGTAATATAGACCATGCAAACACCAATGCAAAGAGAGCTAGAATGGCTACATTAATAACAAAGTAAATTTCAGAGCAATGAAACTTACCAGGGGTAACATCAGGCTTCCCAACCTGGGGGAACAGCAATGGGAGGAGGAATTCCTAGAGAATCAGACTTTGAAGGCTGGAGGGATTTGATTGCAGGACTTCGACAGGACTGGGGAAAACAGAGAATCCACTCTTGGAGGGCACACACAAAGTTGTGTGCACATCAGGACCCAGGGAAAGGAGCAGTGACCCCATAGGAGACTGAACCAGACCTACCTGCTAGTGTTGGAGGGTCTCCTGCAGAGGTGGGGATTGGCTGTGGCTCACCGTGGGGACAAGGACATTGGCAGCAGAAGTTCTGGGAAGTACTCCTTAGCAGGAGCCCACCCGGAGTCCACCATTAGCCCCACCAAAGAGCCTGGTAGGCTCCAGTGCTGGGTCACCACAGGCCAAACAACCAACAGGAAGGGAACCCAGCCCCACCCATCAGCAAACAAGCAGATTAAAGTTTTACTGAGCTCTGCTCACCAGAGCAACAGTCAGCCCTACAAACCACCAGTTACTCCCATCAGGAAGCTTGCACAAGCCTCTTATATAGCCTCATCCACCAGAGAGCAGACAGTAGAAGTGAGAAGAACTATAGTTCTGCAGCCTGTTGAACAAAACCCACATTCACAGAAAGATAGACAAAATGAAAAGGCAGAGGACTATGTACCAGATGAAGGAACAGGATAAAACCCCAGAAAAGCAACTAAAAGAAGTGGAGATAGGCAACCTTCCAGAAAAACAATTCAGAAAAATGATAGTGAAGATGATCCAGGACCTCAGAAAAAGAATGGAGCGAAAGATCAAGAAGATGCAAGAAATGTTTAACAAAGACCTTGAAGAATTAAAGAAAAAACACCTAGAAGAATTAAAGAACAAACAAACAGAGATGAACAACAAAATAAATGAAATGAAAAATACACTAGAAGGAATCAATAGCAGAATAAGAGAGGCAGAAGAATGGATACGTGACCAAGAAGACAGAATGGTGGAAATCACTGCCATGGAACAGAATAAAGAAAAGAGAATGAAAAGAAATGAAGACAGCATAAGAGGCCTCTGGGACAACATTAAAAACAACAACATTTTCATTATAGGGGTTCCAGAAGGAGAAGAGAGAGAGAAAGGACCCAAGAAAATATTTAAAGAGATTATAGTCAAAAATTTCTCTAACATGGGAAAGGAAAGAGCCACCCAAGTCCAGGAAGTGCAGAGAGTCCCAGGCAGGCTAAACCGAAGGAGAAACACAACGAGACACAAAGTAATCAAACTGACAAAAATCGAAGAGAAAGAAAAATTATTGAAAGCAACAAGGGAAAAACGACAGATAACATACAAGGGAACTCCGATAAGGTTAACAGCTGATTTCTCAGCAGAAACTCTACAAGCCAGAAGGCAGTGGCATGATACACTTAAAGTGATGAAAGGGAAGAAGCTACAACCAAGATTACTCTACCCATCAAGGATCTCAGTCAGATTCGATGGAGAAATGAAAAGCTTTACAGACAAGCAAAAGCTAAGAGAATTCAGCACCACAAAACCATCTCTACAACAAATGCTAAAGGAAATTTTCTAAGTGGGAGACACAAGAGAAGAAAAAGACCTACAAAAACAAACCCAAAACAATTAAGAAAATGGTAATAGGAATATACATATCAATAACTACCTTAAAATTGAATGGATTAAATGCTCCAAACAAAAGACACAGGCTTGAGAAATGGATGCAAAAACAAGACCAGTATATATGCTATCTACAAGAGACCCCCTTCAGACCTAGGTTCACAGAATGGATACAGAAACAAGACCCATATATATGCTGTCTACAGGAGACCCACTTCTGACCTAGGGACACATACAGACTAAAAGTGAAGGGATGGAAAAAGATATTCCATGCAAGTGGAAATCAAAAGAAAGCTGGAGTAGCAATACTCATATCAGGTAAAATAGACTTTAAAATAAAGAATGTTACAAGAGACAAGGAAGGACATAATGATCAAGAGATCAATCCAAGAAGAAAATATAACAATTACAAATATGTATGCACCCAAATATGACCATAAGGCAAATGCTAACAGCTATAAAAGAGGAAATCGACAGTAACACAGTAATAGTGGTGGACTTTGACACCTCACTTACACCAATGGACAGATCATCCAGACAGAAAATTCATAAGGAAACACAAGCTTTAAAAGACACAATAGACGAAATGGACTTAATTGATATTTACAGGACATTCTATCCAAAAACAGCAGATTACACTCTCTTCTCAAGTGCACACAGAACATTCTCCAGGATAGATCATATTTTGGGTCACAAATCAAGCCTCGGTAAATTTAAGAAAATTGAAATCATATTAAGCGTATTTTCTGACAACAACACTATGAGATTAGAAATCAATTACAGGGGGAAAAACGTAAAAATAACAAACACATGGAGGCTAAACAATATGTTACTAAATAACCAAGAGATCACTGAAGAAATAAAAAAATACCTAGAGACAAATGACAACGAAAACATGGTGACCCAAAACCTATGGCATCAGCAAAAGCAGGGAAGATGGAAGTTTATAGCAATACAATCCTATCTCAAGAAACAAGAAAAATCTCAAATACAATCTAACCTTACACCTAAAGGAACTAGAGAAAAAAGAACAAACAAAACCCAAGGTTAGTAGAAGGAAAGAAATCATAAAGATCAGAGCAGAAATAAATGAAATAGAAAAAAAGAAAACAATAGGAAAGATCAATAAAACTAAAAGCTTGGTTCTTTGAGAAGATAAACAAAATTGAAAAACCTTTAGCCAGACTCATCAAGAAAAAGAGGGAGTGAACTCAAATCAATAAAGTTCGAAATGAAAAAGGAGAAGTTACAACAGACACTGCAGAAATACAGAGCATCATAAGAGACTACTACAAGCAACTCTATGCCAATAAAATGGACAACCTGGAAGAAATGGACAAATTCTTAGAAAGGTATAACCTTCTGAGACTGAACCAGGAAGAAAAAGAAAATATGAACAGACCAATCACAAGTAATGAAATTGAAACTGTGATTAAAAATCTTCCAACAAACAAAAGTCCAGGACCAGATGGCTTCACAGGTGAATTCTATCAAACATTTAGAGAAGAGCTAACACCCTTCCTTCTCAAACTCTTCCAAAAAATTGCAGAGGAAGGAACACACCCAAATTCATTCTATGAGGCCCCCATCACCCTGATACCAAAACCAGACAAAGATACTACAAAAAAAGAAAATTACAGACCAATATCCCTGATGAATATAGATGTAAAACTCCTCAAAAAAATACTAGCAAACAGACTCCAACAACACATTAAAAGGACCATACACCATGATCAAGAGGGACTTATCCCAGGGATGCAGGCAATCTTCAATATACCCAAATCAGTCAATGTAATACACCATATTAACAAACTGAAGAATAAAAACCATATGATCATCATAATAGGTGCAGAGAAAGCTTTTGACAAAATTCAACACCCATTTGCAATAAAAACTTTCCAGAAAGTGGGCATAGAGGGAACCTACCTCAACATAATAAAGGCCATATACGAAAAAACCACAGCAAACATCATTCTCAATGGTGAAAAACTGAAAGCATTTCCTCTAAGATCAGGAACAAGACAAGGATGCCCACTCTCGCCACTATTATTCAACATAGTTTTGGAAGTTTTAGCCACATCAATCAGAGAAGAAAAAGAAATAAAAGGAATACAAACTGGAAAAGAAGTAAAACCGTGCCTCTTTGCAGATGACATGATGCTATACATAGAGAATCCTAAAGATGCCACAAGGAAACTACTAGAGCTAATCAATGAATTTGGTAAGGTTGCAGGATGCAAAATTAATGCACAGAAATCTCTTCCATTCCTTTACACTAACAATGAAAGATCAGAAAGAACAATTGAGGCAACAATCCCATTCACTTTTGCAACAAAAAGAATAAAATACCTAGGAATAAACCTACCTAAGGAGGTAAAAACCTGAACTCAGAAAACTATAAGACACTGATGAAAGAAATCAAAGATGACACAAACAGATGAAGAGATATACCATGTTCTGGATTGGAAGAATCAATATTGTGAAAATGACTATACTACCCAAAGCAATCTACAGATTCAATGTAATCCCTATCAAATTTCCAATGGTATTTTTTACAGAACTAGAACAAAAAATCTTAAAATTTGTATGGAGACACAGAAGACCCGAATAGCCACAGCAATCTTGAAAAAGAAAAATGGAGCTGGAGGAATCAGGCTCTCTGACTTCAGACTATACTACAAAGCTACAGTAATCAAGACAGTATAGTACTACCACAAAAACAGAAATATAGATCAATGGAACAGGATAGAAAGCCCAGAGATAAACCCATAAACATATGGTCACCTTATCTTTGATAAAGGAGGCAAGAATGTACAATGGAGAAAAGACAGTCTCTTCAATAAGTGGTGCTGCGAAAACTTGACAGGTACATGTAAAAGAATGAAAATAGAACACTCCCTAACACCATACACAAAAATAAACTTAAAATGGATTAAAGAGCTAAATGTAAGACTGGACACCATAAAACTCTTAGAGGAAAACATAGGAAGAATACTCTTTAACATAAATCACAGCAAGATCTTTTTTGACCCACCTCCTAGAGTATTGGAAATAAAAACAAAAATAAACAAATGGGACCTAATGAAACTTAAAAGCTTTTGCACAGCAAAGGAAACTGTAAAAAAGACAAAAAGACAACCCTCAGAATGGGAGAAAATATTTGCAAATGAATCAACAAAGGATTAATCTCCAAAATATATAAACAGCTCCTGCAGCTCAATATTAAAAAAACAAACAACCCAATCTAAAAATGGGCAGAAGACCAAAATAGACATTTCTCCAAAGAAGACATGCAGATGGCCAAGAGGCACATGAAAAGCTGCTCAACATCACTAATTATTAGAGAAATGCACATCAAAACTACAATGAGGTATCACCTCACACCAGTTAGAATGGACATCATCAGAAAATCTACAAACAGCAAATGCTGAAAAGGGAACCCTCTTGCACTGTTGGTGGGAATGTAAATTGATGCAGCCACTATGGAGAACAGTATGGAGGTTCCTTAAAAAACTAAAAATAAAATTACTATATGACCCTGCAATCCCACTACTGGGCATATACCCAGAGAAAACCATAATTCAATAAGACACATGCACCCCAATGTTCATTGCAGCACTATTTACAATAGCCAGGTCATGGAAGCATCCTAAACGCCCATCAACAGACAAATGGATAAAGAAGATGTGGTACATATATACAATGGAATATTACTCAGCCATAAAAAGCAACGAAATGGGGTCATTTGTAGAGAGATGGATGGATCTAGAGACCGTCCTACAGAGTGAAGTAAGTCAGAAAGAGAAAGACAAATATCGTATATTAACACATATATGTGGAATCTACCAAAATGGTACAGATGAACCGGTTTGCAGGGCAGAAATAGAGACACAGATGTAGAGAACAAACGTATGGACACCAAGGTGGGAAAGTGGTGGGGTGGGGGGTAGTGGGATGATGAACTGGGAGATTGGGATTGACATGTATACACTAATATGTATAAAATAGATAACTAATAAGAACCTGCTGTATAAAAAATAAAGAAATAAAATTTAAAAAAAAGAATAAAAGCAAGTTACCAGGGGTAAAGGTGGACATTACACCACAATAAAAGGGTCAATTCCCCAGGTAGACGTAAGTCTAAATGTGCATGAAACTAGCAACAGTTTCAAAATACATGAAACAAAAGCTGATAGTACTGGAAGGAAAAATGGAAAAATTCACAATTATAGCTGGAGACTTTAATACTCTTCTCTTAGTAGTAGTTAGAACAAGTAGACAGAAAATCCACAAGGATATAGTAGAATTGAACAATACCATCAACCAACTACATCAAATTGACATCTTTCCAACCGCAAAAGCCTGCAGGTGGTTTTCAAATACACATTGAATATTCACCAAGACAGACCATATTCTGGGTTCTATTGCAAACCTTAAATCATTTAAACGAATTAAAAACATACAATGTAAGTTCTCTGACCAAAATGGAATTAAATTAGATATCAATAACAAAAATATAACTGAAAATATTCAAATACTTGGAAATTAAAGAATATCCTACTAAATAATCCATGGATCAAAGAGCAAGTTTCAAAAGAAATCAGAAAATATTTTGAACTGAATGAAAATAAAACTACAACATTTCAAAATTTGTGAAATAAAGTTAAGTTCGTGTTAGATAAGTCATGATTCTCAATTTTGATTCACATTTGAACCTGGAAAATACTGATCCCAGGACCCCACCCCAGACTAATGACATCAAAATCCCTAAGGGTAGAGTCCAAGCAAGGGTATTTTTGCAAAGCAACCCCAATGTTTTTACCATACAGCCACAGTTGAGAACTACTGTCTTAAGTGCTACAAAAGTGATAGAAAATGATCTGGGAGCACAGATGGAACAATGAACACAGCCAGGGCCATGATGGATGGCTTCAAGGAGGGGGCACTGGGTTTGAAGGATATGCAAGAATTTATCAGGCAGGAAAGGATTAGGAGGAAAGGCATTCAGGCATAGGAACAGCATGCATCAAGCCACAGAGATATGAAAGGATATTTAGGGAATGAAGTACAAAGTATATCTATTGTGCCACCTTACAAATACACACACACACACACACACACATGCTTGTATATATATGTACATGTATACCCTCATTCAAATATAAGCTTATTTCTTACCATTAGGGTGAAACTTACAAATGACGTAAACTTACACAAAACTCTACATCAAGAAAGGATAGAAAATATTTGAAGATAGGTTCTTATTGAGAAGGAGAAATTTGGGGAGTAAAAATTGCTTAAAAACATTTGTTCAGGGCTTCCCTGGTGGCGCAGTGGTTGGGAGTCCGCCTGCCGATGCAGGGGACACGGGTTCCCCGGTCCGGGAAGATCCCACATGCCGCGGAGCGGCTGGGCCCACGAGCCATGGCCGTTGAGCCTCTGCGCCCAGAGCCTGTGCTCCGCAACGGGAGAGGCCACAACAGTGAGAGGCCCGCGTACCGAAAAAAAAAAAAAAAAAACCATTTGTTCATATTTCAGTTTACATATAAGAGTTTTCATATTGTACAAAATTGTGGCAGACAGAGTCACCAAATCAATAAATCTCACTGGAATAGAACATTTTGTGTTCAGCCTGGACCAGTGTGGGTTTTTTCTTTTGTTCCCTCCCTAGGTTTCTAGTCTCACTTATGACCAATCTCCCTCTGCCCCCCACACCACCTTGTACTTTATTCTTTAATAGCAGAACACTGAACAGATTCACTTCCCTACTTCTTGCTTCTGTACCTTTGCTCATATCACACTCCTTGCCAAGACGGTCTCACTCTTTGCCCCCCACCCCACCCCAGTTAACTCACTCATCCTTTACTCTTCAACTCAGATATCACCTCTTCCAGGAAGCCTTCCCTGAACGAGAGTGCTTGGGTTGGGTCTTCAAGATCCTTTAAGATCCTTTTTTGTAAATTCAGGATACTTTGCATTTTTTCTGCATTGTCTTCAGATGTGCAGTAAAGTTTTATAAAGTTTTATAATTTTATTCTTTCTTAATTTTGAAGCACAGGTCTGAATGCGATTCAACAAGGTTATGTCATTTCTGAGACTTAGTGGAGCAGCTGGAATCCTCTATTGTCATTATTTTGCAGGAAGCCGATTTGATAGATTGTAGCAAACAGGCATTTGTTTTTCTTGGGTATTCTAGAAAACATTGAGGAGGCCTTTAGAAAACAAAACTCTAAACTGTGGCAGGTGGTGTTATTTCAGAGAAGAAATTAGGCATTAATAAGGTTGGTAACACTAGACCCAGATGAGTATCTCCTCTCCTGTTGGAAATTTGCTGCGAGGATGCCAGGGTGTTCCGTGGACACATCCTAGGCTCTCTAAGAGACACAGAATTTCATCCCAAGAGGCCCTTTAAGGTAGGGAGATGTTTGTCAGCTGTAAAGCTTTTAACCGGAAGTGAAAACCCCATGTAAACATTAATTCTCCCTCTCCCTGTGGCAGCAGACAGAAAGAGAGAGCACAAAAGTCTTAACAGAGTAAGGAAATTAACCTGGGACAGCCATGGGGATGAGTGTTTTTATGATGAAGCATTATGACTATCACTGGGGACAGAACTGCCAACTGCCCTGCTTAAATGATGCGAATGTGTTAGAACAAGACTATGCTTGATAAGATGTTACATGAAAATAAAAGTAAGCTACAGAATACTATATTTAATGTCATACTAACTCTATTTAAAAATAACACGTGCGCCTTACAAAAGCAGTTGTGAGGAATATCTTCGACCTTTCAACAGTGATCGGCTATGGCTATTGAGACTACAGGTAATTTTTTAAAATTCTTTTCCTTTATGGTTTATCATAGGATATTGAATATAATTCTCTATGCTATATAGTGGGACCTTGTTGTGTATCCATTCTCTATATAATAGCTTACATCTGCTAATCCCAACCTCCCACTCCATCCCTTCTCCAACCTCCTCCCCCTTGGCAACCACAAATCTGTTCTCTACAGGTAATTGTTTTTGCTTGCTTGCAGTTTTTGGTATTTTATCTATTTTCTGAACAGAGCACATATTGCTTTTATAATAGAAAAGCATTAAGCTTTATTCAATAATAGTAAATAAATAACAGTAAATTAAAATACGAGGCTGTGTGCAGGAAGAAGGCACTGGCTGGACCTGAGAATTAGACCAGTCAAGCTGTGAACTTGCAGAGTGAAGGTATGGACAAGAGCATTTCTTATTCTTTGCCAATTTGACAAATGAAAAAGATAATTACTCAGTGTCGTTAATTTTTCTTATTTTGATACCAGTGTTGTCGAACACTTCTCTTTTGGAAAACACACTGAGAAATCACTTTGGGAATCTGTTGTACAGTATGATGTCATCCAAGGGACACCCACAGTATTCTCTGTACACACAAAATTCACATTTCTATCCTTAGTGAACTTTCCCTTAAAGCTGGATGGGCTTTCAATGAATGCATAAATAAGGTTTGTGGAATTCTATGTTCCACCAGGGAATCGTTAGCCTCGTGTAGGGACTCCGAACTCAGAGCGGGCCTTTGGATGGTAGGTGAGCTGGGTGGGCTTTGGAGAAAAACTGACAATCCAAAGTGGGGGAAGGTGGTCCAGTGGCTACACTTTCCATATACAAATGGTACCCAGATACCTCCATGCCAGCCTTTATGTTCTGCCACTGGGCTAGGGCTGGCCATCTGCCATCCAGCGGAAACTGGTGAAAACACGGCCCAATCATCAGAAGCAGGGTCAGCCACTGACAAAAAGCCAGGGCTTGATTAGAAAGTGACAAGCAAAAAGGTGATGAATCTAGCCTCACAGTTATTTCTGTGGCTTCCACTCTCCCGTGCAGACCCACTGAGAGTTTTTCTAGGAAGCCAAAAGAATCATTTAGTTCCTCAAAGCAACAGTGATGTGTCACTCCAGGGATTCCCCAGGAAGTCCTCACCACATTTTGAGCCATGACTTGCTGACTTTCATGCCAATGGGAAGAGTTAATGTTAATATCTCTTAGGCTCTTCTTACACGTATGAACCATTGAGAAAATGCTCCAGAGCTTCAGAACACCATTATCATAATCAGCATCATCACTGTCATCATTACTAACTTCAAGTAAATCGACTATGCGATCTTCATAGCAATCGATAGCTATCCTTTGCTGAACCAATTTTCTGAACAAAATCTTCCTAGTCTGACCATGGGACTGAATGACGTTTTAGAACACAGCAAGCATGAGTCTGATGGTAGGTTTAGCAGGGTGTGGGAAGTGAAAAACAGGAACACTTAAAACAATTAGACAACGATCAGTGCAACTATTATTTACGTAACAAACATTCAGTGATATCAATAACATTAATGACTAATTTTTAAATTAATTTTATTTTTAAAATTCTCATGGAAGGGGGACTTCCCTTGTGGTTCAGTGGTAAAGAATCCGCCTTACAATGCAGGGATGCGGGTTCGATCCCTGGTCAGGGAACTAAGATCCCACATGCCGTGGGACGACTAAGCTTGCGTGCCGCAACAAAAGATCCCGAATGCCACAGTGAGAATCCTCCCTGATGCAACTAAGACCCGACACAGCCAAAATAGATAAATAAATTAATAAAATAAAATAAAAAATATTCTCATGTAGTAAATCACCCTGTGTGTGTATGTGTATGTGTGTGTGTGTGTGTACAGTGCTATGCATTTTAGTATATGTAGGGATTCACATACCCACCACCACAATCAGGGTACAGAACAAATCCATCACCTCAGAAAACTCCCTCATGCTGCCCCTTTATAGTCACACCCTCCCCAACCCCATCCCCCGGACACTGATCAGTTCTGTATCACTACAGTTTTGTCTTTTAGAGACTGTCATATAAATGGAATAATATAGTGTGTAACATTTTGAGATTTTCTTTCACTCAGAATAATGCCTTGATATACATCCAAGTTGTTGCATGTATTAATAGTTGGCTCCTTTTCATTGCTGAGTAGTATTCCACTGCATGCCTCTACCACAGTTTATGCATCATTTGTGGAAGGACATTTGGCTTGTTTCCAGTTTCAATTAAGAATAAAGCTTCTCTAAATATTTGTGTACAGATTTTTATATGAACACAAGTTTTCATTTCTCTAAGGTAAATGCCCAGGAGTGGGATTGCTGGCTCATATGGGAAAGTTGCTGGCTCATATGGGAAAGTTCCAGAGTGGCTGTACTATTTTGCCTTCCCATCAACTATGAATGAGAGTTCCAGTTGCTCTGCATCCTTATCAGCAGGCCGTATTGTCAGTAATTTTTATTTTAACCATTCTACTAGGCATGCAGTAATATCTCATTGTGACCTCAATTTGCATTTTCCTGATGGTTAATAATGTTGAACATCTTTTCTTATACTTCTTTGCCATCTTTGTATCCTCTCTGGTGAAGTATCTGTTCATCTTTTGCCTGTGTTTTAATTCATTTGTTTGTTTTCTTACTGTTGAGTATTTAGGGTTCTTATATATTCTGGATATAAATCATTTGTAGAATATTTAACTTGCCAATATTTTCTCCCAGTTTGTAGCTCCTATCTTCATTCTCTTAACAATATATTTCATTGACAAAAAGTTTTTAATTTTGATGAAATCTAACTTGATTATAGTCTTTCATGTATCATGCTTTTGTGTCATATCTAAAAACTAACACCAAGTTACAAATACTTTCTCCTGTGTTTTCTTCTAAAAGTTTTATAGTTTTAGTTCTATGATTGATTTTGAGGTAAGTTTTGTATAAGGTGTGAACTTAGGTCAAGCTTCTCTTTTTTTTTGCCTATGGATGTCCAATCGTTCCAACATAGTTTGTTGAAAAGACCATCCTTTCTCCATTGAACTGCTTTTACACCTTTGTCAAAAATCAATTGGTTGTATCTGTGTGGGTCTATTTCTGAGTTCTTTATTCTCTTCCATTGACCGATGTGTCTCTATCCCTTCACCAATGCCTCCACTGTCTTGATATCTGTAGCTTTATAGCAAGTCTTACAATCAAGTAGTGTGATTCCTCTAACTTTATTCTTCTTCCTCAGAATTTCATCTGCCAGTTTTCAATGTGATTTTGCTAGGAGTCCAACACCATGCCAAGCACCTTATGTGAATGATCTCATTTAATCTTCACAAAAGACCTCTGAGGATCTGTGTCAGTTCAAGCCTGCCAAGAAGCAGATGTCAACATTGATTTAAAAGTGCGAAAGTGGGTTTTTTTTTGTTTTTTTTTTTTGTGGTACGCGGGCCTCTCACTGTTGTGGCCTCTCCCGTTGCGGAGCACAGGCTCCGGACGCGCAGGCTCAGAGACCATGGCCCACGGGCCCAGCCGCTCCGTGGCACGTGGGATCCTCCAGGACCGGGACACGAACCCGCGTCCCCTGCATCGGCAGATGGACCCCCAACCACTGCACCACCAGGGAAGCCCCTACAAAAGTTTTATTGCGTGCAATTTCTATAGAGGCTGAAAGGGAGAGGGAACAGGAGTAACAGGGAAAGCCTTCAGGTCATGATGCTGCAAAAGGTCTGACACGGTGAAAGAAGGGGGTAAGGAAGGAAGTTTAAGTAGGAGGAGACTCAGACTGTAGCACAGGTCTGAGAAAATCTCAGCCAGGTTTATGGGGGAAATTCTAGAACAAAACTTTCCCGCTAGAGGAGCCCCATGTTGGGTAGGAATCACCAGGATTCTTATATCCCCACGCCTCACCGTGCTCAGCTATTGGCTGGGAGCAGCCTTGGAGAGGCTTGGCCTCTCTGTGAATGCTGCAGAGGAATTAATATCCAGAACGATCGGATTCTAACTCTTATTATTTCCCCAAATGCAAATTTCATCTCAAGGTTAAATTTAATTGGAATATTACAAATATGTAAAATAATTTGGACCCTCCCCTGCTCAGAAATGAAGATCTCAAGGTTAATAGAGTTAGAAATTCTACAGCATTTTCCTGCTCAGGCAAAACCCAAATATTAATAGAACTCAATATAATGCATTTCTAATGGCATTTAGATCAATTTCCCTGGCCACAGACACGGAACTGGACTTGGAATCTATTTCTTGCCCTGGCTCCTCATTAACTGATGTTTTTTTTCCTTAATATTGTGGCTCCTTCCTCTTCTTCCTTTCTTATCCTTCTGTATAAATTTCTTCAAAGATCAAAGTCACCATCCACTCATATCCTCCTATCTGGCCAACAGAGGCCAGCCGTCTTCTGCTTTATTAAAAACCACATTCAGAATCTCTTTAATAAATGTTCTCATTTAACATTTGTAATAAAATGCTAAAAATGATGAGGCCTGTATGCAATGCCTATCACTGACTGGCAAAACTATCACTGCACCTTGATACTCTAGGGCAGGGGTCCCCAACCCCCGGGGCTGCAGACCTATACTGGTCCACAGCCTGTTAGGAACTGGACCGCACAGCAGGAGGTGAGCAGAGGGCCAATCACTCGCATTACCTCCTGAACCATGCCCCTGTCTAAGTCCGTGGAAAAATTGTCTTCCATGAAACCGGTCCCTGGTGCCAAAAATGTTGGAGACCGCCACTCTTGAGCACCCCATTTGAGCATTCTAGAGCATATCTAGAGCAAATCACATTTTTAGTGTGATTTAAACATATATACTGACCAGCAGCTGGCAAATCAAGACATGTTATCCACTGATTTTTCACCAATCTATTCTTTAAGAAAAATAACAGTTACAAATGTAAAATGTATTCTTTTTAATAACAGCAATGATAATATCAATGATGTCACTCCCATTTTACAGATGAGAAAAGTGTGGTCCAGAAAGTTAAAGTGACATCCAAAGCAGAACTGTGATGAAAATCTAAGTTTTATGACTCAAATCATGTGCTCTCTTCTCTATACATGAAAGTCCGTATATAGCATCATAATTTGTAAACATAGAAGATAAACCTTTAAAAAGTAAATCGTTGACAGAAGGTTTGGAGTGTTTGTAAACATGCATCACATGTTTATGTAGGAGCCCAACCACTGACACTAATGAGAGACTGTCCTCAAGAAGTTTCAGAGACAGTTGGATGAATGAATGAATGAATGAATGAGTGAGGGCCTGCCCCAAATCCAACACTGCCACTGCCAGCCTCAGGGTCCAGAGGGTAACTACAGAGTTCCACCTGTTCCAGAACATCTCTTCCTGTGTCATGATGTCACATTTTCCTCCCATTTGTCCTGAAGCCCTCCCAGGCAGCCTCTGTTAAGAGCCAGGCAGCGAAGGTAGAGTGTTTTCCCCAGTCCTGGACAAAACATACATTCACAATCTGAGAGGAAATGGAAATGATGGGTCAACCTTTCCAGAGAGCACATCTAGGCCCGTTCAATTCATCCAGAGAATCCTCCTTCTACCCTGCTCCCTGCTGCCACCACCACTGTCACTTAACTCACAGCTTTGTCTATGTGTCTGTCTCCTTCATTGAGTGAGCAAAGTGATTTCAGCGGCATGCTCATTCATCTTTATATCCTACAGCGCCCATCACTGTTCTTGGTATAGTTGATGATCCTTAAGCAATGGTCTAAATGAAGGAATGAGACCTATATGCTCAATATTAGGGCTAGTTTTCTAGCATTATGAGGAGGAAGATAATGACAATGACGATGATGACGATGATGATGTTGAGCATGATGATATCGATTAACATTTATCGGCATTTATTATACACCAGGCATTCTGTCACATCTTTTACACACACAAGCTTATTTAATTCTCACATCAGCCCTTATGAGGTAGGAATTTCTACTGGTCACATACACATCCTAGGAAACTGGGGCTTATTGGGCTTAAATAATCTGTCCAGGATCACACAATGAGTATGTGGCAGAATTATATTTTGTTGGACTCCAGGGAGCATAGCCTGAACTTCTATGTTATTCTGCTGGCCATACGGTCCAATCCAGAAAATGAATGCATGGTCCCGACCACGGTACCTCAAAGAGATCAGGAAAGGTTCCTTGAAAGATCTGGGAACCAAGTCAACCTTAGCAATGGGGGAAAAAAATTAAGCAGAAGGTAGGGTCTTCAAGGAGCTTACAGCCATAATAAGGAGATGAGATCAACATACATGTTAATGAGAGAGTGACCCGGACACATGAAACTTACTGTCTAGATATCCACTCATTTATCTAGACAGCCATACCTCTACCAGTTGGTATGTGTACCCTATATGCCCCACCCTATGCTAAATGCTTTACATCTACTTTTAAAATAATCCTTCCAATGACTTTTAGAAAGTACATATTATCTTCAATTACAGATGAACAAGTTCTAATTAGGAAAAGTAATTAATTTGCGCTAGACCACAGAGCCATGAACAAGTTGTGGATTTGGGTTTCTGAGCCAGGTCACAGGACTGCAGAACCAAGATTACAAACCCCGTCCTCCATGTGCTCTGAATCAGGAGTGGTAGAGGTCTGGCAGTCATGCCGTAAGAGGAGAATGTGTTTCCAAAATGGTGACATCTTGATTAAAAATGAGGATTCTTAGAAAGACTTGTAGATCTGGTATAAACAAGTTCTTTCAGATTAGCTAATAATTCAGTCGGGATCTTATGGACATAGGACACAGTACAGATAGATATTTTATCTTCTGCTCAAAGATGGTAGGTCTGTATGAGGGCCACATGAGGCATCTTGAGTAGAGGGTGATGGGACATGAGGGGACAGAAGTACTATAGCCCAAGGACTCTGGAAGTCTGAAGAGTAGCAGGTCTGCAAAGTGAGTAAGGGAATTATTAGGAGCAAGTCCATAATTTCACCAGGGACTGGCCCTGTTTAAGGAAGTGGAAGAATCATGTCTTAGAGACTTATTCTTGGAGATTATTCTGCTTATACAAGCAGAATATTGTCTAGTAAAAGAACTAACATTTTGGAGCACTTAATATATGTGCCAGTGTTCTAAGTAAGTTTTACATGATTTCTAATTAAGTTTTGCATGAGTTATACCTCATTAAATTCTCACAACTAGCTATTAGGCAGTTCACTCTCAAAAAATATGGGTTGGGGCTTCCCTGGTGGCGCAGTGGTTGAGAGTCCGCCTGCCGATGCAGGGGTCACGGGTTTGTGCCCCGGTCCGGGAGGATTCCGCATGCCGTGGAGCGGCTGAGCCATGGCCGCTGAGCCTGCGCGTCCGGAGCCTGTGCTCCGCAACCGGAGAGGACGCAACAGTGAGAGGCCCGCGTACCGCAGGAAAAAAAAAAGTACTTGAGGAGTCATTAGTACATTTCTCCCTATATTTTGCAGGGAAGCCCCTCAAGTACTTTTTTAAAAACATATTTTGCATCTGTACATACTTTGATTCAACTACCATTCCTAAATCCCTGAATTTGTCATTTCAGAATTAGAATGCAGTTGGTAGGGGTGGGGGAGTGAGAGGTATAAACTGCTGGGTGTAGGTAGGCTCAAGGAGGTATTGTACAAAACAGGGAATATAGCCAATATTTTTTAATAACTGTAAATGGAAAGTAACTTTAAAAACTGTATGAAAATAAAAATTTTTTTTAAATAAAGATGAGGCAAAGAACAAAGAATGCAGTTAGTGGCAAGAGTCTGTAGGAGGTGAAGAAATAAAAAGCCAAACTCCAGTGTTGCCTGTGGGGTCCTCCTCCTGTAGAGATGGCTCCTAGACCCTGAAAGAGTTACAGACAAGCAACTCAAAGGTGCATCGACAGATGAATGGGTAAACAAAATGTAGGGTATACACACAGTGGAATATTACTCAGTCTTAAAAAAGAAGGAAATTCTGACACATGCTAAAACATGGTTGAACCTAGAAGACATTTTGTTAATTGAAATAAACCAGCCACAGAAAGATAAATTCTGTATGATTCCACTTATATGAGGCATCAAGAGTAGTTAAACTCATAGAATCAGGATGCAGAATGGTGGTTGCCAGCGGTGTGGGGAGCAGGAAGTAGAGAGCCATTGTTTAATGGGTATAGAATTTCACTTTTGCAAGATGAAAAAGTTCTGGAGACCTCTTTCACAACAATGTGAATATACTCAACACTACTGAACTGTATGCGCACTTAAAGATGGTTATGATGGTAAATGTTATGTTATGTGCGTTTAATCAAAATTTTTAAAAATTACAGATGATCTAACCCAAATAACAAGGCATCTGCTAGACTTTGAGGAACCTACCCTCTAGTGCTCACGTTTAAAGTTGCACTTCAAACTTAGTTGTACTAGTTGGAGTAGCCTAGACCCCAACAAGTTGACCTCAAAATGTAAAGTGGCTAAAACATAATAGAAGATCATTTCTTTCATGTAACAGTCTATGGCAGGTGGTAAATAAATGTTTGTTAAATGGATGAATGAATAAGTGTGGTTTACAAGATGTGTATACAAGCCATAGTACCAGGTATGAATATCAGTTGATAAACTCAGATGTGAAAGAAATGTGAGTTTATTCTTCCATAATTAAAATAAAAAAATATATTAAACCTTCCTTCTGCTGGGCTAGGTGGCCAAAACTAAATCTGAGACAGCTCCTTGCCACTCTGTGGTGGGCAGAGTAGTGGCCCCCAAAGATGTCCACATCCTAATGCCCAGAACCTATGAATATGCTAAAGTTTCTTAACAGAAGGAACTTTGCAGATATGATTAAGGATCTTGTGATGGGAAGATTATCCTGGATTATCTGGGTGGCCCAGTGTAATTACTAAGGGTTCTTATAATTTAAAAGAGGGAGGCTGGAGAGTCAGAGTGAGAGAGAGATTTGCTGATGCTACTTTGATGGCTTTGAAGAAAGAAGAAGAGGCCATGAAGCAGGGAATGTAGAAGATTTCTAGAAGCTGGAAAAGGCAAGGAAACAGATTCTCCCCTAAATCCTCCAGAAGGAACCCTGCTGAGTTGATACCTTGATTTTAGCCTGATGAAACCCCATTTTTAGACTTCCAATGTCCTGAACTGTAAAATCATAAGTGTGTGTTGTTTTAAGCCACGAAGTTTGTGATAATTTGTTATAGCAGCAATAGGAGACTAATACACACCGTCCCCACTTTGCTGGCATGGTAACTAAATTCTGGAAAGGGGTGGCAATAGTGATACCGAGAGGTGATATAGAGCACAGGGACTCAGAGTAGAAACTGCCTGGATTCAAAACTCGGCTCAGTCACCTGTTGGCTTTGTAACCTTAGTGAATTTATGGAACCTCTCCACAAATGGCTACTTCCTCATCTGTAAATTAATGTTCTCATCTGTAAATTGGGAATAAGATCAGTACCTACTTCTCTGGGTTATTGTGAAGAATAAATATGTTCATTTAAGTAAAGGGCTTAGAACAGGGCCTGGCATGCAGTAAACACGATATAACTATTAGTTATTATTGTGGTTACTCTTATTATTATCATCTAGTCTTAGGCCTTGATTAGTCCATGTTGGTTCCTGCCAAGTGAGCCCTCAACCCTAGACCCAGGTCTGTCTGTATTTCAGTTAATTCTGCTCCAGAATGCTCCCACCATTCTGGAAGCAAGATGCTGATTCCCATACCAATTTGAAACAGATATCAGACCCTCACCCAGATCCCTTGGAATCCCTTTTACCTGCTGGTTGATGTGCTTGTCCCCCTAGCTTCTGCTGTGGCTTTGGCTAAAGGCTTACCCCTACAACCTTGTCCAGAGGATTGCCCTTGGGCAATGGAAGCCACCTTGCCCAAAGTTAAGATACCCTCATCCAAGGTCAGGAACCCAAGGGAAGGGTATAAACGTCTTGCTCTCTTGTTTCAAGGTAGGACAGACTCTACAGTACAATTTATGCTCCAAAGCTTGAGAGGATCTGATGGAAACCACATGCTTCCCCCTCCCTGTCCTGCTGCCTTCACTACCCTACAGATGCCTCCTGAGAGAACTCCTTCAAGGTATCACTTGCACATGAAATTCTGTCTTTGGCTCTGTTTCTACGGAACTTAATCTAAAATGTGGCCTAAGTTCTCAAGACACTTAGTAGGGGCTGTTTAGGGCACATGATAGGTGACCTGGAAGATGATAATAAGAAGCTATGGGATTGCAGAAGAAGGAGAGATTTGGGCTGGAGGAGCAGGGAAGGCATCCCAGACTAACCTGGGCCAAAATTCCGGTTGTATGCACCTAATCAAAAAAGCATCCTTTCAGACCAGGCTTGTGTCCTATGTACGCAGTCATTGTGTCCTATGTACGCAGAATGTGTAACACTATTTTCAATTCAACCTTAGTTGTCACAAAGTCATTTTTTTTTTTGCTCAAAAGCAATAATGCTTCTACCCCTTAGGTCCTCAATGTTAAAAGTAAAACTTAAAAGCTCAAATTTTTGTTGCACCTGGAAACCAAATAAAAAGTTTCTAAGGCAAGTAAAATTAGGTTTGTAGTTTTTCCTGAATACATTAAAAAAAAAAAAGACAAAATAAACCATTAAGTTCTGAGACATCTCAGCAATTCATACTATGATCTTTTTGTTTTATTTTCCCTTTAGGTGATATACTGCTTAATATGTAAGCATTTATTGCCATTGTGTCTCAGAATTTTAATTCATTACATTTTCTGTGGTTTCCATGCTTCTGTTCTTCCTGACATCCTCTGCTACCCAACACAACTCCTGCCCCCATTCAAACTCTTCTCTCCCACCATCCATACAGATGCTTCCCACATACACATTTTCTATTTTTAAACAAAAGAACTATGGCCATTGGCCAGCTATTCTGGGAGTCATAAGAATATCATATGAATTCACTGAAAAAGACACTGACTATATATTCCATTGGAGGTGCAGATAGCAAATCTAAAGGACAGTGAACAACAGGTCCTACCGTATAGCACAGAGAACTATATTCAGTATCCTATGATAAACCATAATGGAAAAGAATATTTTAAAAAAAGAATGTGTGTGTGTGTGTGTATATATATATATATATATATATATATATATATATATATACACACACATATATATAGCTGAATCACTTTGCCGTACAGCAGAAATTAATACAACATTGTAAATCAACTATACTCAATAAAAATAATTAAAGAATCTGAAGGACAGTGTCTTCCCCAGCACATAAGAACAACCAACAAAGACCAATCATTTGCCGCTGAATAGGACAGAAAAATGGTAATTAGTGACTGTCCACTACACATCTGCTTCTTTATCCCCTTCCTTCTTACCCCCAGTTCCTTACCTTTCCTGGACCGTTGTCAGGAACCAAACACAAACCAAACTGAATTGTGGGAACTGGCCCTAAACTGACTCAGTTCGACAACACAGTCACTCCAGCCCTGCTGGGTACCACCTGGAGAGCCTGGCCCTGCCAGGGTGGCTGAAAGGCTGCAGGTCTTCCACCCTGGACCAGAGGTGCTTACGTATGAAAGGGGGAGTTAGAAGGGCCTCCTTACCTGCCTCTGTCTACTTCTCACTCAGAAACACACTGGCATGTATGTTTTGACACTCAGTTGGAGAGCCCCCAGTGTAATTCTTTGATTTTTGCTTTCTTAGGGTATAAAGTTGAAACTTGGAGGAAAATGACAAAAAAGATGCTTTTACTCCTTCCTCTCATTTCTCTCTTAAAAATATACAGTAATATATGCTTTGGGCTTTCATATAGTCTTTTTTATAATTATTTGCTTTGCTCTTTTTAGTTCTAAACCAAGAATGGAGGTACACCAGAATCCAGATACCTCCTAAATTACTTCAAGGGCAAATGAGGAATCATGCTAGTGAACATAGCATGTCGTAGTTAAACATACTGAAGTATTTCTATTTCTAACAAAAGCCTTGTAAAACATGTTGGTCATCTGCATTTAATATCGTAACAAAAACAAGAAAAATAGAGTGATTTGTTCAAAACTCATCACATTATGAGAGGCAAAGCAAGAACCCAAGAACTCTTTGATCTGAACCCAAAAGAGCTTGTTTACCTTCCAGTATAATGGGGGGGGGTGGAAGTTGTGAGTATACGTCTTTGAACATAAAACAAAAACAGAAATATAACTTCTAGTCCATTTACTAATTCTCAGAGAATGCAGCCTCCAGTTTTAAAGTCTGTTTCAGCATTTGAATGATTTCAGTACAAGCCTCAGTTAGGGCTTCATTTAGATTGCTATTAGCAGCATTGCTATATAAGACATTTTGTGACGACCTAGAGAATTGGGATAGGGAGGCCAGTGGGAGGGAGACACAAGAGGGAGGGGATATGGGGATATATGTATACATATAGCTGATTCACTTTGTTATACAGCAGAAACTAACACAACATTGTAAAGCAATTATACTCCAAAAAAAATGTTAAAAAAAAGAAAAGGAAATTAGATGTTTACATATCATCTCTCTATCCCCACCCTTAAATGTGCATTGCTGTTTCCAGTTGTCCATAAAAGCAATAAAGCCATCATCAACAACTTCTATCTAAAACTGATGTGTGCCTTTATGACTCACTTCTCGTGTACCTATCTTGAGAGCACTAAAGCTGAGCAGGAAAACCATAACTCAAACCCTGCCCTTAAAAAAAAAGTATGCTTTGTCAGCCAATGACAAAGGATCTGCAATGAGAACGTTAAAGGCAAGCAAATTGAGACGTACCAAGAAGAAGACTTCACCAGGGAAGAAGAGCACTAGAACATAATAGAAAGAAATGAAATAATTTATGGTTTTCTCAGAATTAGCAGGTTGGGGTAGGTTTCCTGGCTTACTTTTTTTTTTTTTTTTTTTACATCTTTATTGGAGTATAATTGCTTTACAATGGTGTGTCAGTTTCTGCCCCACAGCAAAGTGAATCAGCCATACATATACACATGCTCCCACATCTCCTCCCTCCTGTGTCTCCCTCCGTCCCACCCTCCCCTGGCTTACTTTTATCTTAATTCTTTACAAATATGAAGACAATTATCACTTTTATTACTAGATAAAATATCTATCCAAGAGTATGATCTCGTATTTGAATTGCCAGAAGGGCTTTCTTGTGCTATTTTCTGCATGTAATTGGCTAAAATGGAACCACAGCCTATTTAATTATTTCTGCCCCTTGTTTCCCTGTTATCTAAAGAAGTTCCAAAACCTGAGAATTAGGTTTAAACTCATAATTTGCAACTCATCTTTCGGTTTTTGTTGCTGTTGTTATCGTGTAAAACAGTTACCATTTCTAACTCTATTCCTGTATTTATTCCCTCCTCTAGGAGGGCAAAAATAAATTGAGTTAGACTTCAATAAAATTAAATGGTTGTGATATTTTTCAATTGAAAAAAACCCCCACCAATATTCTCTATGCTATTAATGACCCCTGCCATCGCCACAGCTGTGCTCTGACTCTCTTGTGGGTCCAAAAGAGAGGCAACTGTTTTATAGGCCGGTGAAAGTTATAATGGGCAAGGATTCAAAACCTTTATCTATAATGCTAATTTAAACTAATCTGAGTTTTTGATCGTTGGGGAGATTTGTGATCCATGTGCAAATTATTATGACAATAAATTATTTTCCAGTAGGGTTTAGTGTAAAGGAAATGAGCATGATGCTATGACTAGGCAGAGGAGAAGTTTCCTAAGAAAAACAATCAAGGGTTGGAATGAGAAATAGTTTCCCAGAGATACGTCAAAATGTGAGTCAGGTGCTAATTTGTCCTGAGAGATTTAGTTGAAGCATCTCTGGAGGCTGAGTGATAAATGATATAACTCTGAAGGCTCTTCCCATTCCTGCAATCTGATAATAAATCTGGACATTACATTAGATTTGTGTCCTTTCAAATGGGTGACATGGCCTTCTCTCCCTTTGACTCCAATAAGAAAAATATCTGTTGCGAGATTTTCTTCTTAGACTTCCTGTCACTTTTCCTACCTGAAAACAATAAAGACAGACTCAATTACCTATAAAGGGAAACAAAGTGAAATTGGATCCCTCCCTCATACCAAACACAAAAATCAATTTTATCAATATATGAATTATTTATTTGTCAAATGCAAAACTTTTAGAGTTCTGTAGGTGATTATTTTTCTGACCATAGATCTTTTAAATATGTCAAAATGTGCTGGCCATAAAATAAAAGCTTGAGCAATTCAACTACATTAAAACAACTTCAGCTCATCAAAAGAGACCTTTCAAAAGTGAAAAGGTAAGACTGAGGGAAGGTATCTGGAGCACATATAACAGACAATATTGTTATTAAGATATACACAGAACTCCTTCAAGTTAATAGGAAAAAGACAAATAATACAATAGAAAAACAGGAAAAAGAAATGAAGAGTCATTTCACAGAAGAGGTAACATAAATGGCCAATGCAAATCAAGACTGTGAGATACCATTTTATACCAACTTAATCGGCAAAAATTAAGAAATCTGACAATACCAAATATTGGAAAGGATATAAATCAACAGGATCACTTGTACATTGCAAATAGGAGTGTACATTGATACATTAATTCCGGAAAACACTTCAGCATCATCTTGTAAAGTCATGTCTCATGACACAGCAATTCTACTCCTAGGCATATACTTGTGCATTACACAAACACTCATATTTTGGGGGATAGAAAAAAATGTATGTTCACACTAGAAGAATAGATAAATTATTCTGTGACATGTTCACTCAATAGAATGAGTGAACTATAACTACAACAACATGCATGTATTTTAGTAACACAACATTGAATAAGAAAAACAAGTCTGAGATATAAAATAAGCAAAACTGGGACTTCCCTGGTGGTACAGTGGTTAAGAATCTGCCTGCCAATGCAGGGGACACGGGTTCAATCCCTGGTCCGGGAAGATCCCACATGCTGCGGAGCAACAAAGCCTGTGTGCCCCAACTACTGACCCTGCGCTCTAGAGCCTGCGAACCACAACTACTGAAGCTCGCAAGCCTAGAGCCCGTGCTCCACAAGAGAAGCCACTGCAATGAGAAGGCTGTGCACAGCAACGAAGACCCAACTCAGCCAAAAATAATTAAAATAAAAAATAAATAAATTTTTTAAAATGCTGCAAATTGAGAACACAATGATAAAAATTATAAAAAAATAAAATAAGCAAAACTAGACAACATATTGTTTAAGCATATATTTAAAAATGATAAACCAAATTCAGGATAATAGTTTTTTCTGGAGTTGAGGAAGATAGCACATAGAAAAGTTTAATTTAGGGATAGTTGTAGATCTTAGATTGCATGGCACGTTCTTAGGTTTTTACTAAATAATTAAAGACATAAATAACTGAAAAGAAAAGATAGTTATGCCCAGACCAAAGAGGACAGTGTGAACCAAGGATTATGATTAACCCGGTTTTGTATATATACATCCAAAAGAAATAAAAAAATAAAACAAGTGTTTTCACAATGGGTTTATTTGTGCTTTTATGATATTTCAAGTATTATAAAGTATTGACAAATCTCCATTCACAGATTCTATACTACTTAACAGTATGTTTATCCACCTCTCCCCACTTTATCTCTTCTTACTGTTTCCTTTTTGGCTTACAGTTGAGAAAATGAGCAGAAAAGAAAACACTTCAATGTTTTTCTCATAAAACAGTGGTGAGCCTAGAAAAATGACTTCTTAGCTTTTAGCTTTATACCCAACAGCACACCAGTGCCCACTTCCCCTAATTAGCAGCAATGACTTCATAGTTCTTTGAGTTTTTCATTTTTGTTTATGGGTCTACTTTTTTTCTTAATCAATCTTGCTTCAGGGATTAATAGTTTCATTAATGTTTTCAAAGAACTGACATTTTGCTTTGTTAATTTTCTTTACTGTTGGTCTATTTTCTATATTATTATTCCTGACTTTACTATTTTCCTTCTTTCTACCCATTTGAGTTCATTTTGCTTTTTAAGCTGGAAATTTAGGGAGTTGATTTGAAAACTTTCTTTGTTTCTAATATAAGTATTGAAAGTTATGCATTTCTCTCTAAACACTGCTTTAGTTATATTTCACAAACCTTGATACAGAATTTTCATTCACTTGAAAAGTCTTTCTCATGTATCTTACGATTTCTTCTTTGACTTATTGGTTTAAAATTATGCCGTTTAATTTCCAAAAGTTTGGGCCTTTTCTAAGTATCTAATTGTTATTACTTTTTAATTTGTTATTAGTTTCTGAGTAGTTTCTACTGTGGCCAGAGAACATATTCTGCATGATTTAAATCACTTCTGAAATTTAAGGATACTTACTTTATGTCAAAAGTATGGTGTACCTTAGTGAATGTCCCTTGAAAAGAATGTATATTCTGCAGTGGTTGGGTATAGTGTTCTGTAAATGTCAATAAGGTTAAGTTGATTGGTAGTTTTGTTCATATCTTCTACCTCCTTACTGATTTTTAAAATCTATTTCTTGTATCAATTACTGATAAAAGAGTGTTAAAATATCCAGCTATGATTGTCTTCCTTTAGTTCTGACAGTTTTGCTTCATGTCTTTTGAAGCTCTGGTACTAGTTGCATAAATATTCAGGATTATTATGTTTTCCTGACTAAATGACACTTCAATATTATGAAAAGTCTTTTTATTTATTTAAAAATTTCTTTAACTTTTTATTTTATATGGGAGTATAGCTGATTAACAATGTGATAGTTTGACTCGGCCATACATATACATGTATCCATTCTCCCCCAGACTCCCCTCCCATCCAGGCTGCCACTTAACATTGAGCAGACTTCTCTGTGCTATACAGTAGGTCCTTGTTGGTTATCCGTACATGTCAATCCCAAACTCCCTAATTATCCCTTCCCTCCACCCTTCCCCCACAGGTAACCATAAGCTCATTCTGTAAGTCTGTGAGTCCATTTCTGTTTTGTAAATACATTCATTTTTATCATTTCTTTTTAGATTCCACATATAAGCAATATCATATTATATTTCTCTTTCTCTGTCTGACTTAATTCACTCAGTATGACAATCTCTAGGTCCATCCATGTTGCTGCAAATGGCATTATTTTGTTCTTTTTTATGGCTGAGTAATATTCAATTGTATATATGTACCACATTTTCCTTATCCATTCCTCTGTCGATGGACATTTAGGTTGCTTGCATGTCTTGGCTTTTATAAACAGTGCTGCAGTGAACACTGGGGTACATGAATCCTTTCAGACCATGTTTTTCTCCAGATATATGCCCAGGTGTGGGATTGTGGGGTCACATGGTAGCTCTATTTTTAGTTTTTTAAGGAACCTCCATACTGTTCTCCATAGTGGCTGTACCAATTTACATTCTCACCAACAGTGTAGGAAGGTTCCCTTCTCTCTACACCCTCTTCCAGCATTTATTGTTTGTGGATTTTTTGATGATAGACATTTTGATTGGTGTGAGGTGATATCTCATTGTAGTTTTGATTTGCACTTCTCTAATCATTAGCGATGCTGAACATCTTTTCATGTGCCTCTTGGCCATCTGTATGTCTTCCTTGGAAAAATATCTATTTAGGTCTTCTGCCCATTTTTTGATTGGGTTTTTTGTTTTGATGATATTAAGCCACATGAGCTCTTTGTAGATTTTGGAGACTAATCCCTTCTCAGTCACATCATTTGCAAATATTTTCTCCCAATCTGTGGGTTGTCTTTTCATTTTGTTTATGGTTTCCTTTGCTGTGCAAGAGCTGTTGCATTTAATGATATCCCATTTATTTATTTTTTTTATTTCCATTACTCTGGAAGATGGATAAAAGATATTGCTACAATTTATGTCAGACAGTGTTCTGCCTATGTTTTCATCTAGGAATTTTATAGTATCCTGTCTCACATTTAGGTTCTTAATCCATTTTGAGCTTATTTTTGTGTATGGTGTTAAAGAATGATCTAATTCCATTCTTTTAAGTTTAGCTGTCCAGTTTTCCCAGCAGCATTTGTTGAGGAGACAGTCTTTCCACCATTGTATATTCCAGCCTCCTTTGTCATAGATTAAGTAACCATAGGTACATGGGTTTACTTCTGGGCTTTCTATCCTGTTCAATTGAACTATAGTTCTATTTTTGTGCCAGTAACATACTGTTTTGGTGACTATAGCTTTGTACTATAGTCTGAAGTCAGGGAGCCTGATTCTTCCAGCTTCTTCATTTTTCTTTCTCAAGTTTGCTTTGGCTATCAGGGGTCTTTTGTGTCTCCATACAAATTTTAAGATTTTTTTATCTAGTTCTGTAAAAATGACACTGGTAATTTGATAAGAATTTCATTGTATCTGCAGATTGCCTTGGGTAGTATAGTCATTTTGACAATATTGATTCTTCCAATCCAAGAACATGATATATCTTTCCATCTGTTTGTATATTCTTCGATTTCTTTCATCAGCGTCCTATAGTTTTCAGAATACAGTTGTACTGTCCCCTTAGGTAGGTTTATTCCTAGGTATTTTATTATTTTTGTTGCAGTGGTAAATGGGATTGTTTCTTGAATTTCCCTTTCTGATCTTTCATTGTTAGCATATAGAAATGCAACAGATTTCTGTGTATTTTGTAGCCTGTAACTTTACCAAATTCATTGATGAGCTCTATAATGTACTGTTGGATTTGAATTGCTAGTATTTTGTTGAGGATTTTTGCATCTATGTTCATCAGTGATATTGGCCTGTAATTTTCTTTTTTTGTGATATCTTTGTCTGGTTTTGGTATGGTGATGGTGGCCTTGTAGAATGAGTTTGGGAGTGTTCCTTCCTCTGCAATTTTTTGGAAGAGTTTGAGAAGGATAGGTGTTAGCTATTCTCTAAATGTTTGATAGAATTTGCCTGTGAAGCCATCTGGTCCTGGACTTTTGTTCTTGGAAGATTTTTAAATAGTTTCAATTTCATTACTTGTGATTGGTCTGTTTATATTTTCTATTTCTTCCTGGTTCAGTTTTGGAAGGTGGTACTTTTCTAAGAATTTGTCCATTTTTCCAGGTTGTCCATTTTATTGGCATATGGTTGCATATAGTAGTCTATTATGATCCTTTGTAATTCTGTAGTGTCAGTTGTAACTTCTTTCTCATTTCTAATTTTATTGATTTGAGTCCTCTTTCCTTTTTTTTTTAACATCTTTATTGGAGTATAATTGCTTTACAATGGTGTGTTAGTTTCTTCTGTATAACAAAGTGAATCAGCAGTACATATGCATACATCCCCATATCTCTTTCTTGCGTCTCCCTCCCACCCTCCCTATCCCACTCATCTAGGTGGGCACAAAGCATGGAGCTGATCTCCCTGTGCTATGCGGCTGCTTCCCACTAGCTATCTATTTTACATTTGGTAGCGTATATATGTCCATGCCATTCTCTCATTTCGTCCCAGCTTACCCTTCCCCCTCCCCGTGTCCTCAAGTCCAATCTCTATGTCTGCATCTTTTTTCCTGTCCTGCCCCTAGGTTCTTCAGAACCTTTTTTTTTTTAGATTCCCTATATATGTGTTAGCATACAATATTTGTATATCTCTTTCTGACTTACTTCACTCTGTATGACAGACTCTAGGTCCATCCACTTCACTACAAATGACTCAATTTCATTTATTTTTATGGCTGAGTAATATTCCATTGTATATATGTGCCACATCTTCTTTATCCATTCATCTGTCAATGGACACTTAGGTTGCTTCCATGCCTGACTATTGTAAACAGAGCTGTAATGATCATTGTGGTACATGACACTTTTTGAATTATGGTTTTCTCAGGGTATATGCCCAGCAGTGGGATTGCTGGGTTGTATGGCAGTTCTATTTTTAGTTTTTTAAGGAACCTCCATACTGTTCTCCATAGTGGCTGTATCAATTTACATTCCCACCAACAGTGCAAGAGGGTTCCCTTTTCTCCACACCCTGTCCAGCATGTATTGTTTGTAGATTTTTTGATGATAGCCATTCTGACTGGCGTGAGGTGATACCTCATTGTAGTTTTGATTTGCATTTCTCTAATGATTAGTGATGTTGAGCATCCTTTCATGTGTTTGTTGGCAATCTGTATATCTTCGTTGGAGAAATGTCTGTTTAGGTCTTCTGCCCAGTTTTGGATTGGGTTGTTTGCTTTTTTGATATTGAGCTGCACAAGCTGCTTGTATATTTTTGAGATTAATCCTTTGTCAGTTGCTTTGATTGCAAATAATTTCTCCCATTCTGAGGGTTGTCTTTTGGTCTTGTTTATGGTTTCCTTTGCTGTGCAAAAGCTTTTAAGTTTCATTAGGCCCCATTTGTTTATTTTTGCTTTTATTTCCATTTCTCTAAGAGGTGGGTCAAAAAGGATCTTGCTGTGATTTATGTCATAGAGTGTTCTGCCTACGTTTTCCTCTAAGAGTTTGATAGTGTCTGGCCTTACATTTAGGTCTTTAATCCATTTTGAGTTTACTTTTGTGTATGGTGTTAGAGAATGTTGTAATTTCATTATTTTACATGTAGCTGTCCAGTTTTCCCACCACCACTTATTGAAGAGGCTGCCTTTTCTCCATTGTATATTCTTGCCTCCTTTATCAAAAATAAGGTGACCATATGTGCATGGCTTTATCTCTGGGCTTTATATCCTGTTCCATTGATCTATATTTCTGTTTTTGTGCCAGTACCATACTGTCTTGATTACTGCAGCTTTATGGTATAGCCTGAAGTCAAGGAGCCTGATTCCAACAGCTCCATTTTTCTTGCTTTGGCTCTTCTGGGTCTTTTGTGTTTCCATACAAATTGTGAAATATTTTGTTCTAGTTCCGTGAAAAATGCCATTGGTAGTTTGAGAGGGATTGCATTGAATCTGTAGATTGCTTTGAGTAGTAGAGTAATTTTCACAATGTTGATTCTTCCAATCCAAGAACATGGTATATCTCTCCATCTGTTTGTATCATCTTTAATTTCTTTCATCAGTGTCTTATAGTTTTGTACATACAGGTCTTTTGTCTCCTTAGGTAGGTTTATTCCTAGGTATTTTATTCTGTTTGCTGCAGTGGTAAATGGGAGTGTTTCCTTAATTTCCCTTTCAGATTTTTCATCATTGGTGTATAGGAATGCAAGAGATTTCTGTGCATTAATTTTGTATCCTGCTACTTTATCAAATTCATTGATTAGCTCTAGTAGTTTTCTGGTAGCATCTTTAGGATTCTGTATGTATAGTATCATGTCATCAGCAAACAGTGACAGTTTTACTTCTTCTTTTCCAATTTGGAATCCTTTTATTTCTTTTTCTTCTCTGATTGCTGTGGTGAAAACGTCCAAAACTATGTTGAATAACAGTGGTGAGAGTGGGCAAGCTTGTCTTGTTCCTGATATTAGTGGAAATGGTTTCAGTTTTTCACATTGAGAACGATGTTGGCTGTGGGTTTGTCATATATGGCCTTTATTATGTTGAGGTAAGTTCCCTCCATGCCTACTTTCTGGAGTTTTTATCATAAATGGGAGTTGAATTTTGTCAAAAGCTTTTTCTGCATCTATTGAGATGATCATATGGTTTTTCTCCTTCCGATTATTAATACGGTTTATCACATTGATTGATTTGCATATATCGAAGAATCCTTGCATTCCTGGGATAAACCCCACTTGATCATGGTGCATGATCCTTTTAATGTGCTGTTGGATTCTGTTTGCTAGTATTTTGTTGAGGATTTTTGCATCTATGTTCATCAGTGATATTGGCCTGTAGTTTTCTTTTTTTATGGCATCTTTGTCTGGTTTTGTTATCAGGGTGATGGTGGCCTCATAGAACAAGTTTGGGAGTGTTCCTCCTTCTGCTATATTTTGGAAGAGTTTGAGAAGTATAGGTGTTAGCTCTTCTCTAAATGTTTGATAGAATTCACCTGTGAAGCCATCTGGTCCTGGGCTTTTGTTTTGTTTTGTTTTGTTTTGCGGTACGTGGGCCTCTCACTGTTGTGGCCTCTCTCGCTGCGGAACACAGGCTCCGGACGCGCAGGCTCAGCGGCCATGGCTCACGGGCCCAGCCGCTCCGCAGCATGTGGGATCTTCCCGGACTGGGGCACGAACCCTTGTCCCCTGCATCGGCAGGCGGACTCTCAACCACTGCGCCACCAGGGAAGCCCCTGGGCTTTTGTTTGTTGGAAGATTTTTAGTCACAGTCTCAATTTCAGTGCTTGTGATTGGTCTCTTTATATTTTCTGTTTCTTCCTGGTTCAGTTGTAGAAGGTTGTGCTTTTCTAAGAATTTGTGCATTTCCTCCAGGTTGTCCATTTTATTGGCATATAGTTGCTTGTAGTAATCGCTCATGATCCTTTGTATTTCTGCAGTGTCAGTTGTTACTTCTCCTTTTTCATTTCTATTTCTATTCATTTGAGTATTCTCCCTTTTTTTCTTGATGAGTCTGGTTAATGGCTTATCAATTTTTTAACTTCTCAAGGAACCAGGTTTTAGTTTTATTGATCTTTGCTATCGTTTCCTTCATTTCTTTTTCATTTACTTCTTTTTTTTTCCTCTTCTCTTCTTTTTATTTTTTTGAGGCAAGGTGTATGACTTTATTTAGCAAGCCGACAGACCGAGAAGGTGGCAGACTACTGTCTCTGAAAACGACATTCTTTCAGTTTTTCTTATCTGATCTTTATGATTTCTTTCTTTCTGCTAACTTTCACGGTTTTTGTTCTTCTTTCTCTAATTGCTTTAATTGTAAGGTTAGGTTGTTTATTTGAGATGTTTATTTTATTTTATTTTTTTTTGCAGTATGCGGGCCTCTCACTGTTGTGGCCTCTCCTGTTGTGAAGCACAGGCTCTGGACGTGCAGGCTCAGTGGCAATGGCTCACGGGCCTAACCGCTCCGCGGCATGTGGGATCCTCCCGGACCCGGGCATGAACCCGTGTCCCCTGCATCGGCAGGTGGACTCTCAACCACTGTGACACCAGGGAAGCCCTGAGATGTTTCTTGATTCTTGAGGTAGGATTGTATTGCTATAAAATTCTCTCTTAGAACTGCTTTTGCTGCATCCTATAGGTTTTGGGTTGTTGTGTTTTGATTGTCATTTGTTTCTAGGTAATTTTTGATTTCCTCTTTGATTTCTTCAGTGATCTCTTGGTTATTTAGTAGTGTATTGTTTAGCCTCCAAGTTTTTGTGTTTTTTACAGTTATTTTCCTGTAGTTCATATCTAGTCTCATAGCATTGTGGTCAGAAAAGATACTTGATATGATTTCAATTTTCTTAAATTTACTAGGGCTTGATTTGTGATCCAAGATGTGATCTATCCTGGAGAATATTCCATGAGCACTTGAGAAGAAAGTGTAATCTGCTGGTTTTGGATGGAATGTCCTATAAGTATCAATTAAGTCCATATTGTTTAATGTATCATTTAAAGCTTGTGTTTCCTTATTTATTTTCATTTTGGATGATCTGTCCATTGGTGAAAGTGGGGTGTTAAAGTCCCCTACTATGATTGTGTTACTGTTGATTTCCCATTTTATGGCTGTTAGCATTTGCCTTATGTATTGAGGTGCTCCTCTCTTGGATGCATAAATATTTACAGTTGTTATATCTTCTTCTTGGATTGATCCCTTGATCATTATGTAGTGTCCTTCTTTGTCTCTTGTAATAGTCTTTATGTTAAAGTCTATTTTGTCTGATATGAGAATTGCTACTCCAGCTTTCCTTTGATGTTCATTTGCATGGAATATCTTTTTCCATCCCCTCACTTTCAGTCTGTATGTGTCCCTAGGTCTGAAGTGGGTGTCTTGTAGACAACATATGTATGGGTCTTGTTTTTGTATCCATACAGCCAGTCTATGTCTTTTGGTTGGAGCATTTCATCCATTTACATTTAAGGTAGTTATCGATATGTATGTTCCTATTACCATTCTCTTAATTGTTTGTAATTTGTTATTGTAAGTCATTTCCTTCCCTTGTGCTTCCTGCCTAGAGAACTTCCTTTAGCATTTGTTGTAGAGCTGGTTTGGTGGTGCTCGATTCTCTTAGCTTTTGCTTGTATGTAATGGTTTTAATTTCTCTGCTGAATCTGAATGAGATCCTTGCTGGGTATAGCAATCTTGGTTGTAGGTTTTTCCCTTTCATCACTTTAAATATGTCCTGCCACTCTGTTCTGGCTTGCAGAGTTTCTGCTGAAAGATCAGCTGTTAACCTTACGGGGATTCCCTTGTATGTTAAGTGTTGTTTTTCCCTTGTTGCTTTTAATATTTTTTCTCTGTATTTAATTTTTGATAGTTTGATTAATATGTGTCTTGGCGTGTTTCTCCTTGGATTTATCCTGTATGGTACTTTCTGCTCCTCCTGGACTTGATTGACTATTTCCTTACCCATAGTAGGGAAGTTTTCAACTATAATCTCTTCAAATATTTTCTCAGTCCCTTTTTTTTCTCTTCTTCTTCTGCGACCCCTATAATTCGAATGTTGGTGCATTTAACATTGTCCCGAGGTCTCTGAGTTGTCCTCAATTCTTTTCATTCTTTTTCCTTTATTCTGCTGTGTGGTAGTTATTTCCACCATTTTATCTTCCAGGTCACTTATCCGTTCTTCTCTCTCAGTTATTCTGCTATTGATTCTTTCTAGCGAATTTTAAATTTCATTTATTGTGTTGTTCATCATTGTTTGTTTGCTCTTTAGTTCTTCTAGGTCCTTGTTAAGCTTTTCTTTTATTTTCTCCATTCTATTTCCAAGATTTTGGATCGTGTTTACTGTCATTACTCTGAATTCTTTTTCAGGTAGACTGCCTATTTCATCTTCATTTGTTTGGTCTGGTGGGTTTTTAGCTTGCTTATTCATCTGCTGTGTATTTCTCTGTCTTCTCATTTTGTTTAACTTACTGTGTTTGGGGTCTCCGTTTCTCAGGCTGTAGGTTCACAGTTCCCATTGTTTTTGGTGTCTGCTCCCAGTAGGTAAGTTTGTTTCAGTGCATTGTGTAGGCTTCCTGGTGGAAGGGACTGGTGCCTCTGTTCTGGTGGGTGGGGCTGGATCTTGTCCTTCTGGTGGGCAGGGCCAGGTCCGGTGGTGTGTTTTGGGGTGTCTGTGAGCTTAGTATGACTTTAGGCAGCCTCTCTGCTAATAGGTGGGGTTGTGTTCGTATCTTGCTAGTTGTTTGGCATGGGGCTTCCAGCACTGGAGCTTGCTAGCCATTGGGTGGATCTGGGTCTTAGTGTTGAGATGGAGATCTCTGGGAGAACTCTCGCTGATTGATATTACATGGGGCCAGGAGGTCGCTGGTGTTCCAACGTCCTGGACTCGGCTCTCCCACCTCGGAGACTTAGGCCTAACAACTGGCCGGGGTACAGAGACCCTGCCAGCCACATGGCTCCGAAGAAAAGGATGAAAAGAAAAGAAAAGAACGAACAGATAGAATCCCAAGGCAAATGGGAAAAGCAAAACTAAACAGACAAAATCACACAAAGAAACATACACATACACACTCACAAAAATAGAAAAAAGGATAAAATAAATAAAAGAATTAAAAATTTTAAAAAGGAAGTGAGCAACAAAACCAATAAACAAATTCAGCAATGATAACAAGCACTAAAAACTAAGCTAAGTTAAACATAAAACCAGAAACAAATCAGACGCAGAATGTAAACCCCAAGTCTCCAGTCGCTCCCACAGTCCACCGCGTCAATTTTGGGAACATTCGTTGTCTATTCAGGTATTTCAGAGATGCCGCATTTATCAAGTTGATTGTGTGGATTTAATCTGCTGCTCCTGAGGCTGCTGGGAGAGATTTCCCTTTCTATTCTTTTTTCGCACAGCTCCTGGGGTTCAGCTTTGGTTTTGGCGCTGCCTCTGCATGTAGGCCACCCTCAGGCGTCTGTTCCCGCCTAGACAGGAGGGGGTTAAAGCAGCGGCTGATTAGGGCTCTCTTGCTCACTCAGGCTGGGAGGAGGGAGGGGTAAGTCGTCATAATTGGAATGTGTGCAAGCCTGTGGTGGCAGAGGCCAGCATGACATTGCAACAGCCTGAGGTGTGCTGTGTGTTCTCCAGAGGATGTTGTCCCTGGATCATGGGACCCCAGCAGTGGCGGGCTGCACAGCCTCCAGGTGAAGGTGTGGGTAGTGACCTGTGCTTGCACACAGGATTCTTGGTGGCAGCGGCAGCAGCATTAGCAGTTCATGCCTGTCTCTGCTGTCCGAGCTGATAGCCACTGCTCGCACCCATCTCTCAAGTTCACTTAGGCGGTGCTCTGCCTTCTGTGGGCACATGGAGCAGGAATCCCCTCTTCTCACACACCCCGAAACAAAAGGCCTCTTCAGCAGGTCCAGATTTTTTCCCCCACTCCCTCCCAGCTAGTTGTGGCACACAAGCCCCCTTCAGGCTGTGTTCACGCAGCCAACCCCAGTCCTCTCCCTGGGGTCTGACCTCCAAAGCCCAAGCCTCAGCTCCCAGCTCCCACCCGTCCCGAAGGGTGAGCAGACAAGTGTCTCAGGCTGGTGAGTGGTGGTTGGCACTGATCCTTTGTGTGGGAATCTCTCCGCACCCCTGTTGCTGCACTCTCCTCCGTGGCTCCAAAGCTTCCCCCCTGGCCACCCCCTGTCCCCACCAGTGAAGGGGCTTCCTAGTGTGTGGAAACTTTTCCTCCTTTACAGCTCCCTCCCAGAGGTGCAGGTCCCATCCCTATTTTTTCTTTTTTCTTTTGCTCTACCCAGGTATGTGGGGGTTTTCCTGCCTTTTAGGAAGTCTGAGGTCTTCTGCCAGCATTTAGTAGGTGTTCTGTAAGAGTTGTTCCACATGTAGATGTATTTTTGATGTATTTATGGGGAGAAAGGTGACCTCCATGTCTTACTCCTCCACCGTCTTGAACGTCCCTCTAAAATGGTTTATTTTATTGTCTAAAATATTCTTCGAACTTATATGGATGAAAAAATACCCAAAGATGTCCAAAAAAAGTGTGGAAAAGAAAAGAAAACAATGTGATGTTAGGGAGAGTAGCAATAATGGTTTTGGAAATTTCAGAAGGTACTATATCTTCAAGGTAATTAAATGAGTATGGTATGACATAGAAACAGACAAATAGATCAGTGGATAGAATAGAGAATTGGAAATAGATTGTAGTATATATAAAAATATATGTAAGATGGATGAATACCATAGTTGTAGATGGATATATTTATAGCAATCATGCAAGAGCTCTTATAAGAAAAAGGCATGTTGCCATGTAGAAAATGGGAAAAGGATATCAACAGATAATTCACAAAGGGCCAATTCCAAATATAACAAATACACAAAAAGATGCTCTAAAGCTCTGGAACTCAGGAAAATGCACATAACACTAGCAATGAGCTGTCACTTCATACTTATCAAACGGCTAAAAAGAAAGCTAACATCTATTGCTGGCTGTGACATAGAGAAAGGAAAAGCACGATCTCAAGCATCACTGGTGGAAGTGTGAAAACTTTTTGTTGTTGTGAAACCGTTGAACAACATCTGATAAAATTAAAAATGTTTACACTTTCCAACCCAACAATCCCACTCTTGGGAATCTAGCCTTCAGAAAGAAAATCACCATGAATTAAGGAAGTATATAAAAGGTATTTCCTGTAAGATTGTTTGTAGGAAACAACTGGAAACAGAATGAATGCCTATTATAGGGAAATGGCTGAATCGAGTAGGAAATACCCACACCAAAGGGAAATATGCAACCATTTAAAAAAATGCATGAAAGTTCTGTCAAGTGACTTGAAGGAATTTCTACAAGATGAAGAAAGTGTTTAATGGATACTATTTTGTAAAACAGTAAGAACAAAATAAACACAAAAAACTCACGTGTGTGTCATGTATGTGTGTGTGTATCCATACAGGGTTACGTGAGAAGGGAGGGAAAGGGAGACATCCAGACTGGGCTGTTCACATAGGTCGTCTTGGGGTGCTGGCGTGGGTGAGTTGGCAGCATGAAGAGCTGCTTTTACAATGCAACCCTGGAGTGAAATCTGCAGAGAACTTCCCTTCCTTTGCTTCATGAATCACTAACAGCTACAAGAAAAAAGAGCAAACATCAGACATATTCAGTTCTGACTTTAGGATAGATTGTATTTTTTTCCTTCCCAGAAGCATTTTTCTTATTTCTATCTGAATTCAAAATAGTGATATTGTTTTGTTTGTTTTAACAATTCAATTCTCTTTACTTTTATTTCAGAATTTGCAACTTTAGATTTTTACACTCTTTCCCTAGGTTTTTATTCAGGTTTAAACTTGTTATGGTGCCCATGTTTTTAAAGGTAGATTGATGGGTACTCTTGTTTCCTATGCCCTTACTGATGCTGTTCAGTTTTTTGTTTGTACTTTTAGCCACAACAGAACATGTTTCTATGAGCAAATTTTATTAATACTCAAATATTCTATCCTAGGTTATAATTAATAGGTGAGAATTAATTGTCTTTTTAAAAATTTTCCTTTCTCCGATTTCTTTCTTTATTTTCTTTATTTATTTTTGGCTGTGTTTGGTCTTCGTTGCGGCACATGGGCTTTCTCTAGTTGCAGCGAGCACGGGCTACTATGCGTTTGGGTGTGTGGGCTTCTCATTGCGGTAGCCTCTCTTGTTGTGAAGCACAAGCTCTAAGCACACAGGCTTCAGTAGTTGCTGCACACGGGCTCAGTAGTTGTGGCTTGCGTGCTCTAGAGCGCAGGCTCAGTAGTTGTGGCGCACGGGCTTAGTGGCTCCATGGCATATGGGATCTTTCTGGACCAGGGCACAAACCCATGTCCCCTGCATTGGCAGGTGGATTCTTAACCACTGCGCCACCAGAGAAGCCCCGAGAATTAATTGTCTTAAAGGTCTTTTACTCAGTTGAGGTGGCTCAGGAAAGGTTACCTGGAGGAGGTGTGTGATACATAATAGGTATTCAAATGTTTGCCAGTGAGGACACTTCTAAACTGACACTGAAGGGGCAAGTAGGAATTAGCCAGAGAATTGGGAGAATAGATAGGTTATCCAGGCAGAGGAAATACTAATAATAACAATTGGCATTTATTGAGACAGCCTGCATTTATTGGAAATTCACTATGTACAAAGTAACTCGATAACCTCTTTGATGCACTAGCTCACGGATTCTACACATTAACCCTATATTTCCAATCTACAGATGAGGAAACCGAGGCTTAGATTCAGTGGCCTGCTCGGGTGTCAAGGCCTCTTAAAACACCTTAAGGGGACTTCCCTGGTGGAGCAGTGGTTAAGAATCTGCCTGCCAATGCAGGGGACACGGGTTCGAGCCCTGGTCCAGGAAGATCTCACATGCCGCAGAGCAACAAAGCCCGTGTGCCACAACTACTGAGCCTGTGCGCCTAGAGCCCGTGCTCCACAACAAGAGAAGCCACCGCAGTGAGAAGCCCATGCACCGCAACGAAGAGTAGCCCCCGCTTGCCGTGACTAGAGAAAGCCCATGTGCCTCAACGAAGACCCAACACAGCCAAAAATAAATAAATGAGTAAATAATACGAAACACACACACACACACACACACACACACAGAGTAAGGGGTGGAATTGGGATTCAAACTCCAGTCTGTCTGTCGCCAAAGCCTGAGCTATTACCCGCTAGCGTGTACAGCCTCCCCTAACTGCAGGTGTAAGAGGCTGCATTCTGTCTCCTGAATGTATTGGGTTACTTAACAACTCACCCAGGCATGACCATACTACCTTCTTCACATTTCACTACCTGAAAGAATTTTGTAACATTTCACACCTGGATGTTTGTACACCTTGCCTTCTAGATCTTTTAGAAAAATGTTCAGTGAAGCAATTTCCAGCATTAACCTGCAGGTGGTCCCAGTATTAATACTATCTATTCAGAGAAGTATCTATGTATTCTATTCTGCTTCTAGAAATTTTAAGACACCTAACTCTACTGAGTGGGGAAAATATTTTCCCTAAGGTAATTCAATAATTTAAACACATTTTTTCCTAAATTTTTTCTGAAAATCTAAATAGTTTTTATAGCAGCTTGTCTTCATTAACTGTTCTTTACTCATATATGTGTATAAAGCACTAAATGACAAGGATTCTATTCTATTCCAAGTGAAGGTAAGGTAGTCAAAACTCTGCCTCATTTTCAGCTCTGTCTGTGGGATCGCTTGTTTACCAGGAACAGAAATCCTCTTAAACGAGCTAAGGAAAAAATGAGGAATTTACCTTAAGATACCAGAGTATCTCATGGATCCTGAAGGAATCAAGTTGACTTGGGTCTCCAAAGAGGCTAGGAAAGGAACTGGAAAAAAATCAGGAACCTACATTATTCTGGAGTCAAGTGTTCTCTATTTCTGATTCTCTCTGTTCACTTGCTTTATTCTTTCTACTGCAGATCAGCCACTTCTATTTCAGCACACAAGGACCCCCTACTGGTTTTGGATGACTCCCAGGTCAATGTACAGTCGAGTTAGACTCTGAGTTCCCTGGTTTAAATGATCTGAAGGTCTGCTGGCCCACTAATAAATTGCTTCCCCCGCCATCCAGCCCTGGTCTGAATAATTGTGAGCAAGGAAGCGTGGGATCATTTAGTATGTAGTATGTAGGGTTCCCTTCCAGGGCCTTGGAGAGGATGGATCTCTAAGAATAGTAAAGGGAGAATGGCTTGCTGCCATCAAAGTAATAGTCAACAGACAGTAGTAACAAGAGAAGTAACATTTTACATAAAATCAGCCAAGATTAGATATTCCTGTCCAGCTGGACATATACAAATGCAATGCAAATAATTTCAAGATGCCTTAATGGAACCTTTCTAAATTCACATATCCAAGTATGGCTCTTAGGAAAATGTTGTTTGATGCCCAAGAACGATGTAGTCCGTAAATAATGCTTTCTTTCCATTTTCATAGGATGAAGTTTGACTTGGACCTTAGTCACAGACTTGCGACTTGAGGAAGACTCTTAGTGTAAAATGTATTAACTCTAACACGTTTCAAGAAAATTCATGTTCCTACCCCATGGGTACCTGGCATGTGCCAGGTGATCCACGTATGTTTATCAAGTGAGTGAATGTCAAGTTTTGCCAGTCTTTCAAGAACGATGCCACTCTGTTAGGTAAACTGATAAGAATGTTTTGCCTCCTGTTTTATTCAGGGGACAATTTATGTATTATACAATTTTGACTTTCCTGCCTGTGCCCTGCTGCCCAAAATGTGACAATTTTGTTCAACATTAGCACCGAATCAAATTATAAGACTCAAATGAGCCAACTTCCCTGGCAAAGGGTTGACAGAGGTGAATGGAGAGAATAGTGGAAAGACTGAGGCTAAGAATAGATTTTTTGGATTGCTGGTAGATTTTTATCATGGTCTCCGCTCACTTGCCATTATTAGCATGGGTAATTAATAGCTGGCTAGCTGGATTTCCTCTTAGTCTCAGGTTCTATCATAATTCGAGTGAATTTAATCAGGACTGATGCTAATAACTGGATTTCTAGCCTGGACCCCTGGGAACTTTCCAGGGGATGGTGAGTGGAAGAACAACCGAGAACAACCAAGTGGCATATTTGTCCCTCTGCAGTTTCCTGCTGTGACAGATCACCCTGGAACATACACCTGCTTGTCCACAGTTATCATATGATATCCTTAGATACCATAATGATAGAATCCAATGTGTCAGCTTGGGTTTAAAAATATGTTTCTAGTAGCTTTCGTTTTTATTATTTCATGTTGTCTGGTTCTCATTATTTCTTATTTTTTATATTTCTGCATGTTAGTCTCTATATTCTGTTCATTTGTTATATTTTCTTCTAAGATTCTTGAGGAAGGGTGTTTATTTTTTAGCAATCAGTGACACTATTTGGGAAGTGATGAGTTTTGCTATTGTATTTGCTGTACCCCTCAAAGTACAGTCCTCAAATGAAGGACTTGAAAACATATATTAGAGAGGAGCCTCTGGCCCTAGTCACAAGCTACACTTAGTGTATTAGATATATTCCACAAAATTCTACTGAATTTTAGTCCTCATCAGGTTAAAAATATTCCAGTTAGCAAAACACACAAATAGGTGACTATAGACTGAATGTCTGTGTCCCCCACAAAGTACATATGTTGAAACCCTAATCTCCAAGGTGATAGTACTTGGTGGTGGGGCCTTTTGGGAGGTGTTTAGGTCATGAGAGCATAGCCCTCATGGATAGGACTTGCATCCTTACAAGAGGCTCCAGAGAACTCTCTCACCTCTTTTACCACATGAGGACACAATGAAAAGACAGCTGTCTATGGTGAACCAAGAAGCCTGCTCTCACCAGACACTGAATCTGCCAGTGCCTTGGTCTTGGACTCCTCAGCCTCCAGAACTATGAGAAATACATTTTTGTTGTTTATAAGCCACCCAGTCTCTGATATTTTTCTTATAGCAGCCCAAACAGACTAAGACACAGGCCTTTATCAATTCCAAGTTTAGACGTGCTTCTAACACCGGGGGACAAGGCCCACCCCCACTCAGCATGGGTAACTTTTTTGTAGCCAGCTCTTGTGTAAGTGCTTTCACTGTTCGTGATTTTTACACAGTCAGATTATCCTTTGACCACAACTGTTCATGCATTTGAGCACAAGAACTTGAATATTTACTTGTTATCATATATCTGATATTCTGTGACTGTCAAAATAGTACCATCGCCTTATTACATAAACTCTCAATGCTACATGACCATTGATTAAAAACTACCCAGTCACTGAGAGTCTCATAAACACCAAGAGCCCTGGGGTATGTCTTCAGGTGCGCAGCTACATTCCTTCAACAGATGCATCTGCTAATTCATTTTTATCACTGCCTGCCCAAGCTGAATCAGCCACCATGTTTCTTGTTAGGTGGATGCCCCAATAAACAGCAATAGCTGTGAAAGCCAGTGGAGAAGTGCATTTTCCCCTTTCACTGGAATTCTGATTTATTTGATGGGTTCTGAACTGCTGGGGAGAAAAGGGGTATGACCTTGCCCAAAGCCTGGAGAGCGGACTAGATCTCTTTTGGGAGTAGAGGTGACATTTTATGGCTTTGTGCATTTCTCTCACATTGTTCATTGTCCTTTGGAAAACTCCTTTCAGAAGTCTCCCCTTCTCAAGAAATTCTTCAACCCACAAATAAATTCTACCGAACCCACAGGATCCGAAACCCATAGACCCGGGTTCAGTTTCCCTCCTTAGAAGCTGCTGACTTAGCGTGTGTAGCTGGACCCTTTTCTGCAGCAGGGGCGAATATTACTTTCATCCAAATTACAGGATGACAGTGACCCCTAGTTTGGCAGCCCTGCAGAAGTAGGAACGGCCATGTTCAGCCGTGTTCAACCCACAAAGAATCCATCTTAAAAATATAGTCGTAGCTCATTCTTCCAGAAACCAAGCCAGACCCACATTGACCCACCCAGGTGCCAGCTCAGTTTCTGTGGAATCAGAAACATCCTGATGTTACAACGCCCAGTCTCCTGATCTTTTTCTTTTCTTTCTTTTTTGCCTACTCTTCCATTTTTCCAAATTACCTCTTGGCTGCCAATGACTTAGATTTGCTTGTTGGGAGCCTGGTAGTTGGGACTTAAAACCAAAGAGGCAGACGTCTCAGAGGTTGTGTTCTCTAAAATTCTCTCCAGTTCTCTAAATTTCAAAACTTATATTTTGAAATATAAGTTCAAAAAATCTCAAGGTCTAGTATCTATATATCTACATCTATGTTTCTTTAAGACTCACAACTCTTATGCAGTATAGATTGAGTTTTAGATGAAAGTTTATCCAAGAAATATTTATTGTGTACCTTTATGCAGTCAGAATGAGAATACAGTGGTGAACAAGACAGAAAGATCCCTGGTTTCCTAGAGTGGGCATTCTAGGAGCAGAATGGCTCCATAGAATTATCTACTTCAGAAGTCAGAGAGAAAAATCGTGCTAGAAACTGGAAGGGAGTATGCATTGGCCATGTTCTGTAGTGTACTATAGACACAGAATTGAAAAAAAAGATTTCACAGGAAAATATTTCAGGTAGATTACTTCCATTCAGGAAATACATGCTCATTATTTTCTTCAAACTTGAAATTACTTTTTCCTTTGAAGTTCTCTTAAATCTGTTATTATTCAGGATCTCTAGCCAATTTCTCATCAAATTGCCCTATTTGTAGCTTCCAAACGTTAACACCTCTATGCTGAAATGGAGCCTATAAAATGCGTTAGGGGCTTAAACTGGGTGTGAGGCAAAAATGGTATTTAAGCCCTTAATGAAATTCTGAGCTTTGGAAAGTGTCGCATTTTGGGTTTATGGGAGTCTTCTTTCACTTCCTTTTTTTGGGGGGGGTGGGGTGGGGTTAGGGAGGGTGGGAAATACTCAATACACATTTAATATATTTATTGTCTTTTTTAAAATACAATTTTCATGAACTAGCCATTTTATGAAAATTTCACATTGCCTGAAGGCATCTGTAAACTTCGTGTGTGTGTTTTTCCGACTCTCAAAGCAGTTTCTTCGTACTGGTCTGATTCTCACAGGCAGAAAAGCTAAACATGTCTCTCGTCGCTTCACCGATCTTTCTCCAGAAAAGTGAAAGTGAAGAGAAAAGAAAATAGAGAAAAAAGGAGCACGGAGGAGGAGAGAGAAAAAGGGGGAGAGAGTGGGGGGGGGGTGTAAGGGAGTCAGAAAATGAAGGAATACTAGAGCACTGGAGCACAGACTGCGGACGCGCAGACCCAGAGCAGCCACAGCGCGGAGCTGCTGGTGGCCACTGGCCCCCGGAGCTGCCAATCCGGGCGTAATCCTGTAGGAATTTCTCCCGGGTTTAGCTGGGAGTCACACTGCCGCCTCCCCTCCTCGAGACGCCGGGAGAAGCCCGGAGAAGCGGGCTCCGGAGGGAGGCTGGGAGCGGTAGGAGAAGAGGAGGAGGAGAAAGGGAGGAGGACCCTGGGAGGGAGGCGGCGGCGCGGGAGGAGGAGGGGCGCAGCCGCTGAGCCACTAGCTCCGCTCCGACGCGCTTCTCTCCAGATACTCCGGGAGCTCCAGCCGCGCGGATCAGGCGCTCCCACCGCTCTGTACCCAAACTTCAGCTGCGGCTACATTCCAGGGCACCTAATTTATTCCTCAAAAATCAGAAACGGAGCCGCGACACGGGGAAGGAGTCCGCGGAGGAGTACAACAACAGCAGAGCAAGAAGAGCTCCAGAGAGCTGCCTCACCGGAGCAACAGCTAGGCATCGGTTGTGTAGGAACCAACAAGTGAGAAGGCGCCGCGTTCCCGGGGCGCAGCCGCAGGCGCAGCAGGAGGAAGCGAGAGCCCGGAGCCCGAGCTCCCGAGCCCGAGCCGCGGTCGCTGCGGCTGCTCTGCTCCGGTCCTTCTGCGCAGGCTGCGCCGGGCGCTGGGCGAGAGACTTCGTTTTTCCCTCGTTGTAAAGCGGCGGCTGGGAGCAGCCGGGCCCCGGGGAATATGCGGCGCGCTTGGATCCTGCTCACCTTGGGCTTGGTGGCCTGCGTGTCGGCGGAGTCGGTGAGTGGGCCAGGCTGGGGACGCGCGCGCCGCTTAGGGTGCAGAGACCGAGCAGAGTCCGCAGAGCCCGCGGGGAATCGGGGAGCGCCACCTGGGGGATGCCCCCCACTCCCAGACGTGCCCCTCGGCCCCCGGGGATCTGCTGGGACAAATGAGCTCGCTCCTCCACTCCTCTCCCCCTTCGCTTCCCGCAGAAAAGCGCCGCTCGCTGGAGTTGTCCCGAGGTCCCCCGGGATGAGGGCAAGAGTACTGCAGTTTTGTCGAACCGCAGAGTTCCCTGAAGTCACTCCCAACTTCTTCGCAGTCGGAGGGTCTTGCTGCGTGGCCGGGAAGGACCGATGGGGAAGGGTGGCCGGAGAGAGGAAGCCCGGATAGGGCTGCGAGGGAACTGGTCCCCTCCGCGCGCTCCCCGAGACCCGGAGACGCCCTGGAAACTTTGGGGTCCCTTCTCCTGCACACCATCCCCCCCACCCAACCCCCACGCCAGCTTTCCTACTCGATTGAATGCAGGTTCTGGGGAGATGGGGCTCAGCTTTAAGAAACCCTTGAGTGTCCGGAGAGGAAAGTTTGCAAAAAGTTCTTTTGTTTGATGTTCCTCTGGCTGGGGCAAGGGAGCAGACACTACGTGGAAACGCTACCGGCGGAGGGCAGTCCTCGGTCCCGCGGTGGGTGAGCGGAACGCGCCCGAAAATGCCGGGGTGCGGGCCGCTGGACTCCCGGTGGTACGGCGACCCGTGCTTCCTGCGAGGCGGGGGGCAGCTCGCGGGCCCTTAGGGACAGGGGGGCATTTCAGTATGGATTGCACTCGAGTGCAGCAGCGGGGCGAGGCGGGGTACTGTGACACTGTGATCGGCCTCGGGTCGCCCGGCCGCTCGGAGACCGAGGCTTCCATCCCGCCATGCTTGCTTGGGACCCGGCGGGAGTACCCCGAGGCCCGGAGGAGTCTCTTCTCCGGCGGGGCCGGCTGCGGGCACCCAGCCTCCCTCCCCGGCCTCGGCCGTGGGAACTTGGTTTCTCCTCCTCTGGGTCGCGTTTCGGGGGGTTGGAGCTTGTTTCCTTAAGACGCCCAATGAGCGCCCTCTAAAGAGAACTGCCTCCTGGGCTTTCACTTGTGCTTGGCGGCCCCTACCTGGGCGCCCTGAGCTTTGTCCGCGATCCCGTCTGCAGCCTCAGTGCGGTCCGGGGCCTCGGTTAGGGAGTGCAGCTGTTTCTGTCCCTTCCAGTTCCCCATATCTCCTCCCTTTGCCACCGAATAACTTGTCCATTTCTAATAAACTGAACCGCCTCTTCGAAGACAAATAATGTCATCTTTAGAGGTGGTTTTGTGAGTTTTTCCTCCTCTCCTTTGGCGTGTTATTTCTCCCTTCTCCCCCCACCCCAGCCCACTTTTTTGAGTTGATGCGATTTAGGATTGGGAAACCTCTTTGGCACTCAGCAGCAGATGGGCATTTTTCATCGGTGTGGGAGCCTCTGTGTGTGCTAGCAGGTGCCCAAACGTTAGGCGAGATTGGAGAGCAAGTAGGATTGTAAACTGAACACAGTAGATGAGAATTTGGGTGCTCCGGCTGTAGAATAGAACTCCGAAACTTATCAGCATTTCTCTTTGGCAAATGATCGTTTTATCCCTTGGGATTGGTAATCTCCCAGCCAGTTATGAACTTTGGCTCTTTGCACACCGAAAGGGAGAGATTCTCTGTTTATTTCAGAAAAACATTATTGCTCATCTTGTTGCAAAACAGGGCAAAGGGAGAACTCCATCTAAAGATTTTCAGGAGAAGCCTGCCTGCCTAAAAAGCTGTACAGGATTAAGGAGGTCCCTTTTTTGCTGCGTCCTGTTCATAAATTTGCTAGAAAGTGTTGATGTTTGGGGATTCTAGAGGAATAATGTCTCCTTGGAGTTTTGCATAAATCTGACAGTGCTTCTTTTTTTTTTTTTTTAACATCTTTATTGGAGTATAATTGCTTTACAATGTTGTGTTAGTTTCTGCTGTATAACAAAGTGAATCAGCTATATGTATACATATATCCCCATATCCCCTCCCTCTTGCATCTCCCTCCCACCCTCCCTATCCCACCCCTCTAGGTGGACACAAAGCACCGAGCTGATCTCCCTCTGACAGTGCTTCTTAAGGAAGCTTTTTGGCTGAACTATACCTGTCTTCTCTGGTGACACCTCTACCCCCAACTCTGTGCCTTTGGGGTTCTAATATTTCTCATTTCCAACCAGAATTGGATGCTTTCCAAGTGAGCTGTTTCACTGTGGTAGATACTGTTTTCAGTAATTGGAATATCATTCAAAAGGGTGATTAGATATTTTTAAAATGTCAACTTGAAGACTGTAGCAGAGAGTCTTTGTTAGGCAGTGAGTCAATTTTTCTCAATAGAAGCTTTTTCAAGGCCCAGGACAGCCAATAGTCCATTTAAATTACTTTGCAGCCTCTGTTTCACATGTAGCGGCATAAATGTATGCGAAGTTGAAAGACTTCACTTTTCAACATTTAGTTATTAGAGTACCTTATTTCCAGTACTTCTAATTTTAATTGGAAAACTGCAACTGTTTTCTGGGAGTTAGAAGTAGTGATCATCTGAGCATAAAGCCTCTCATTTTTAAAAGGAAAAACATCTCCAGTTAGTGCATTCTTGAGTTTTATACTAAGTTCAAGGGGGGGAAAAAAAAGAGGTTCTCAGCAACCAAGGCTCAAAGCTGTCTGTGGAAAGGAACTTGTGGCCCTGCCTTTCTGGACGCTGGAGACAGCAGGGCGAGCCTGGTCATGGCGGTGCATTTATACCTCCCACCGGCATGAGAGAGGAAAGACTGACAGAGTGTGGCAGTAGTGATATGCTGCTGCTTTTCTATCAATTTTTTACATGACTGTTTATCTTCAGAAATAATACATCGCAGACTGCCATAAACACGTAATTTGAACTGGAAGTATGTTTAAGAAAAGGAAGCGTTTTGAACTAGTGGAATGTTTTGCACATGCTTAGATGTGTGTAAATTAAAAGAAACTGTCAAGTCATTTGGACCCGTGCATTACGACTCAGTGTATTATGAAAGGCAGGCATTGGAAAGCTTGCATTTGAAGGAAAAATTAAATTGGAACCATATAACCTTTTGCATTTCTTTAAAAAAATACATTTTGGCTGCTCCAGTAATCTGGCAAATCGTACTTGCTAGGGAATCTTAGAGAAATAAGGGCTCTTTCTCTGTTAGTTGGATATTAGCAGTAGGTAGATGTCACTTGAGAAGGAAAGATCTTATTAAGGCCAGGCTTGTGGAAGATGGGCATACAGAGGAATTTGAGTACACGCTCCAACTCCTGCTTCTGGGACCTGGAACGTAAAATTTTGAAGGTGCTTGCCATTTGAGGAACTGTGGAATATAATTACACACAAGGCACCTTGAATAATCATTAGTTTGGAAGGGATTTCAAAAGATCATCTAATTTTTTACCTGCGTAGAACTAGTTCTCAAGTCTCCTAGAAGCCCCCAGAGACCTGACCGGCCAGCTTCAGGGGGCCCTGAGTCTCCTCAGGTTGGCAAAGCCTGAGGCTGACCGAGCCACACAGAGCCCGGCCAGCTCTGTCAATTCAGGTTTACAGGGAGTCCGGTGGCTTAATGCCACAGTGCTATCGGCATGTCAGCTGGCAGTGATCTTAGGTCATGTGAAGAATGTCATCTGAGTTTAGATTCTCACGAGATTGTCTCTCCTCCTTTGCCAAAAATCAACCCAAAAGATCTTGCCCATCGTTTTTTTCTTCCCAAGACAGAAGACCTGCTGTTCATGTCACTGTCGAAGGTACATTCCGGTATTTCAAAACCACCTAATTCTTTCATGCACCAGAAGCCAAAATAAAGTTTTAGAGAAAAGCAAGAAGTAATGAAGGAGAGCTTTCGCTGAAAACAAGCTACTCTTTTTTAGTCACCTCTGCCAGTACCATCATCTTAATTCTAGATTTGAACCGGATTTGAATCCTGAAGTCCAGTCCTTGACCCGTTCATCTTTGTTGACTTTCGTGACCAGTTGGCCACTATAGGTACCTACATGTTGTTCAGTCCATGATATTTATTCGGCATCTATTGTACTAAGTGCTCAGGATAAAGGCGTAATCCATCCAGGCAGTCAGGAAGTGTTCCCCTTCAGGTTCTTCTTTGTTGGCACCTTGCCAGCACGTGCCCCATGTCAGCAGCCTTGCCATTGCCCTTCCTGGCCCAGATGTTCACCTGCTGTTTTGATTTACCCTGTACCACTTGGATTGTGTTTTCTTGTTATCATGGTGTGGAGTCTAAATACCTCTGCCAGATTTATATGATGCTCCGGAATATCGCTCCTTCCTAGTTAGTCCCACCCCCCTGCCCCCATCCCTCTCCATCACGTCTCCCCGCCCTCGCCCACTCATCTCACTTTTGTGAACGCTCCCTGGACATAGCCACCTCTTCAGTGTTTCTCCTTTTAAATTCTGTTGATTCAGATCCAAGCTCCAGACAGCCTTTCATGACTGATCTAGCCATTGTTTTTCTCTTTCTGTAACTAGTAAGGCAGACTGACAATCAGAATCAATGTAAGTATGTAAAAAATAGAGATTTCAGGGCCTTCTAACAATCAGAAGCCTAAAGGGGGTCGGGGGATTTGTATTTTTATAAAGCATCTCAGATGATGCTAATGAATTAGCTACATTTGGGAACCACTGGTCTAGTCACACACTTTACCCCTTCTACGCGCTATTTTGTGTTAGTCCTGGGGCTCCCAGGGATAAGAAGCTTTGTGACCCTGAGGGACCAGCGTAGAGATAAAGGGTTTGGGTGGGGGAGATGTTGGTACTTTGCCACTTACTCCGTGTTAGGACTTGGACAAGATACTGACACTTTGAGTCACTTAAAAAAATACATATATGCGTGTGCATATAAATTGCGCCTGAGAATGCCTTTATAACAGGATTGTTGTGAGGCTAAAATGAGGGAGCATGGGAGTGGTACCTGAGGCACAGAAAGTAAGTGTTGTTTTTTTTCCTTCTTCTTTCTTGGGCTGTTTTCTTGACTATGAAATGAGAGAGCCATATATGATATTCTTGAGGCCCCTTAGCCCTCTGATGTTTTGGAGATTGGCACTATCTGAGGGGAAGGTCCTTGTTTCCACACCTTTGACCCCTGCAGTAAACACCTGTTGATGCTCCGTACTTAAGGGCAGGTGCCCATGGCTGGGGCAGTCAGGGTCAGTTGGTCCTGCTGAAGCTCCCCTTTGCTCTGGCCACTGAAGACAGTGTGGTCTGGGGTCAGCTGAATCTACCAGCTTGGGGGTGGACCTGGGTTAGTTTGCAAGTTTTGACTCTCGACCTCAGTTTCATCAACATTGTGGTGTTGAAGAATAAAAAGACAAATCCAGTGCCTCCCATCAGCGTACATTACTGCTTCCTCCCGTGTCCATGTCCTTTGGCTGAGTTGAAATTCCAGCAGGTCGGAAGGAGAGAGTTACAGCGGCATCGCATGCTTAAGTGCCACTGGGTATCTAGAATGAGGTGGCACGGGAGGTCAGGGAATGTTGGGCAGCTGTGAGTAGCAATAGTGAGGATTTTTATTTTGTAAGAGTAGAAATGCATGAAAGAATTTCTTCTCTTAGCAATTTGAGATGTGGGTCCTACTATTAAAAATCTCCATTGCATTTTGATGAGTCTGTTTCTAGGGCAACATCAGTTTTAACAATAAGGCTAGAGGGGTGATTGCCTCTGAGTAGGAAAGGATACTGTTGAAATAGACTGTGTACATCTGTTTTTCTTGGGTATCTCAAAGAATTGGTGGGACTAGGAGAAAGTCATTGGAGATTTCCCATTTGAATCAGCAGTGAGGCCAACTGGTACCCCAGTCGGTGATGTGAGAGTCAGGTCATGGTGTTGGACTCCAAGCTATAGAAAAATATTATTAAAGACAAGGTATGTTTTCACATTTCTCTCCTCTGTTGTTGAATCTGTTCTGTGAAAAATGTCACAAAGATGCAGTAAAATGTGTCCTTTACAAAGCATTTTGATGTTTTCTTATCTTTATACAGGTATGTTAAATACAAATAGTACAGATGTCTAAGGAATATGTACAATTAATAGAGGTTAGTCTCACGGTAAGAATGACACATGGAGCAAGATATACAAATATTAAAGGAAAATTATATTTTTAAAGTTCTTATCATAAAAAGAGTAAGAGTTAAATATGTATTTTTGTACAATGTATTGTTAAATATAAAGATAGTGAAAATAAATGTACAGAATTGAAGGCAAAAGAGAGGCTTTGCACACATGTAATTAACAATCTTAATCCCTGTGGGACCTCAGCTTTCCCATCTATAAAATGATAAAGGGAACTAGAAGAACTTTCTGTCTTTAATATTTATTTTTTTCTATATGCTTCAGGGTGTGATTGGAGCAATGTTAAGATTAACCTAATCAATAAGTAATTATAAAGCTCCTGCCAAATACTTACTATTTTATTACTGGAGCAAGGAATTCACATTACAGAAATGTAATGCTACTGGTAAAATGCTGGTGGTAATCAGTTAACTTGAGCTAACTATTCACCATGTACTGGGATTATATACATTGCTCTGAATAGTCATGATCTAATATCTAGTGTTTTCCCATATATTTTCTGATATAAGCTAATGTAGCAGCAAGAGCAGTTGATGTGATGGAACTCACTTTCATTCTAGAAAGAAGACAACATGACTTGTTGATGTCATCTGGCGGGCTTTTGAAGCATAAGCCACTGAGGGTCTCAGGCTTCTCATTTGGTTTCTGGCCTTGACCTTCATTTCCATAGAGGGACCTTTAACTGCCTTCCCTTTGGTTCCTTTCTATAGCACCGGAGCCCAGCGTCAGTGCTGTAGAGACCATAGCAAGAGTCTAAATGAGCAGGCAGTATGGTACAGTGGTTCAGAGCCTGGGCACTGGAGTTAAGACTTGCCTGGGTTAGAATCCACTTACTGTGTAAACTTGGGCAAGTTTCTAAACCTCTCTGTGCTCAGTTTTCTCATCTGTAAAATGGAATATCATCAAATAGGTTCTTAGGATTACGTGGGACAGAACACACTGGAGCTTTTAACACAGTGGCATCTTCACACTCTGTGTCACATGTTAGTTACTCGTGTTCTGTTTTCTGCTTCCCTAAGGAGTGGGGGCTTGACACTCTATGGGCACATCTGATAAGCTCCAGCCCAGAGGGTGGCCTGGAAACTACACGATTGAGCCTGCGTTTTCATAGCTGGGGTTCTTTCCCTGCCTTGGGGAGGCCTAGCTCTACCTCGAGATATTGGGAACGTTTTTGTGTAGATATACTGGGAGATACTGTGGGTTTGGTTCCAGACCACCACAAAAAAGCAAAGATTGCAATAAAGCGAATATCACAATAAAGTGAGCCACGTCAGTTTTTTGGTTTCCCAGTGCATATAAAAGTATGTTTATACTATACTGTATTCTGTTAAATGTAGTGTGTTGTGTCTAAAAAAATCAATGTACATTATCGTAATTAAAAAATACTTTATTGCTAAAAATGCTAACCATCATGTGAGCCTTCAGCGAATTGTAATCTTTTTGCCAGTGGAGGGTCTTGCCTGGATGTTGGTGGCTGCTGACTGATCAGGGTGGTGGTTACTGAAGGCTGGGGTGACTGTGGGAATTTCTTAAAATACGACAACAGTAAAGTTTGCCGCATAGGTTGACTCTTCCTTTCATGATTTCTCTGTAGTATTTGGTGCTGTATGATAATTTTACCCACAGTAGAACTTCTTTCAAAACTGGAGTCAATCGTGTCATACCCTGGTGCTGCTGTATCAACTTGGTTTATGTCATATTTTAAATCCTTTGTTGTCATTTCAACGATCTTCACCAGGGGTAGATTCTGTCTCAAGAAACCACGTTCTTTGCTCAACCATAAGAAGCAACTCCCCATCCATTCACGTTTTATCATGAGAGTGCAGCAATTCACTCATATCGTCAGATCCCACTTCTAATTCTAGTTCTCTTGCTATTTCCACCACATCTGCAATTACTTCCTCCACTGAAGTCTTGAGCCCCTCAAAGTCATCCCCTCAAAGGGTTGGAATCAACTTCTTCCAAACTCCTGTGAATGTTGATATTTTAACAAATGTTCTTAATGGCATCTAGAATGGTGAATCCATTCCAGAAGGTTTTCAATTTGCTTTGTCCAGATCCGTCAGAGGAATCACTGTCTATGGCCCTACAAAATGTGTTTTTTAAATAGTAAGACATGAAAGTTGAAATGATCCAATGGGCTGCAAAATGGATGTTGTGCTTGTAGGCATGAAAACAACATTACTCTCTTTGTACATCTTCATCAGAGCTCTTGGGTGACCAGGTGCATTGTCAATGAACAGTAATATTTTGAAAGGAATCTTTTTTTTCTGAGCAGTAGGTCTCAACAGTGGGCTTAAGATTAAGTAAACCATGTAAACAGATGTGCTGTCATCCAGGCTTTGTGATTCCATTTGCAGAGCACAGGCAGAGTAGATTTAACATAATTCTTAAGGGCCGTAAAGTTTTCTGAATGGTAGATGAGCATTGGCTTCAGCTTTAAGTCACCAGCTGCATTAACTCCTAACAAGGGAGTCAGCCTATCCTTTGAAACTTTGAAATGAGGCACTGACTTCTCCTCTGTAGCTATGCAAGTCCCAGATGGCATCTTCTTCCGATAGAAGGCTGTTTCATCTACATGGAAAATCTGTGGTTTAGTGTAGCCACCTTCATGAATTATCTCAGATCTTCTGGACAACTTGCTGCAGTTTCTACATCAGCACTTGCCGCTTCACTTTGTACTTTTACGTTACGGAGACGGCTTCTTTTCTTAAACCTCACGAACCAACCTCTGCTAGCTTCAAACTTTTCTTCTGCGGCTTCCTCACCTTTCTCAGCCTTCATAGACTCGAAGAGAGTCAGGGCCTTGCCCTGGATTAAGCTTTGGCTTAAGGGAATGTTGTGTCTGGTTTGACCTTCTAACCAGACCATTAAACTTTCTCCATATCAGCAATAAGGTTGTTTTGCTTTGTTATCGTTTGTGTGTTCACCTGAGTAGCACTTTCATTTCCTTTAAGAACTTTTTCTTTGCTTTCACAGCTTGGCTAACTGTTCGGCACAAGAGGCCTAGCTTTCGGCCTCTCTCGGCTTTTGAGATGCCTTCCTCACTGAGCTCAATCATGTCTAGCCTTTGATTTAAAGTGAGAGACTCTTTCACTTGAACATGTAGAGGCCACTGTAGGGTTATTAATTGGCCTAATTTCTATATTGTTGTATCTCAGGGGATAGGGGGGCCCGAGGAGAGGGAGAGAGATGGGGAACTTCTCCGTGGAGCAGTCAGAATACGTCCAACAGTTATTAAGTTTGTGGTTTTATATGGCCGAGGCTCGTCCCCAAAACAATTACAACGGTAACATCAAAGATCACTGATCACAGATCACCATAACAAATATATTACTAAGGAAAATGTTTGAATATTGTGAGAATTACCAAAATGTGACACAGAGACACGAAGTGAGCAAAAGCTGGTGGAAAACTGGCGCCGATAGACTTGCGAGACGTAGGGTTGCTGCAAACCTTTAATTTTAAAAAAATGCTATATCTTTGAAGCACAATAAAACAAAGTATGCCTGTACTCACCCTTTTCTCTAAATGTGGGTGATGTGAGAGAATATGTCATTGATTATTTCTGGCCCATGAAAAGTTTCTCCAGTAATTTTATCTTTACAAATCTCTCCAAAGGAAATAATCGTAGCTGGGTAAATGTATTTATTGAAGCTTTACTTATAATAGTTAAAAAAATGGAAACAACCTACATGTATAATACTAGAGGAATGGTTAAATAAAAGATTCTAAATTATACATGAATTATCATACAACCATTAAAAATATATTGGAAGAATGTTTATAACTTGGAAACTCTTTTTATAACACAAAAAAAAGTCAGACATAAAACTATGTATAGACAACATTGTAAATCAATGATACTTTAATAAAAAAACTATGTATAGTAAAACCCTGGTTATATTGAATAAATTTAAATATATCTACACATACATGTATATACTATGTATTTATGTATCCACAAACCTGTGCATTGATGAAATTGCATAGAACTAAATACACACAGACGCAAACACAAATGAGTACAGGTAAAACTGGGGAAAACTGGGGCTTCCCTGGTGGCGCAGTGGTTGAGAGTCCGCCTGCCGATGCAGGGGACACAGGTTCGTGCCCCGGTCCAGGAAGATCCCACATGCCACGGAGCGGCTAGGCCTGTGAGCCATGGCCGCTGAGCCTGTGCGTCCGGAGCCTGTGCTCAGCACTGGGAGAGGCCACAAGAGTGAGAGGCCCACGTACCGCAAAAATAGCCCCACAAAAACTGGGGAAATCTGAATAAGATTGGTCAATTGTATCAATGTCAGTGTCCTTGTTTTTATATTTATAAAATGTTACCATTGGGGTAAACTGGGTAAAGGGTACCAGAAGTCTCTGTGTTATTTCTTACAACTGCATGTGAATCTACAATTATCTCAACAAAAAATTCCATTAAAAAAAATGGCACCAGGGCACTTCCCTAGCAGTCCAGTGGTTGAGACTTCGCCTTCCAATGCAGGGGGTGCGAGTTCGAACCCTGGTCAGGGAGCTAAGATCCCACATGCCTCACGGCCAAAAAAGCCAAAACATAAAAAATATTGTAACAAAAATTCAATAAAGGCTTTAAAAAAATGGTCCACATCAAAAAAAAAAGAAAAAGAAACCTTAAAAAAATGCCACCAGACCTAGACGGTTTTACAAATAAGTTTTGCTGATCCTTCGAGGAACAGATACTTGTTCCAAAGCTTAGAGAATGACAGAAGATTTCATGAGGTTGGCATTATTCTGTGTCAAAACCAGACAAGGGAAGCACAATGAAACAAATCTTTAGGCCAGTTTCACTTGTGATCATAGATGCCAAATTTTTATTTTATTTATTTACTTTTTAAACATCTTCATTGGAGTATAATTGCTTTACAATGGTGTGTTCGTTTCTGCTTTATAACAAAGTGAATCAGCTATACATATACATATATCCCCATATCTCCTCCCCCTTGCATCTCCCTCCCACCCTCCCTATCCCACAATTTTAAATAGAATGTTATCAAACCGAGTACAGCAGCTTATTAAAAGAATAATGATGAGTTCAAGTAGGGTTTATCCAAGGAATGCTTTAGCATCAGAAAGCAATGCAGTTATTAATAGTTTAAGGGAGATAACAGTATGGTCATCTCAACAGATTCAGAAAAGCATCTGATAAAAATTTACAAAACTGTTAATATAAAGGTCTAATATCTGGTTAACTGAAGGCTTACTGTATTAGGATTAGTACATCTGTGGTGAAGACTCAATACATTTGACATGTTTAGGAACCAAAAAGCCACTGTGTACTGAGTTGTTAGGCAACAGTCTCTGCATGGATGACAGGTGTGTGACAGTGCAGTAAATTATGGGTCATAACATGTATAGATCCTAATTCACATTAAGTTGTAGTTCTAGCATTGTCATGTTTCACTTGTGTGCCCTCCCAAATTAAGATAACACAGGAGATGATATTGAAGGGTATGATGATGAGTCAGGTATGCTGTAGTTCAGTTTCTGGTATTACCACCTAAAAGCCACATGACCTTGGGGAAGTTTCTTATCATCTCTGAGCTCGTTTTTCTCAGTGTAAAATTGGGAATTACAATATTTTGCTTTTGGGTTAATTTTGAAGATTAGCCTCAATAATGACTGAAAACTTCTAACAAAAAACCTGACCCAAAGTAGGTGTTATAAACTCATTTGATCCTCTTTCCTTTCAGCTTTAAGTTTCATGATTCCCAAGTATATTATATATGCACAAATATGTATGCATGTTTCTTGCTTGCATTCTGACCCTTGGCACCAAGGGACATATATATATATATATATATATATATATATATTTTTTTTTTTTGTACGCGGGCCTTTCACTGTTGTGGCCTCTCCTGTTGCGGAGCACAGGCTCCAGATGCGCAGGCTTAGCAGCCGTGGCTCACGGGCCCAGCCGCTCCGCGGCATGTGGGATCTTCCAGGACCGGGGGCGCGAACCCGCGTCCCCTGGATAGACAGGCGGACTCTCAACCACTGCGCCACCAGGGAAGCCCACCAAGGGACATATATTTTCACACATTTATGACCAGTTTATTTTTCACCAAGCAGGGTGTGATGCTGAATTATATTTTTTCTTTCCTGCATCATCCATTTCCTGGATTACATTCAAGTAAAGCTCAAAATAGACTTGCATACGGGTTGGAAATTTAGTTGAGATTTGAAAAATCTAACATAGAACTTGGGATTAGAATTGTAAAATGCTTAAAGGAGGTCTTATAAACACTGATTTATCTGTTAGGTTTACTAATGAATTAAAATCTTAACTTCATTTATGTCTCACCTCTGAACTCATTTAGATAAGAGTGCAGAGTATTTTGGTTTGAGTATTTTGTTTATTTTTGAGTTGATTCGATTTTGTAATTGTCCTGATTAGTTATTGGATGAAGTTTTGTATTTGGTAAGTCAGTTAATAGTTAACTCATGTTACTGCACATCAAACAAGGGCAAAGCTCTTGCTTGTCTTGCAGATTAAAAAGAAATGACATGATACCTACCTTCAAGCAACTATTATCTACCTTTTGATTGTTTAGGGTAATTGCACCTGGGTTGAGCCCATATTTAACATATGCATTCTTTGTAAACTATGGATCAGTTTGTTTTTGTCTGAATCTAGTTAAATGTATCTAGCAATGAAAACTGCACAAGAACTACAGTTGAGAAGGATAAGAAGAACTCCTTGTAGAAGAGAAGTTACTGCTTTCCTAGAAAAAAGCCTTCGCTGAAGTGGCACAGTGTGCTAGAGAGAAACCAGAATTAGACACTGGATTTTCATACTTTTTAGTTTTCCTTCACCTGCTCTGCAAGCAAAGACTTCCAAATATTAAAATGTACAAAAGACACAAAGAGCAAGAAATTGTTTAGAACCTGTATAGGCTATTGATATTTATATTATGGGAGAAAGAAATCTTACATTTCATCCAGTTTAATTCTCCATACTTTATAAGCTTTGGACTCTTAAAGGGGAGAGCTAGACCTTATACTATGTGTTCAGTTGATCAAATAGTCTTAGCTGATGAATGAAAGAGGTATACAAGTGTTGGGATGATTTTCACTGTGTTCTTTTGGATTCTGCCTTTTCAGTATGTAACAATGGGTTTTGGAGCTAGAATTGACTTGTCCAAGATCACATAGTTAGTGGTGGAGTTACACATTGGGCCCAGGCTATCTGATTTGTTGCTGTTTTCTTCTTACCATAACACATTCCCTTTTTGGCTCCGTCCTCTCCCTTATTCCCTACACTAATGATTAGCACCTAATACACTTACTTCTGCCACATGTTTGATAAATAAATGAAATTCCAAGTGGAACATACACTATATGTTATATACTCTGCATCAGTGTGTTTTGCGCAAAATGAATATTTAAAGTGATGTTGAGATAATTTCAGAATTTCCAGCAAAAGATGTGCTCCTGCTAACTTCTTTATTGTCTGTGCAACTTTTGGCTGATTAGGGGAGGAGGCCTGAGAGCACTAGGTTCTGGAAGACCCAGAGAGAGAGAGACTGAAGTCAAGTTGATTTGTAAATCTTGGGAAGATTGTGGGGACTTGCAGGCAGAAAAGGAGATAAAAACTTCATGGAGATAAGAATCAAAACTGGAAGCGAAATCGTCATGAATTACTACCACATTTTATGTAGGTAGCAAATTGCTGTTGTAGGTTGAGGGGAGAAGAACATTCTTTGGATTTTTATACTAAAATTATGTCAGAGCCTTCAGGGAAAAATGTCTGTGGAACTGAGGGCCCAGGTAGAAGCACTTTTTGCCAGCATTGGATAATCTTCTAACATTTTTCTCTTGAGTACTGACGTCAATCTTAGTGTAATAACATGAATATATTTGAGTCCTAGTTTTTCAGAAAATAAGTCTGTGGGATGATATTTTTAAGAATTGAGTTTTGTTAAAAGACAATAACATGAGAAATTACTACAGTGATCTCCTACTGTGTGCTTAGAACTATGGTAGGCATTTCCCATTTATTGCCTATAATTGTCTCACAACTGCTAGGCGGTATTACTTGCTATGGCTGTATTTTAGGTGACAGAGCAGAAGTCAGATCCTCAGTTTTTCTAGCTTTAAATAGCCCTGGCTTGATACTGTAATCTTTCAAGAGAGCAGTGAGAGTGTTTAAATGTATAATCACTTTTTAAAGCCATCTGATGGGTGCAGCCCCCGTTAGTAAAGGGTCAGACCCTTCATTTGCATTGTTGGGCTAATATTCTAGGTCACACATTTCCTGATTTCTTTACCAACATTTAGCATCTTACCTCAAAGGCTTCTCTCCCCAAGCTTCTGTCTATGGAGAGAATGGGAGAACTGAGTGTAGAACGAATAGGAATCTCTTTAAATACCAGATCTGTCTGGCTGTAGGGCTTTCAGCAGGTTGCTTAGTCTCTCTGGGCCTCAGTTTTCTCATCTGTGAAAAGAAGATGAGTCACAGTAGCAGCTCATCGAGATGCTATGAGGATTAGAGTTCCTGCACGTCCAGCATTTAGGAGAGTGCCTGGTGTAGAATAGGCGCTAGTCTCCTGCTGACGCTAATTGAAATGGATGGCTAATTAGGTGTGCTGATCAAAGAAGAAAGCATCCTCTTGAGGTTTTGAAACTGAGACAGAGAAGAATGATGGTGCCACTGACCAGATGGGAAAGACAAAAGGAGAGGCTGACTTTTTTTCTTTTTCTTTGTAGCTGTTGTTTTTTGGTGAAAAGAGGTGGTGTTTTACCTCCTCAGCTCTTGTTCTCATCTGGAGAGTGAAGAGCAGGTTCTAGGTCAGTGGTTCTCAGCTTTTCCTGCACATTCAACTCATTCAGGGAGCTTTTCAAAGCTCTCTGTACCTGAGCCCCACCCAGAACCAATTAAACCAGAATCTCTGGGGATGGGGCCCAGCCAGCTGGAAAGCTCCCCAGGTGATTCTAACTTCTAGAAGATTTGAGAAGAGAACTGTTTTGGGTGCTTTTGTCATCTCCTCCAGCTCCAGAGGAAGTCGGGCACTCAAGATTTTGTCTTCTTAAACCATGCCCTCCACTGCCTGTGACCCAGCCACGTGGAATACAGTGGCTTCCCGGCACAGTCTAAGCTGTGTAGAATTGGGAAGTGCTCGCTCCATCTGAGCTTTTTCCTCTTCTACCCTTCTCTTCAACATCTCTTTCTCTTGGGTTATACTCTTCTGATAATTATGTTGGTGGATGAGGATGCCATTTGAGAGGTCTTTAGACGGAAGATTATACATGTATAAATGAAATTCATCTAAGGATGTCTTAAAAAATGTGAAATATTTCCCTTGCCTTTTGAAAGCTCTGCTTGGTGGAACAAAGGATGCCTGTCCTCTTGGCCTGGTTGCAGAAAAGCATGTTGGGTCAGCTTATTAGATTTGCCTGAGTTCACGCTTTGAGCAGAGAGATGGTGTGTTTTACTGATTGAAAATGTATTCTAGGGCTTGTCTGAATGTCCTGGTCATGTATAAACCGAGCCCACGTGTCTTAATGATGGCCCTCTTATTGTAACTGCACTTCAGCTACTTGAACCTGGTTCAAGTCGAATTAATTCCATGGAAATAGACCGTTTCCGGTTGGAGCTGGGAAGAGAGAGTGCTTTAGGCTGTCCTGTGAATAAGACATCTGAGTTGTCTTTAGTTCTTTCTTAAGTAGAAAAGCAGCAGCCCATTATCTAATCTATTCATAGTTTACTTTGTTCAGATATCTAATTTGGGAGCATGTTTGCCCTCACTCAACTCTGAACACAATTTTCCATCCCTCGAATAAAAGAGAATCTCTTTAATTGACTCAGGGGGAAAAAAAACCTTGTTTAAGAATGCTAGAGTTCTCAAAGCTTTTAAAAACAGCTCTGCAGGATAACATTAAAATGCTGACCCTTTCGAAACTACCACTCAACATGTATCTGTCCTACAATACAGATGGAAGAAGTATTATTCTGAGCAAGCTGTGAAAGGGAGCCATTTGCTATGATTCATGGGCTTTTAAACCCAATGAGTCTGTAATATCCAGAAGAAAATGTATCGTTACTGTTTATTATTTTGGCGACAATAGGGTTAAATCTGTCTTTACAAAGTATTAAGCATGCACAGAGACTAGTCTTAGAAATCAAGGAAGTGGATATGCGAATTCTACTCCCCTCCCCCAGTGTATCCCCTGATAGATGTTCCGGAGCATTAATAGAATAAAATTGGCAGATAAAGGCATTTGTTCTCAGTGGAAATTGAGGTCTGTCGCAGGAGTCATTAACTCGAGCTTTGGACGAGCGGTTCTTAAAGTGAGGATGGATCGCGGCATCTTTATCACCTAGGATCTTGTTAGAAATGTGGGTTCTGGGCCATACTCCAGTCCAACCAAATCAGAAATCTGGGGGTGGGGCCCAGCAATCTGAGTTTTGAAAAGCCCTTCGGGTGATTTTTGTGGCATGCTAGAATTTGAGAACTACTGACAAATGGTTCTCATCCCTGACGGTACAGGCACCGCTAAAGGAGGGCCCCTAGTGGTGGGCCCCAGATATCGGTGTTTTTTTTCTTTGAAGCTGCCTTGGTGTTTCTACTGTGCAGGCAGGCTTGCAGACCACTGCTTTAGGGCGCTGCTACTCAAAATGTGGGCACTGGACCAGCAGCCTGCGCATCACCTGGGAGCTCATTAGAAATATAGAACCCCAAACCCCATCTGAGACTGCTGACTTCTAATTTGCGTTTTAACAAGACTCTCGGTGACTCATAGCCACATTATAGTTGGTAAAACACTACTTTATAGAAATAGTGAGTTTCCTTTAAAGAAGTCAGTCCCTAGAATGCCCTTAATTTACAGTTTTGAGGGGAGGCAGAATAGCTGCTTTGGCTTCTGTCCGGTGTTGACTCAGGGAAGGAGGCACTGATGAGGACGCAAGGGATGGCTCGATAGCTACTGCTTAGGAGATCCTGGGACCATGAGGTATAACAGTAGCCCATAAGCCATCATCATTTAAGCAGTTAAGACACTCCCCAGTGCAAGTAATAAAACTCCCAATTCAGACTGGCATAAGAAATAAAAAGAAACTTTTTGGCCAAGATAATGGAGAAGTCCAGGAGTAGTTTTGTCTTCAGGCTGGGCTGCATCAAGAGGCTTAAGTATCAGGTCTTGGGTTTTACATGTCTTTCAGTGCAACTTTCCTTTCTTAGGTTTACTCCCAGGACTTCTCCTAATTAAGGTAACAGCTCAGCTGTTGTTAAAAAGAGATTTCCCCAAATATAGTGGCTTAAAATAGCTGTTTTATTTCCCTTTGACATAACAGTCCAAAGACAGAGCTGGTGGGATGGTTTTACCATGTTCCCATGCAGCTCTTATCTGTGGCTCCAAGGTGGCTGCTTCATCCTTCCCGTCTCCCAGCCAGGAGGAAGAGTCAAAGGGTGGACATGCACATTCCTCCGCCACAGCCTGGAAGTGTAGCGTCACTTCCACTTACATCCCATTGGTCAGAGTATAGTCATGGCTACACAAGATGCAGTGCTGGTTGGGAAATGTCTCTCCGTGGGCAGCCACGTGCCTAGTAAGAATCTGGAGAAGTCGTATTACTAAAGAAGGGACGATTTTGGATATTGACGACAACCAGGAGAAACCACTCCCCTTGTGGTGGCAAGATGGGGTATGCAACTTCAGGTTAGCAAACAGCCTGTCTTCTCAGCAGTTGTGGTAGAAAGAGCTTCTCTTTCCCAGTTATTCTAGTAAGAATCCGAAAATAGCTTTTCAGTAACTCTTTTTTTAAAATATAAATTTATTTATTTATTTGGCTGTGTTGGGTCTTCGTGGTTGCCGTGCGTGGGCTTTCTCTAGTTGCAGCGAGCGGGAGCTTCTCTTTGTTGCGGTGCGCGGGCTTCTCATGGCAGTGGCTTTTCTTGTTGCAGAGCACGGGCTCTAGAACACAGGCTCAGTAGTTGTGGCACACGGGCTTAGTTGCTCTGCGGCATGTGGGCTCTTCCCGGACCGGGGCACGAACCCGTGTCCCCTGCATCGGCAGGCGGACTCTCAACCACTGTGCCACCAGGGAAGCCCCCCCATCATTGACTCTTGATTGGCTTGACCTGACTGCCTCTGGCCTAGGTAATATGCATCATCCCTGGAACTACAAGTGGCGAAGAGCCTGAATCCCCTTGGACTGTGATAGGAAAGGATTGGCTCCCCAGATAAAAATGGAGTGACTGTTACCTGAGGGAGGAGAATGAATGCTGTCAAAATGGGACACCTTTTTTTCCCTTCACCTGTGCTCTGGCTCTTACTACAGTAACTTTTCTCTCCTCTTTCAAGCCTGACCTTCACCTTACCTGATTTTGCCAGGGTAAGATATTTGACACACACAACAGTTTGCCTTGGGGCTTACACTCCTGATGACCATATCTTGGAAGTAGGTTCATATCTTGGAAGGGGGGTCATATCTTGGAAGGGAGGGGGTCATAACTTGGAAGTGGAGGTCGTAACTTGGATGTGGGTTCAGGCATTGCCCTTCGTCCAGGTAAAAACTCCAGTATTCATCTATTTAGTGACAAATTAAGTAGCAGGCATAGTATACAGTGAGCTTACTCTTTTAACTGGCATTTGGACCTAGACAAGAAAGGGAAGTGGAGAACTTGGGGGTGCTAAAGCCAGGGGTGGGGGAGTATTTACTGTCAACTTAGTCGTGTATGGAATATTTGAAGATTATTGGCACATTAGATAAAAGGCATTTAAAAACAAATATTTTGATGAGTTTAATAAACATAGGAGACTGCAGCAATGTACTTTTGATGTCTTATTTTAATGATTGGTAAATACTGATAAAGGAAAAGATACATTTGTTTATCTTTGACTGACTGGTAAACTTTTTTTTAAATATTCTAAATGAAATGGTTTGCATCTTTAACTGCAAAAGATTGTATAAATAGAGGCCATGATCAAACAGTGATGAGTGTTATAAAAATGATGAATTGTGCTGTGTTTACCTCTCATTCTGAAGGTTTTGTTTCCTTTTATATATATATATATATATATATATATAAAAAATAACTTACTCATTGCATAGAAGATTTGAGGTGATTTCCAGAATGCAGACTTTTCCACAAACTTTAGAAGAAATGATATGTTGTTGAATTCTAGGAAACAGGAGCATTTTAAAAGTATACCATGTTAAAAAAAAGTTGTAACAGTTAAATGATAGAAAAATAATGCATAATATTCAAAATAACATGCTATTTCCAAACCTCTTAACTGAATGCTTATTGCTTATTGCATTCTTGTCCTTTTTAATAAAAATGTGGATTGCAGGTACATCTGATGTACATGAATTAAAATTTCATTTGCCCAGAACTTTGTGTATTGCGTTAATAAGATTTACCCAAAACACTATTGTTGGTTTAATAAATATTAAGAGATGCCTCGTAGTGTTTGCCATTTTTCTCCCTGGGCATTAACTACTCTGTGAGTCTTTACCAGACCGCTTGTGTTGTTTTGTGCCTTGAGGTATAAATAGAGACAGAAAACCTAGAAGATTCAAACAAGTTCCATACCATAAACTATTCGCAGATGTGTTTAGTATTCATTCAGGAAAGCCTTTTAATCTATTTCATATAAAACTACTTTCTTTTAGCATCTACATGTGCAAGAGCTTGTATTTATTTTACTGGAAATTTAAAAAACAATAATAAAAACATTTTCTGGAAAGCGTCATCATCTAACAAGCACTAGGAAGATATAATGTGATGACTGACATCTGACCCTTTGCCTTCTTGGATCTTATATCCTTTTGGACAATTAGGAATGAAAGGGGTGGTAGCTTCCAAAGAGACAGATGTTGATTGAATAAAAGGAAGCCCTGTCTAAAAGGCAGGCGGGGATGGAATAGACCACTTCAGAAGTAGTGAGGGCCCCAGCCTGGAGGTAAGTAAGCATGTGCTTGGATGGCCTTTTGGGATTTTTAGAGGAGATTCGAAGCATTAGCTGGCTGGGAGATGAGCTGACCTGTATAGCTTCCTTCTAACTTTAGATTCTATTGTTCTTATAATATTTTGAAGTTAAACGCCAAATAACTTAAAATATATTTTATTTCCTGATAACTTGGTCTTAGACTAGACATCATTTGTTGCCTTAGTTGAAGGAGTATGGCACTCTAGGGCCAATTTTCTGTTAAACTGTTGGCAAGATGTCTATTTGCCAACTTGAGGGGACAAGTAGCAATTGAAATTTGCCATTGCCTCAAACTTAAGTGACCCTGACAGGTACTTAAATCAGGCAGAATGGCCAGCATGACTGTCTGATGTGAGCCAGAGAGGTGTGGACCTGGGAGATGAGGCAAACTCAAGTCACAGCAAGGGGCCAGGACTTGAGGGCAGCGGAAGAGTCTTCAAAGGAGGAGAGGTGGACGGTCTCCAAGCCAGCATGAAGAGTATCAGGCAAAGAGGCCACTCTCCCAGGCTGTCAGGGATGTGGAAGGTAGGCTTAGCCTCCGAAGCATTCATTCCCCCATCACTTTGTGACATGCACCAAGTACCTCTTCTTCGACTGGATGAGATGGTCATGCTGCGTCATGATCACCCATGACCCATGGGACATAGCACAAAGCTTTCCTTATGAGGCTTAAGCAACCACTGTGAAAAACACCCCTGAAACAAATGATGGGCAGAAGGACTCTAGGTTAGGAACCATTTCTCTACCTCTTTACTCTTGTCCAAATAGCACCTCGTTCATGTTTACTTCTTTATTCTGCATGAAGCAAGAGAATGCTGGCCAGGTAGCCAGAAGACTTGGGTTCTTATAAGCTGGCCTTTCTCTGCCAGTAACCAGCAGTGACCTCTGGCACATCACTCAACCTCTTTTGTCTCATTTCCCCCATTTGTAAACCCCCCCGATCTCTGCCACCAAATGTGCTATAGTTCTATAATGGCTGCACTCTTTTTTTTTTTTTTAAGGAAATAATTTTTTTCTCCTCTCTACCTATTGCCTTGGAATGAAGTTTTTGAAATTCCAGTCCACATTTTAACATTTTGCTCTATTCTCTTCTCCTTTGTCAGCCAAGTAAATTGGTTACAGTTGTCATTTAGAATGCTATAATCTTTCATGACTAACCATTTCCTCTCAGGGATGCCACTCCATCTAGCTGTTATAGCTCAGATTTCTTCCTCCCAGATAGGAGGGTGGAGGTTGCTTCGAGTATGGGAAATAGAAGCTGGAGTAGGAGGTGAAGTTCTCACAGTAGGGAGAATGTTCTCCACCTGTTAGAGACAGGAAACAACTGGGGTGTGAAGGCCAGCTGTCCTTGTTCTGTGGATGGCAATTCCCAGCCGATTTTTTTCCTCATTTTTGGGCTCTGAATATTACACACTGTACAGTTTCTTTGTCCTGGAATCTAATAGTTCTGTTAAAAACTGTGCAAGTGAATGCACTCTAGAAAGATACTGAGACTTTGAGTAGCTCAAGCATGGTATTCTGGGGGTCTCAAGGAGTGACTGAACCTCCTCTTCTAAAGGCGAGCATTTCACCCAGCATGATTTATCCACAGAGTTTCAAATTTGACTATCTCCCAAATGCCTATGAAATTGATGGCAAGCATTAGTATGAAAAATGCTGCCCAACTGTGATCACGACTGGCCCACCGATTTATAGCTCATTAGCTCCAGGACTGCCCAGAGGAGGCTTTCCAGGTGGATGGGTCTCCTTGCCTAAAGTGCTGTCCTCACACTGCCTGGATTGGAATCATCTTGGGGGAGGGAAAGGGGGGTTTGTTAAAAATGCACGTTCTTGGTTCCCACCCTTGACTCTGCATTTTAATGTCTAAACACACTGAAGTTACAGAATGAACTGCTTTTGGCCAAAAAACTAGAAAGCTTGGAAGGACTTTCTGTGGACCCCACCTCTATGCTAATAACCTTTTTGGTGTTTTTAGTTCTGGTCTGAGGTCCTCTACAAAATGCAAAATTTGACACTGAGCTCAGGATCAAAACATACCTTGTATTGTTGGGAAATTATTTAGTTATTAAAAAATAGTTTATTTGGCTGTGCAATAGGATCACTGGCAAACAGTCTGTCTTTTATGCTGCTTGCAGTTGAGGTACATCTATACATAGAATTTAATAGCTTTCTTAAGCTATAACTCACATACCACAAAGTCACCCATTTAACGTGTACAGTTTAGTGATTTTTAGTATTTTCACAGTTGTGCAACCTTTGCCCCAATTTGATTTTAGAACATTTTCATCACCTCCAAAGGAAACCCTCTGCCCATCTACAGTGACCTCTAGTTCCATCACCACCAAGTCCTAGGTAACCATTAATCTACCGTCTGTCTTTATAGATTGTCTCTATAGATTTGTCTATTCTGGACATTTTGTGTAAGTGAAGTCATATAATATGTGGTCTTTCGTGACCAATTTCTTTCACTTAGCATAAACTTTTCAAGGTTCATCCATATTGGTGCCTGGATGAGTACTGCATTTCTCTTTTATTGCTGAATAATATTCCGTTGTATGGAGGTACCAAATTTCGTTTACCCATTCATCAGTTGATGGACATTTGGGTTGTTTCAACTTTTGGGCAGTTATGAACAATGCTGTTTCGAAAATTCTTGTATAGGTTTGTGGGTGGACATGTTGTTTTGTTTCCCTTGGCTGTATACCTAGGCGTGGAATTGCTGGGTCATATAGTAACTCTATGTTTAACATTTTGAGGAACTGCCAAAGTGTTTTCCAAAGTGGCTGGAATATTTTACATTCCCACCAGTGGTGCACAAGGGTTCTCTGCATCTTTGCTAATACTTGTTATTTTCTGTCCTTTTTGATCATAGTCATTCTAGTGGGGGGTGACACTGTGGTTTTGCATTTAATGACTAATGATGTCGAGCATCTTTTTGTGTTCCTATTAGCCACTTGTATTTCCTCTTTGGAGTAATGTCTGTTTAAATCCTTTGCCCATTTAAAAATTGGGTTATTTGTCTTATTATTACTGAGTTTCGAGAGTTCTTTATATGTTCTTAATGCAAGTCCTTTATCAGATGTTCAGTTTGTAAATATTTTCTCCCATTCTATGGATTGTCTTTTCATCCTCTTGGTAGTGTACTTTGAAGCACAGAAGTATTAATTTTTATTAAGTCCTGTTTATCTAATTTTTCATTTGTTGCTTTTGGTGTCACATGTAAGGAACTGTTTCCTCACTGAAGGTTGCAAAGCTTTACTCCTATGTGTTCTAATAGTTTTATGTTTTTAGCTCTTACGTTTAGGTTTGTAATCCATTTTGAGTTAATTATTAATTTTTGCATGTGTTGTGGAGTAGGGGTACAACTTTTTTTTTTTTTTTGCATGTGATTTCTAGTTGGTTCAACACATTTTATTAAAAAGACTATTCTTTCCCCCATTGAATTGTCTGGGCACCGTTGTCAAAAATCAGTTGACCATAAAGGTAAGGCTTTATTTTTGAACTCTTGATTTTATTCCATTTATCTGTATGATCTGTAAGTACTATATGTACATATTTATGTACATAAATAATGTGTGTCTCTCTATAGACACACCTATGGAAGGGAATCTTCAAACAAACTTGGTTGTGATGGATGTCTTTCCTTTGGCTTTAATTTAGGTGGTTAGGAAATGGGATGAATTAAAAAGTAGGAATGTAAGACATTAACTGTATCAGGAGACTTGGCCATGAGGTCCCTCAAGCCTCGTTGAGCCCACTTGCCAGGGATACAAAGGGTAGGTAGCAGAGTGGTTGGATTGCTGTTAGTTTTTATTCTGTTTTTCTCCCTTCTGAAATGGAATGCATTTCTGAAGGTTTGGAGTGGAGCACATTTTAGGTCTCTGGTCCCTGGCTTAGCCTTGCCAGTAAAAGCTTGGTTAAGTGACCCTCCTGAGCTCTGACTGCCTCTACCCTGCCTGCAGTTTCTGAGCCTGGGTTCCTTCAGCTGTGAAATGAAGGAGCTTGAGTACAATCTGATGCTTCTCCCCAAGTCAGCTTGAAATTGTGTGATTTTTCACCATTGTAAAGCAATTATACCCCAATAAAGATGTTAAAAAAAAAAAAAGAAATTGTGTGATTTTTGTGCCTGGCCACCCTTTAAAAAATGGTATGTTTTATCATTGTCGCCTACACATATAGTTGAAAGAGTAAAGACGTGTCCTACTAATGTTCTCTATTGGTGATTCTGGTGAGAAGAGGCTGGGAAGCACATAAACGGTGGGATTGAAGTGATCAGTTCTCTTAGTTTAATGGTATAAAAAGTCTAGTCGTGTGCTTTCATAATATTTCTTGGTTATTTTAATTTTTAACGATAAAATGTGTGACACAGAAAAAGGAAAAAACAAAATTTTGCTGTGACACTGTGTACTTCTGCCTTGTGGATATAGTTCGAGAGACTGCCTTACCTTGAGAGCAGTTAACTTACAGATAAATAGGTGAAACTTCTTTCAGAAATGTCTTAATTTTATTCTTGGGTTTGTGGGAATTTTAGAAATAAAGGCTTTTAATTGTTCACAGCTGGTGCATGAATATAGTGGTAATAATAATTAGGAACAATATGGTTCACCTCTTAAGTTATTAGTTTTAATCCACTAAATTTTTTTGATCTGAAGTCCGGCAGCGTCTTCCAGTGGAACATTAGGTGGGGGTCCATCCTAGTTTTCAGTCAGGAAGTGTGCGTGTCTTGCCTTGTCTTGCCAATTTGTTAGAATGATTTCCATGGTTTGATTGGAATGTCTTCCACCTAAAAGGACATACACAAAACCAGCCCATACTCAACAAAATCCATCCAGACATCCTCACTACAGAGCCCTTGAGCAGATGCAGTGAGTACCATGAGCCGGGATCAAGCATATCTGGGGAGCTTGGGGCCTCAGATGTGGCCCCTGCAGTTGGACCCTACCTAATGGAGATGGGAGCCTTGTTAGGAGAGGAAGTGAGCTTGAATTAAGCGCTTGTGAATGGGGGCTGAACCCCATTGTGGCGTTCATTACTTCCTTGGGATAAAAAACACTTTCTAAGGCTTCCCTGGTGGGGCAGTGGTTGAGAGTCCACCTGCCGATGCAGGGGACACGGGTTCGTGCCCCGGTTCGGGAAGATCCCACATGCCGCGGAGCGGCTGGGCCTGTGAGCCGTGGCTGCTGAGCCTGCGCGTCCGGAGCCTGTGCTCCGCAATGGGAGAGGCCACAACAGTGAGAGGCCCGCGTACCACAAAAAAAACAAAACAAAACAAAAAACCTCTTTCTATTCCCTGGATAGTAGACCCAAATCAGAAAGCTGATTTTTATAAGTTATTTATCCCTCCCACCTTGCTTTTTGTGAAGTCTTCAAATTCCAAAGTATTAAGACAAGTTATTGGTGGAGTTCATGCTCCATGGTTCCATCTTAGAGAAATTTTTCTAAGTGATAAATATTTATTAGAGAATAAGTATTGGACACAGTGGTTAAGACTCTGTGTTTCCACTGCAGGGGACGCGGTTACATCCCTGGTCAGGGAACTAAGATGCCACATGCCATGAGGCGCAGACACAAAGAAGAAAAAAAGAGAGAGAATAAGTATTAAAAAACATGTATTCTTGAACAGTGATTTGGATGGAAGTAGTATTCTGAGAAACTTTTTTTTTTTTTTTTTTTTAGGATAATGAAGCTATTTCAGTATTATTTAAAGTAAGAACAGTCTTTAAACTGTATGAAGTGGGCAATAGGGGAGAAGCACGCCTTCCTGAGAAGGGTCTTCTCAGGGGCAAAGGCAGCAAGGGTGGGTGGGCAGGAGGGAGTGCAGGCCTGGACGTCAGCGGTGCTTCCTCGGGGCGGGCTCTGCAGGTAGGAGCGGTGGCTCTGGGGCTTGGCAGCTCCTGGCTGGAGTGGAGGGAGCTGGCCTGGCGGTCCGTGCCAGTGACTCAGGCAGGGGTAGGGCAGGGGTCAGCTGGGGAAAAGAAATGTGGGTTTGAGTGTCAGGAGGAGGTGGCCCTGGCTCTCAGGACTCAAGGGGGATGTCAGGCTGCAGGAGGCCCAGGCCCGGGAGTGCTGATCCGCCCCCATCTCTCCAGTGAGGCTCTGTGACTGTGCCCTGGGCGGGTGGGGGGGCCTCACAGCAGGGTGGGCGGCAGACGGGGAAGGCTCAGGCAGGGCTGCTAATCAGGCTGGGGCTCAGTGTCCTCTTCTCGGAGGCGCTTGCACCCGGAGCAGGTGCTTCTTATCAGAGGCCCCGGCCTGGGCACAAAGACAGGGACCACTCCATTCCTCATCACGGGCCGGAAGGCCGACAGCCTGGGCTCGGGGCTCTCAGACCTGAGAGGCCCGTCGAGCCGCCTTTGTCCTTCCTCGCGTCGGCTGAGGGCCGTCAGCTCGGTCTCCATGGCACAGGGGTCTGGGGACTCCTGGCTGGGCGGACACGGGGACAAGCTGTTTAGGCTTTCAACGGGGGGGGGTACGGATGTCCACCAGGCTCTGCGTGTGGCAGGAGAGGCGGACGGTGCACCGGGACGTCATCGTGAAACCGTTGCCATGGCCGGAAAACCCCAGCCCCGAGGAGGTGCGGAGGGGCGGCCCGCTGGGAAAGCGCCTCCAGCCCTGGGGCGCCGAGGACCCGCGGACTGGGTAGTACTGCCAGCGGCGCAGGGCGGCGGGGAGCGGCCGCCTGCAGCGTAACCAGAGCTCATGATCCTGGCGGCGGCGGCGGAAGGACAGGATTGGGCGCCCGTCCCGGTCCATCGGGAAGTAGGTGCCGTGGGCGGACCCGGTGCGTGGCAACCATGGGGACTGGCACTTCCGGACGTGGGCTGGCTGCGTGGCCTCGGCCGTGTCCAGGTACGTGCTCAGGTAGCTGCCCATGCTAGCGGGTCAGCGGGGTCGGATTTTCGACGGGCTTTGGCTTCTGGGAGGCCCCGAAGTCAGTAGACGCGAAGCTTACGGCGCTAGGCGACCGTTGGCATCGGGGTGTGTGACGGTTCGTGGGGCGTCATAACCTCTGGGCAGGAGGTTGCGCGAGCCAGGCCGGGGCCTCGCGGACTCACTCGGGGCCTCGCGGACCCACCCGGGGCCTCGCGGACCCACCCGGGGCCTCGCGGACCTGGGGCCTCGCAGGGCGCCCCTGTGTTCTGAGCACAGGGGATCCTTCAGCTCCCACTGCTGGCCCAGGCGCTTGGCTTTGGGTGGCGGGGGAGCCCTCCACTTTTTGCCCTTGACATTTAAAGGGAGAAAATATAATAATTTGTACCAGGTTCTGAAAATTGACTGAAGGGCACTCTCTTTCATTACTGTAAAAATGAACAAAATGCACTTGAATGCTCCTTTAAGGAAAAAGAGCGAATTTACTTGTATTTCTACAGAGGCTGTGTGCTTCTTCTAGAATGGTTGCTAATGTCACTTTTTGTAATTTTATTCTTTTTTTTTTTAACATCTTTATTGGGGTATAATTGCTTTACAATGGTGTGTTAGTTTCTGCTTTATAACAAAGTGAATCAGTTATACATATACATATGTTCCCATATCTCTTCCCTCTTGCGTCTCCCTCCCTCCCACCCTCCCTATCCCACCCCTCCAGGCGGTCACAAAGCACCGAGCCGATATCCCTGTGCCATGCGGCTGCTTCCCACTAGCTATCTACTTTACGTTTGTTAGTGTATATATGTCCATGCCTCTCTCGCGCCCTGTCACAGCTCACCCTTCCCCCTCCCCATATCCTCAAGTCCGTTCTCCAGTAGGTCTGTGTCTTTATTCCTGTCTTACTCCTAGGTTCTCCATGACAGTTTTTTTTCCTTAAATTCCATATATATGTGTTAGCATACGGTATTTGTCTTTCTCTTTCTGACTTACTTCACTCTGTATGACAGACTCTAGGTCTATCCACCTCATTACAAATAGCTCAATTTCATTTCTTTTTATGGCTGAGTAATATTCCATTGTATATATGTGCCACATCTTCTTTATCCATTCATCCGATGATGGACACTTAGGTTGTTTCCATCTCCGGGCTATTGTAAATAGAGCTGCAATGAATATTTTGGTACATGACTCTTTTTTAATTTTGGTTTTCTCAGGGTATATGCCCAGTAGTGGGATTGCTGGATCATATGGTAGTTCTATTTGTAGTTTTTTAAGGAACCTCCATACTGTTCTCCATAGTGGCTGAACCAATTCACATTCCCACCAGCAGTGCAAGAGTGTTCCCTTTTCTTCAAACCCTCTCCAGCATTTATTGTTTCTAGATTTTTTGATGATGGCCATTCTGACTGGTGTGAGATGATATCTCATTGTAGTTTTGATTTGCATTTCTCTAATGATTAATGATGTTGAGCATTCTTTCATGTGTTTGTTGGCAGTCTGTATATCTTCTTTGGAGAAATGTCTATTTAGGTCTTCTGCCCATTTTTGGAATGGGTTGTTTGATTTCTTGTTATTGAGCTGCATGAGCTGCTTGTAAATTTTGGAAATTAATCCTTTGTCGGTTGCTTCATTTGCAAATATTTTCTCCCATTCTGAGGGTTGTCTTTTGGTCTTGTTTATGGTTTCCTTTGCTGTGCAAAAGCTTTGAAGTTTCATTAGGTCCCATTTGTTTATTTTTGTTTTTATTTCCATTTCTCTAGGAGGTGGGTCAAAAAGGATCTTGCTGTGTTTTATATCATAGAGTGTTCTGCCTATGTTTTCCTCTGAGAGTTTGATAGTTTCTGGCCTTACATTTAGGTCTTTAATCCATTTTGAGCTTATTTTTGTGTATGGTGTTAGGGAGTGATCTAATCTCATACTTTTACATGTACCTGTCCAGTTTTCCCAGCACCACTTATTGAAGAGGCTGTCTTTTCTTCACTGTACATTCCTGCCACCTTTATCAAAGATAAGGTGTCCATATGTGCATGGGTTTATCTCTGGGCATTCTATCCTGTTCCATTGATCTATCTTTCTGTTTTTGTGCCAGTACCATACTGTCTTGATTACTGTAGCTTTGTAGTATAGTCTGAAGTCAGGGAGCCTGATTCCTCCAGCTCCGTTTTTCGTTCTCAAGATTGCTTTGGCTCTTCGGGGTCTTTTGTGTTTCCATACAAATTGTGAAATTTTTTGTTCTATTTCTGTGAAAAATGCCAGTGGTAGTTTGATAGGGATTGCATTGAATCTGTAGATTGCTTTGGGTAGTAGAGTCATTTTCACAATGTTGATTCTTCCAATCCAAGAACATGGTATATCTCTCCATCTATTTGTATCATCTTTAATTTCTTTCATCAGTGTCTTCTAATTTTCTGCATACAGATCTTTTGTCTCCTTAGATAGGTTTATTCCTAGATATTTTATTCTTTTTGTTGCAATGGTAAATGGGAGTGTTTTCTTGATTTCACTTTCAGATTTTTCATCATTAGTATATAGGAATGCCAGAGATTTCTGTGCATTAATTTTGTAACCTGCTACTTTACCAAATTCATTGATTAGCTCTAGTAGTTTTCTGGTAGCATCTTTAGGATTCTCTATGTATAGTATCATGTCATCTGCAAACAGTGACAGCTTTACTTCTTCTTTTCCGATTTGGATTCCTTTTATTTCCTTTTCTTCTCTGATTGCTGTGGCTAGGACTTCCAAAACTATGTTGAATAAGAGTGGTGAGAGTGGGCAAGCTTGTCTTGTTCCTGATCTTAGTGGAAATGCTTTCAGTTTTTCACCATTGAGGATGATGTTGGCTGTGGGCTTGTCATATATGGCCTTTATTATGTTGAGGAAAGTTCCCTCTATGCCTGCTTTCTGGAGGGTTTTTATCATAAATGGGTGTTGAATTTTGTCAAAAGCTTTCGCTGCATCTATTGAGATGATCATATGGTTTTTCTCCTTCAATTTGTTAATATGGTTTATCACATTGATAGATTTGCGTATATTGAAGAATCCTTGCATTCCTGGAATAAACCCCACTTGATCATGGTGTATGATCCTTTTAATGTGCTGTTGGATTCTGTTTGCTAGTATTTTGTTGAGGATTTTTGCATCTATGTTCATCAGTGATATTGGCCTGTAGTTTTCTTTCTTTGTGACATCCTTGTCTGGTTTTGGTATCAAGGTGATGGTGGCCTTGTAGAAGGAATTTGGGAGTGTTCCTCCCTCTGCTATATTTTGGAAGAGTTTGAGAAGGATAGGTGTTAGCTCTTCTCTAAATGTTTGATAGAATTTGCCTGTGAAGCCATCTGGTCCTGGGCTTTTGTTGGTTGGAAGATTTTTAATCACAGTTTCAGTTTCAGTGCTTGTGATTGGTCTGTTCATATTTTCTATTTCTTCCTGATTCCGTCTTGGCAGGTTGTGCATTTCTAAGAATTTGTCCATTTCTTCCAGATTGTCCATTTTATTGGCATAGAGTTGCTTGTAGTAATCTCTCATGATCTTTTTTATTTCTGCAGTGTCAGTTGTTACTTCTCCTTTTTCATTTCTAATTCGACTGATTTGAGTCTTCTCCCTTTTTTTCTTGATGAGTCTGGCTAATGGTTTATCTATTTTGTTTATCTTCTCAAAGAACCAGCTTTTAGTTTTATTGATCTTTGCTATTGTTTCCGTCATTTCTTTTTTATTTATTTCTGATCTGATTTTTATGATTTCTTTCCTTCTGCTAACTTTGGGGGGTTTTTTTGTTCTTCTTTCTCTAATTGCTTGAGGTGCAAGGTTAGGTTGTTTATTCGAGATGTTTCCTGCTTCTTAAGGTGGGCTTGTATTGCTATAAACTTCCCTCTTAGAACTGCTTTTGCTGCATCCCATAGGTTTTGGGTCATTGTGTCTCCATTGTCATTTGTTTCTAGGTATTTTTAATTTCCTCTTTGATTTCTTCAGTGATCACTTTGTTATTAAGTAGTGTATTGTTTAGCCTCCATGTTTTTGTATTTTTTACAGATCTTTTCCTGTAATTGATATCTAGTCTCATGGTGTTGTGGTCGGAAAAGATACTTGATACAATTTCAGTTTTCTTCAATTTACCAAGGCTTGATTTGTGACCCAAGATATGATCTAACCTGGAGAATGTTCCATGAGCACTTGAGAAAAATGTGTATTCTGTTGTTTTTGGATGGATTGTCCTATAAATATCAATTAAGTCCATCTTGCTTAATGTATCATTTAAAGCTTGTGTTTCCTTATTTATTTTCATTTTGGATGATCTGTGCATTGGTGAAAGTGGGGTGTTAAAGTCCCCTACTATGATTGTGTTACGGTCAATTTCCCTTTTTATGGCTGTTAGTTTTTGCCTTGTGTATTGAGGTGCTCCTGTGTTGGGTGCATAAATATTTACAATTGTTATATCTTCTTCTTAGATTGATCCCTTGATCATTATGTAGTGTCCTGCTTTGTCTCTTCTAATAGTCTTTATTTTAAAGTCTATTTTGTCTGATATGAGAATTGCTACACCAGCTTTCTTTTGGTTTCCATTTGCATGGAATATCTTTTTCCATCCCCTTACTTTCAGTCTGTATGTGTCTCTAGGTCTGAAGTGGGTCTCTTGTAGACAGCATATATATGGGTCTTGTTTTTGTATCCATTCAGCCAGTCTATGTCTTTTGGTGGGAGCATTTAGTCCATTTACATTTAAGTAATTATTGATATGTATGTTCCTATTCCCATTTTCTAAATTGTTTTGGGTTCGTTATTATAGGTCTTTTCCTTCTCTTGTGTTTCTTGTCTAGAGAAGTTCCTTTAGCATTTGTTGTAAAGCTGGTTTGGTGGTGCTGAACTCTCTCAGCTTTTGCTTGTCTGTAAAGGTTTTAATTTCTCCGTCAAATCTGAATGAGATCCTTGCTGGGTAGAGTAGTCTTGGTTGCAGGTTTTTCTCCTTCATCACTTTCAGTATGTCCTGCCACTCCCTTCTGGCTTGTAGGGTTTCTGCTGAGAGATCAGCTGTTAACCTTATGGGGATTCCCTTGTGTGTTATTTTTTGTTTTTCCCTTGGTGCTTTTAATATGCTTTCTTTGTTTTTAATTTTTGACAGTTTGATTAATATGTGTCTTGGCGTATTTCTCCTTGGATTTATCCTGTATGGGACTCTCTGTGCTTCTTGGACTTGATTAACTATTTCCTTTCCCATATTAGGGAAGTTTTCAACTATAATCTCTTCAAATATTTTCTCAGTCCCTTTCTTTTTCTCTTCTTCTTCTGGAATCCCTATAATTCGAATGTTGGTGCGTTTAATGTTGTCCCAGACGTCTCTGAGACTGTCCTCAGTTCTTTTCATTCTTTTTTCTTTATTCTGCTCTGCAGTAGTTATTTCCACTATTTTATCTTCCAGGTCACTTATCCGTTCTTCTGCCTCAGTTATTCTGCTATTGATTCCATCTAGAGTATTTTTAATTTCATTTATTGTGTTGTTCATCGTTGCTTGTTTACTCTTTAGTTCTTCTAGGTCCTTGTTAAATGTTTCTTGCATTTTGTCCATTCTATTTCCAAGATTTTGGATCATCTTTACTATCATTATTCTGAATTCTTTTTCAGGTAGACTGCCTATTTCCTCTTCATTTGTTAGGTCTGGTGCATTTTTATCTTGCTCCTTCATCTGCTGTTTTTCTGTCTTCTCATTTTGCTTATCTTACTGTGTTTGGGGTCTCCTTTTTGCAGGCTGCACGTTCTTAGTTCCAGTTGTTTTTGATGTCTGTCTCCAGTGGCTAAGGTTGGTTCAGTGGGTTGTGTAGGCTTCCTGGTGGAGGGGACTAGTGCCTGTGTTGTGGTGGATGAGGCTGGCTCTTGTCTCTCTAGTGGGCAGGTCCATGTCTGGTGGTGTGTTTTGGGGTGTCTGTGGATTTATTATGATTTTAGGCAGCCTCTCTGCTAATGGGTGGGGTTGTGTTCCTGTCTTGCTAGTTGTTTGGCATAGGTTGTCCAGCACTGTGGCTTGCTGGTCGTTGAGTGAAGCTGGGTGCTGGTGTTAAGATGGAGATCTCTGGGAGATTTTCGCCATTTGATATTATGTGGAGCTGTGAGGTCTCTTGTTGACCAGTGTCCTGAAGTTGGCTCTCCCACCTCAGAGGCAGAGCCCTGGCTCCTGGCTGGAGCACCAAGAGCCTTTCATCCACATGGCTCAGAATAAAAGGGAGAAAAAGTAGAGAGAATTAGAAGAAGGAAGGAAGGGAGGGAGGGAGGGAGGGAGGGAGGAAGGGAGGAAGGAAGGAAGGAAGGGAGGGGAAGGAAGGAAGAAACGAAAGAAAGAAAAGAAGGAAAGTAGGCAAGAAAGGGAGGAAGGAAGGAAGGAAGGAAGGAGGGAAGGAAGGAAAAAAGACAGAAGATACAGTAAAATAAATGAAGTATAATAAAGTTATTGAATTAAAAATAATTATTTAGAAAAAAAAAGGGACGGATAGAACCTTAGGACAAATGGTGGAAACAAAGCTATACAGACAAAATCTTACACAGAAGCATACACATACACCCTCACAAAAAGAGGTAAAGGGGAAAAACTCATAAATCTCGCTCTCAAAGTCCACCTCCTCAATTTGGGATGATTCATTGTCTAAAGGAGGGAGGGAAGGAAGGAAGGAAGGAAAGAAAGAAAGAAAGAAAGAGAAGGTAAAGTATAATAAAGTTATTAAAATTAATTATTAAGAAAAAAAAATTTTTTTTAAAAAAAACAATGGACGGATAGAACCCTAGGACAAATGGTGGAAGCAAAGCTATACAGACAAGATCTCACACAGAAGCATACACATTCACAAAAAGAGGAAAAGGGGAAAAAAATCATAGATCTTGCTCTCGAAGTCCACCTCCTCAATTTGGGGTGATTCGTTGTCTATTCAGGTATTCCACAGATGCAGGTACATCAAGTTGATTGTGGAGCTTTAATCCGCTGCTTCTGAGGCTGCTGGGGGAGATTTCCCTTTCTCTTCTTTGTTCTCACAGCTCCCAGGGGCTCAGCTTTGGATTTGGCCCCGCCTCTGAGTGTAGGTCGCTGGAGGGCGTCTGTTCTTCACTCAGACAGGACAGCCGGCGTGACGTTGCACCAGCCTGAGGCCCGCCGTGCGTTCTCCCGGGGAAGTTGTCCCTGGATCCCGGGACCCTGGCAGTGGCGGGCTGCACAGGCTCCCAGGAAGAGGGATGTGGATAGTGACCTGTGCTCGCACACAGGCTCCTTGGTGGCGGCAGCAGCAGCCTTAGCGTCTCCCGCCCGTCCCTGGGGTCCGTGCTTTTAGCCGCGGCTCGCGCCCGTCCCTGGGGTCCGTGCTTTTAGCTGCAGCTCACGCCCGTCTCTGGAGCTCCTTTAAGCAGCGCTCTTAAACCCCTCTCCTAGTGCACTAGGAAACAAAGAGGGAAGAAAAAGTCTTTTGCCTCTTCGGCAGGTGCAGACTTTTCCCCGGACTCCCTCCTAGCCAGCCGTGGTGCACTAACCCCTTCAGGCTGTGTTTAAGCCGCCAACCCCAGTCCTCTCCCTGCGCTCCGACCAAGCCCAAGCCTCAGCTCCCAGCCCCGCCCACCCCGGCGAGTGAGCAGACAAGCCTCTCGGGCTGGTGAGTGCCGGTCGGCACCGATCCTCTGTGCAGGAATCTCCCCGCTTTGCTCTCCGCACCCCTGTTGCTGTGCTCTCCTCCGCGGCTTCGAAGCTTCCCCCTCTGCCACCCGCAGTCTCCGCTCATGAAGGGGTTTCTAGTGTGTGGAAACCTTTCCTCCTTCACAGCTCCCTCCCACTGGTGCAGGTCCCGTCCGTATTCTTTTGTCTCTGTTTTTTTTTTTTTTCTTTTGCCCTACCCAGGTACGTGGGGGTTTTCTTGCCTTTTGGGAGGCTTGATGTCTTCTGCCAGCATTCAGTAGGTGTTCTGTAGGAGTTGTTCCACGTGTAGATGTATTTCTGGTGTATCTGTGGGGAGGAAGGTGATCTCCGCGTCTTACTCTTCCGCCATCTTCCCAGCACCCCTCCTGAGAAACTTTAAAGCAACGACAAAATAGATCTCATATGAGAACATGTAATTACATCAAATTGTTAAAAGATACCTCTTTTACCTTGGATACCTTGGGGAGAAAAAAGAATCTTAAATTTACATTTCATGTCAAAGAAATGTAAATCCTAATTTATGTTATTTTTAGAAGTTAGTGGTAGAACTTTAATTTTATGAACAAATTGATAGCTTCTTATAATTCACACAGACCACTAATTTGGCTGCGGCAGTCCACACTTGTGTTCTGAAACTAAGTGATTCTCATAGCACATCCTCTTCACTTTTCCCACAGGACTTCCTGGAACATGAAAACTTTTGCCAGGTAGAGCTGGTGTAAGAACCCTGCCAAGAAAACTTTGTAATGACAACCTTTTTGCTTTTAAAAGAACACATTGTAAAAAGCTCTCTTGAATCTACAAATAGAACGCATTTTACAAAGCTAAGCTGTTGTTCACATTGTATTTCCAGGGGAGCAAGTTGGAATTGTTTTTACTTCAGAGGGCCATGGAAGTGAAGTGGAGAGAGGTTCTGACTTTGTGGAAACACTAGGTCACTATTAGGAATTAGTGTGAGATCCATAAATTTAGCAATTTCTAAATGGGTGATTTTTGTTGTTTTAGTCACTTTTGCTATTTCATGAAAGATTGTCTGTCCAAGTGAACAGAGGGACGTAAGAATCCCTTTAATAAGGAGCCCTACCTCCCTGCCCCTCAAAGACTCTCTTTTTTTCATCCCGAGCTGTTTATATATGATGAACGTGTGGACACTGTGCATGCTTATGTCTTTTAAGTATTTGCTTCTGGAGAGCCAGCTTGAAAAAGCAAAACAGAAAAAGCCATTGGCATTTTGAGAGTTGAATCCACAGAAGATGTTGTTTGCAATGTGCCGAAAACATAAGGTCCAAACAGCCGGAACAGGCCTGGTGCCAGGCAGTTTCACTGTGAGAGAAAGAGGAGGTCTGAAGTAGTCCTTTTAGGATTATCTCCAACTCCGCAGCTGCTGTCTGAGTTTGATTATGCACATCCTGCTCCGGGAGACCTGCCTTAACCCTTGGGCCCCTGGGGAACATCAGGGCTGTCTTTTAAACAAAAGACTCTTCCCCTGCACACCCAAGGGCAAAAGCCAAAACAATATGGAGGTTAAAAGAAGGTGGAGCTTTTGAAGATTGGATTTGAGAAAACAATCTAGGAAGCAACCTGATTGCAGAAGTTCGGAACTGCATTGTGCCTTTTAAGACCCTTTAATTTTACAGACGAAGGAGCAGAGGCTTGGGGAAGTTAAGTGACTTGCCCAAAGAGAACTAGTCAGGACTGAAATCCAGGTCTCTTCGCCCCCGGATTACAGCTGTTTTGTAGAGCACCACATTCTTTCTTTCTTTTTTTTTTTTTAAGGTTCTTAAATAAGGAAATTACAACATTTTGACACCGATGTAGAGAAGAAATTTGATGTACATGTTGAAGGAAATAATACCTAAGTTAGCAAGATGTTGCACCAACATCTATCAAAGTTGCATTTTTCTTTCAACTAATTTAACTTAGCTTAAAGAATTCTGAGGTTCACAAAGCTGAATAATCCAAAAGCAAATATGTCTCAGGCATAGCTTTATTCAAGAGTCAAATGATAGCAAGAGACCCCCCTTTATTTCTCTTCATTTCTTGGTACGAACTTCTCAATTGTGGGCACAACCCTGAGGCTTTGCGTGCTCATAATATGATTACAGGAGTCCTGTGGCCACTCTCTCAGAAGCCTCAGGAAAATTATTATGGCTTTTTATTCCCTAAATTGCATTCACAGTGGTCTGGAGAATGGAATAATTAACTCTGCCGATAATTAACTTAGGCGAATGACAGTCAAAGGCACATATTTTGCCCTTGAATTTAGGGTTGGGAAGCAGTAGATTTTTTTCTCCAAGTTTTCTCTGCTGTTTTCTTTTTACATCTTTATTGGAGTATAATTGCTTTACAGTGGTGTGTTAGTTTCTGCTTTACAACAAAGTGAATCAGTCATACATATACATATGTTCCCATATCTCCTCCCTCTTGCGTCTCCCTCCCTCCCGCCCTCCCTATCCCACCCCTCCAGGCGGTCACAAAGCACCGAGCTGATCTCCCTGCAGCACCACATTCTTAATGACACGATTCTCACATTAATATACGTAATACGTTGTATATTTTTGAAAATTGAGCCGAAAGAGAAGAGACTTTAAAAAAGCATTTGGAGTTATGAGCTAACCAGCCACATTCAGATTTTTCTTTAAAGCAGTAGTGTTTCCTCAGTGTGTAAATCCTAATAACTGGACCAGTATATAGATTATTCCAGTAAATTCTGTGTATGATTCCTAAAGACAGAACAGGCATATTAGAGAGGTGTTGGGAGGGAAAATTTGAGTCTAGGAAGACTGTTCCGAAAACTAGGAAGGATGTTTACATAAAGAACTCTTTTGTTCAACAATGGTGGTGTCTGGAGCAGGGCTGCCACCTCTGAGGATTTATGGCCTCCAGTCTGGAGAAGGTAGGTGGGCTCACATTATCTGTGCTGAAGAATGTGTGTGGGGTCCTTGAGCCTAATGGAGTCCAGGTAACAAAAGGCTTCGTCAAAGAAGATGGCTGTCTAGAGTTCTTGGAGAGTAATGTGTGGCTGTTTGTTTCACATTTGTGTTGGGAAGTGATAATTTTCCCTGCTCTGTAGTTGAAACAAGATCCCCATTTTTCTTCCTTTTAAAGGTTGGGATGCGAATTTCTTGTAGGAAATAATACATTAAATCCAGGGATGTCACTGAAATGTGAATGCTTTCCCTTGGCCAGTTAAAGGACTGAACTGGTAGAGTTTTGTTTGGTATAATGGAACTGGGTATCATTGTTGACCTAAAAGGGTGTTTGACTAAGGAAGAGAGAAAAATCAGGATGATCTTAACATGCCAAGTGGATTTGGAACCTATTATTTTTTAATATAAATTTATTTATTTATTTTTGGCTGCATTGGGTCTGTTGCTGCGCGCGGGCTTTCTTTAGTTGCGTCGAGCGGGGGCTACTCTTCGTTGCGGTGCGCCGGCTTCTCATTGCGGTGGCTTCTCTTGTTGCGGAGCACAGGCTCTAGGCACGCGGGCTCTAGAGAGCAGGCTCAGTAGTTGTGGTGCACGGGCTTAGTTGCTCCGCGGCATGTGGGATCTTCCCGGACCAGGGCTCAAACCCGTGTCCCCTGCATTGGCGGTCAGATTCTTAACCACTGCACCACCAGGAAAGTCCCTGGAACCTATTTTTATACTTTTTAATAGTGGGGTTTTTAATTACTTTATTCACTTTTAAAGGTTATGTTGCGTGTGAGCTGAGCATCCTTTTCTATGTCTCAGCATCCTTTCTGCAAGACTTAAAAGAAAATACTACATTTAGGATACCCTACTGAGATAACAGTGGAATGTCTTTCTTTGCATTTATTCTCTTTCTAGGATTTTGGTGACGTCTATAGCTGAAAATAAAGGGGTTGACGGGAGGTCTGGAGCGTATCCCAAACAGGCAAATGTGAGAGTCTTCTTTTAGAGCTATGCCTTGGGAATGCCTTTTATTTAGTGGTCTAATTAGGACATGCCTGAGTCCGTTTATTGATTGACAAGCTTTTGAAGTACCTGTTGCCTGCAAGTGAATTTTTCAAGTAGTTACCTGATTTTTTTTCCCCCTCGACTGGAGAAAAGTTAGGGCATAAGAAGCAGCTATATATTATTATCCTTCTTCTTCACCAAAGACAGAGTTTTGGGAACTTTGGAAAGAGAAGGTTATCAAAAGGTAATGAATCCTTTCCTCCTTTGTTTCCCTTAATTGATAGCAGTGGCTCTTTGTTCCTTTGAGAAACACTTTCTCAATGCTATTCTAATGCTGTAATGATATCAAAGGAGGCAACTAAAGTGATTTTCTCTGAAGGCAATTATTCCAGTTTATGATATATTATAAAACTTTTTGAAGAGCCATTTAGACTCATAAGAGAGGGGAAGTAGCTTAGGGATCTGTGATCTTTATTTGAGATAGTTATTAGTCTCTCTAATTGGATATTTTGAGCAGAATGGTCAGTTTCAGGATGTGTAGCATAAGATGAATTTTGTGTATGTACTGCCTCCAAATTGTCACCTTGCCCAGAAGCAACCTTCTTCAGGTGGAAGCTTTCTCTGGGAAGGGGATGTACATGTCTATTTCTGGATTAGTTTCACACAAATGAAGTGTCTTTGCCACCTGCTGCTCTCTGCCTAGGGTTGGAATTTTTCCCTTTCACTGCTTGTCACTTGGCCTTTGAATGGCAATGTGTCCTCCCTTGCAGAGCCAGAAGATTCTGCGTAATTCATCAGGAGAAGTTTCTCCGAGGAGTTATTAATTCAGTTGCTCCGTAGCAAATAGCTCACACTGCAATGATAAACCTCTGAATCTGAAGTCTCTTAAAAAAATTTTTTTTCTTTTCTTCCCAAAATGTATACAATGGATTTCCGAGCAGCTAAAAATCCCACATTGCATCGCGCTGTCATCGTCTGTAATCTCTTTTTAGAGGATTCAGTGTCGTTTAGCTGCTTCAGCTAAACCACATTAACATGAAGTTCAGGCTTTTGAAGTATAGAAGCAGTGAAGGAATAATAACGGGAGATCCTTTAGATTTCCTTGAAGAAGAAAGAGGAATGTATGGTGAATATACATGAATGTCCCATGTTTGAAAATGTGACTTATTAATTTTGGCTGGGAGTTAAGCTTGCCCCTGGTGCCTTGGGCCTCTTCCAGGAGAGGTACTCAGAGTCCTAGGTACTGTTAGAGAGGAGCCTTTCATTCTTGGCGTTCTGGGGGAGATTTACATCTGTAAGCCGGATAAAAATACATGGAAAGGTGATTAGTTTAATTGGCCCACTATTATAATTATTCAGTAGGAGGTGACTGTACAGGACGGCTATTCTAGCCCGAAATGCCTGGTAGGAAGGGGAGGAAACTCATTGAAAACAGCAGCAACATTATAAAATATTGGTTTAAATGTGCGTTTAAAAGCAAATTACTCTGGCACTTTAAGAAGGATGGAGGAATTCTTAACTATGTGGGATTAGAATCCACCCTCACCACCCCCAAAAGAGGTGGGCTTTTTTCAAGGAAAATTGTGGGGAATTCTGCTAATGATCTCTCTCCCCTTAAATATTACCAGGGTAACAGGATTTAGTGGATGTAAACTCCTTCCAAGTGTTTGTAACATTCAGATAGCCATTCATTCCCAAGGTGTTGGGACCGACAGGGTGGCCACAAGGGTGGGGATGTTTGGGCTTCTTTCAGAAAAAGCCCCGTCGAAGGGAATGTTGTAAAGCAGAGTATTTTTCTTTCACATCAAAGGGCAGGGAATGTTGTACAGACAGTGAGCTAAGAAGTAGGGAGCAGGCCTTTCAGTGCTCGCTTTGGGAAAGTATGTGTGGAATGTCGTAGTTCACGGACCAGGGCCCCCGTCCCCAAGTGAATCCAGGTGCCTGCCCGGGGCTGTTTTCCTGGAGCCCAACGACCGGAGGCAGAAACTGAAGCCAGATGAACCAAAAATAAAATTGATGGCTTTATTGGACATTCTTTTCATGAAATTTAACTTTCTAATGTGCACATATATCACTCGGGGGATGTCATTATCTGTGGCTGACCTTTTGTTTGGGGGAGTTGCAGCTCACTGCTGCTGTGCTCAGCTCGGCTTTGATTCAGCCTACATCTGTTGAACATGTGGGGTATATATATATATATATAATTTTTTTTTTTTTCCCTCTGAAGCACACTGACAATTGGCTAAAAAGATTTAATGAAAACCAGTCAGAACTAATTTCACTTAGCTATTCCAGTTTAGGGTCTCAGCTCTCCTCATTTCAGATGTAGATGTTAGGGCTTCCTGCAAGTCACAGCTGGAGGCAGCATCAGGAAGGCTTCTTGGGCGGGGGACTGGGTGCCTTTGTCTGACAGCCCCCCTCCGCGCCCCTCCCCCTCCCCTCCCCCCCCCCCGCCTCCCCCCCCCTGCCGCTTCCCCCCCCAACCCCGCTCCCGCTGCCCGGGTTAATGATTGCAGGGCGGCTGGGAATAATGAGCCAGCGCTGCAAGGCTTGTTATCAACGTGCTCGAGGAATATTTAAAAACCATCCCTCCTCCCTCTCCGCCTTTCCAATAGGAGTCAGAGCATGGCTGTGGTTACACCTAATAAATCCCTTAGACTTCACTGGGCTGTTTAATGGGACCTAATGGAGTGTCATGTGCACTTCAGTGGGTGGCGGATGGTTCTTATTTTTGTGTGGTGTACTGCTCACTGTTGAAAAGCTGTGAGGTCTGAAGACTTTCCAATAATTACAGTCTTTTACGGTATCAGAATCTGCGGGAGACAAGACTTGGGCCATTATTTAACAAGTCATCCGAATTTCCATGTGAGCTTGGGGGATATCAGAGGAATTAGGTCACAATAATATAAAATTGGACTTTGTCCTTCAACTTACTCCAGAGAAGTGGTTGGAACACCTGCTCTCCCTTCTTCAGGCAAATCCCAGTCATGGTTTCTCCCTCTGCCCAAGTGCCCCTGAGTGTTCCTGGCTGCCCGTTCCTTCTCCCTACGGCATCCTCACTCTCATCTTTGGCCAATCTGGAGGCAAGCAGTGGTGAGGCTTCTGGTTTGGGTATGATGTCACTTAGGGCAGGAGATGGCCTTGTCTTGAACTTGGTCCTCCTAGAGAAGCTTCTGCCTCTCACCTTGGAAGATGCCCTCCTTGGGGTTGATGCGGCCTTCTTTCCACAGCAGCTCCATGTTCAGCCTCCCAGCTGTGCTTGGTTAATACTGGTCGGCCTCGTTCCCTGTAGCACTGGGCGGTCCACTTAGGTCACTGGACAAGTTCCTCGACAGATCCCCCTTCCTGTTAGACTGAGGCTGCACCGCCTCCTACCCCTGCTGTCTTGGTTGGACTGCATTATCTGTGGGCCGCTTAGGGAGCAGGGACAAGGTTCTTGCCCTGGGAGTTAGAAGTCAGGCCCAATTCCTTCAGTCTTTGTCTTCGCCTTAAAGCTTTCTTGTGATAAAATCTTCCTCTGCTGGTCTACCCTCCAGGCAGGTTTGTTGAACTCTGACAGATTGAAACCGCGGTGCTTGGAAGGGTTAGACTCCTCTAAGATCATACCTTACTATTGGATTCCCCAGTCTTTATTCATTTCTGGGGGCTTTCTCTTGATTTGTTAGATGCCCACCTGGCCTGGAAAAAGCATTGTCTGGCCTTAGTTTCTCCGTAAGTAAAATCAGATTAAGACAACTAACTCATGTAACTGAAAGGGGAGCAGTCACAGTGCCTCCAGAGGGAAGGATCTAGGGTGTTTTCATGGCTCTTCATAACTTACAGAGCTTTTCTCACACTTATCAAGGTCATTCCTCACAGTAACTGTGTGGGGTGGGCATCACTGACCTTGTTTCACAGGTGAGGAAAGCAGTCTCCTCGCGAGGTTGAAGGACAGGCTTAGCAAAACTGAGCATTCGGTCTGAAGTTTATGAAGCGTCAGATGGTAGACGTGGCCTTGACTCTTGGACATGATGGGTAGTGGGAGGCATGTTTTGCCTTTCTTGATGTTTTGGGCCTGGCAGCCTCCCCAAAGTGGCTTTGTACCTATTTTTGTTATAGGTCTAAGGAGGTTAGAATTCAGTGAATACATACTGATTATTTGTGATTCCTGATTTTAAACATAGGAATCTTTAAAGGGAATGCAGACTTTTAAGTCTTACAGAAAATGAAGTATCAAAAATCATTTTACATAAGCCAGAGAAAAAGTTACCAGTTTACATGCTCGATGTACAGAGCTGATCTTTAAAGCAGTTGCTAAAACCACCCTGTTATTATATAACAATATGTGATTCTTGTTATGCCTTACATGCAGAAATTTCTTCACTCCTTTCCTTGACGTTAAAAAGGGGGAGCAGGGCTTCCCTGGTGGCGCAGTGGTTGAGAGTCCGCTTGCCGATGCAGGGGACGCGGGTTCGTGCCCCGGTCCGGGAAGATCCCGCATCGCCGCGGAGCAGCTGGTCCCGTGAGCCATGGCCGCTGGGCCTGCGCGTCCGGAGCCTGTGCTCCGCAACGGGAGAGGCCACAACAGTGAGAGGCCCGCGTACCGCAAAAAAAAAAAAAAAAAAAAAAGTGGAGCAGATGTCTCTAGTCTGTTTTCAGTGCTATGGGGGAAATAGAGAAACTTCTTTCTAGATGACACGAGTGCCAAGAGGGTGGTCTCCTGTTAACAGTGGGTGGATTGTGCCCAGAGAGCTGTGGAAACCACACCCCCATCAAGGGGAGGAGATTAAACAGTGAGCAAAAAGTGGGGAAAAGCCCTTCCTTTTTCTTCATGAGAATTAAGGGCCTTCGTAAGTACTTGGGATACATCACAAAGTGGACAAGCCAGGGAATCCAAAATTGGGTTCTGTTTTGATCCCCCTGCATGTAGTCATGGTCGGGGCGCCTGATTTCGCTTGTCTCTGTTGATCCATCCGTAAAACCGGGATGGTGATACCGCTTCAAGGAAGGCTTGAAAGGCACTCACAGGGCTCCCGGATCTGCAGGGGGAGATGGGGGCCTGGCCACTGGCCTGGATTGGAGACACAGGTGTCCTCTGGAAGATGGTGGCTCCATGCAACAGTCTGGGTGTCCGGGTGACGCCGGTTCCTAACACTTGGTGTTTGGATGTCAGAGTCATATCCTTCGTTCTCTTGTGACACCTGCTGATTTTTGGCACTCACCCATCCAGGATTTATTTCAACAGCTAGCATGGTGCCTGACCCGTAGTAGGTGCTCAGTGAATACTGGTCGAGCGAATGTACCTCAAGGGGAAGAGGGACAGTGTGCTTACTGACATGTGGGGAGAGACCATGCCTGGCGACAAGTTTCGAGCTTCATCATTTCTGCTTCTGGAGCGTTCAGATGTACCCTACGTAGCAATAGAGGCGATGCTGCAGTGCTATAAATATCACCAAAATCATTCTTTGTTTTCCGTTGCCATTGTCCTGGTCACTGCTTGTCTAGAACAGGTACTGCGGGAGATTCCCAGCTGTTCTTGTGCCTCTGTTGGATGCTTTTACACTAAGCTAGCTGTCCACTCTCACGGCTAAATTTATCCTTCTAAAAGAGAAATCTGATCACGGCACTTTCCTCACTACTTAAGTGCCCTCAGTGGCTTCCTATCGCCCCCAGTGAAGTCCGCACTCCTTGCTGCCGTGGCACAGGGCCCTCTGATCTGGCCTTGGTGCCTCCGCTGTGTGATACCCCAGGGCCTCCTTGGGCAGCCCTGCACGCTATTTGGTGGGGGGGAGGGGGAGGGGCTCGAATCTGCCAGGTGGAATTAGATCTGCTGGGTTTAAAAACAGGGAGTTTTAAAACCTGCTATGTGCTGAGTCTCCAGATGAGCTGAGAATCAATATATTTGGGACAAGTCAGCAAGGTACACTAAAAAAAAAAAAAAAAAGTCATTGAATGTTTGGAACAGGAGTGCAATAATTCATGTAAGTGACCAGAGAAAATTGAGATGTTAAGAGTTCTTTGCATATAGTCTTCAAAACTCTATTCAATAAAAAGTGTTTTTCAACTGATCCTATAGTTTATCTGAAAGAATATATATGTTTGTATAGGTACACACATATATACACACACATATATATATTTTACTTTGGAAAAGGAATGAGACGGGGACTTGTACTACTGGAGATTAAAACTTACTGTAAAGCTATAATAAAAGAGGATGATGTGGGAGTAAAAATATTCAAACAATCAAACAGAATAACACCTCTCAGAAGTTTTCAGTGTGGAATAGCAATTCCACGATAAGTCCTTGGGGGAAGGTCCAGATTATCTGGTAAAGGAGGTCGTGAAATTGGATAGTTTAAAAAAAAACACACACAACCTATTTAGATCCTTGCCTCAGGTCATCACCAAAATATATTTATGTGGTTTGGGTTGTATATTTTTATATAAAATAGAAAAAAAAGGATATTTGATCTCTGAAGAAGGATATCTTTTAAAGCCTGAAAGCAAGAAACTTAGTGATTGCTCAACTTGAATATAGAAAATTATTCCTTTTACCGAGGAATTACAAATGACAGTAGTGATCACTAGTACCAAAAAATACAAACCCAAACAAGTGTTCATTGTTCTATCCTATATTAGACAAGCTTTAGAAAATGCAAATACCCATTTGGTATTTGCATTAGGATACACCCTTTCTAGATACATTAGGATACATCCTTTCTAGAAAGAAATGTAATTTAAAATAAATTCTAGATATTTTTAAGTGGTTTGGATTTTACATATACTGGGGGAATGTTACTATTTAAAAACTAGTGTAAATTATTTAAAAATGAAAATCTCTAATTTTAGTTTTATAACCCTGGTTTTTCATCTTAGTTTTGTTGTTGTTTTTTAAAATAACAAAGGCCTTTTGGCCTTTGGGTTGTCCAAAAGAGAGATATCTATAATTTACTTCTATTAATCATTTACTTCTCCATATAAAACATGGCAAAGAGATAAACCATCGGGGAAAACATGCCTTATGAAGGGGATTTATGATCCTTAATATTCTAGAAGATCATCATGAGGCATCCTATGTAAAAAACAAGTCATCCTAGACTCCAGTTTCTGAAATGTTCACATTGTTAGTCGCAGGGTGACTTTGTTTTTTGTTTTTTTTTAATTTGGCTGCATTGGGTCTTCGTTGCTGTGCGCGGGCTTTCTCTAGTTGCAGCGAGTGGGAGCTACTCTTCATTGCGGTGCGCGGGCTTCTCATTGCGGTGGCTTCTCTTGTTGCGGAGCACAGGCTCTAGGCGCGTGGGCTTCAGTTGTTGTGGCTCACGGGCTCTAGAGCGCAGGTTCAGTAGTTGTGGCACACCGGCTTAGTTGCTCCGCGGCATGTGAGATCTTCCCGGACCAGGGCTCGAACCCATGTCCCCTGCATTGGCAGGCGGATTCTTATCTGCTGCGCCACCAGGGAAGCCCCACGGGGTGACTTTGAACAAGCTGCTTTACCTCTCTGGGTCTCAGTATCCTCATCTGTAAAAATGCGAGAGTTGGATTAGCTCACAGTTTCCCAACTGGGATGCCGTGCTACAGCCGTGCCGAGATTCTGATGCCCCTGAGCCTTCAGGGCAGCTGGACAGAGCCTGTGGTGGAGGCCACAGGTCCGTCACTTCCAGCCAACAGCAGCCATTTCTTTCCCCCAGTGAGTCGTGCAAATACTACCACAAATCACACGTAATGCATCAAACCTGTGTGAAGCAAGTTCTATTCTTAAATTCAAGAGGTGAAAGCTAGGTGGAGAAGGAGATAATTTCAAATATCATAATAAACCACTCATCCTTTCCACTCAATATTCAATAGCGTGTTAAAAAATGAATGGTGGAAATACATCAGAATGTTATCAGTAATTGTTTCTGGTGGTGGGTAATTTTATTCTCTTATTTATAATGTTCTATATCTTTTAAATTTGCTGTGTTAGGAATGGGTTAAGTTTAAAAGAATAGTCTTTAAAAACAAATTCTCCCTGTAGCCGTCCTTATATTCCAAAACTCCATAAGTACAGGTGGCCACTTGCGGCTGTCAGTGTTAAGATTCTAACAAAAGTAAAACACCAAACCCAGACCCATTTCTCTTTATGTAAATATCCCTGGGCATTTTCATCCCAGGGTTTCTTGCTCAGGCTGGTTTAAGGTGTGAGAAGTCATCTTTAAGCAGAAGACCTATCTGTCAAGGGAGTTAGAAGCCTTCTCCTTACTCAAGGGTAGCTCACCAGAAAAGTCTTCTGGCCCATATTCCTCCCCAGATGCTCTCTTCTCTCTCTTTTCCCTTCCCTGGGATCTCTGGAATTACGGAATAATCCTTCTTTCTTTGTTCTTCTTGATCCCCGGGGTGGATTTAGTTAGATGTCCCTTGTGCCCGCCCGGCTAAGTGATGGAGATTCTGTTAACTTGTCCTTTATATGGCAGCCCTTCTCCTTCCTTAGTCATTATTGTTTTTCGTCTCCCAGCCCCCACCTGCTTATTTACATCTTTCTGGTAATGAGTTGCCTGGAACTTTCCAACCTATTAGTTTAAATCAGATTGGGGAATGTGGGCTTTTTTTCACCCTTTGTTGGCTTTGCTTTACTTTGAGGATAAACATTATAGACATTAAATCTGTTTAAACCCTATTTTCTCTGGCTTCTTAAACAGGTACTTTTGATTGACTCCAAACATTTTAATTTTCTGAAAAACGTAATTGCTTTGTCTAAGTGATGGGAGTGGCGGGCGCATGGGAAATGAGACGTGCCATTATAATTCTTAAGCAAAATTTTAGATTGATTAATAGTGAGCCTACTGTGGCATATGGTAATTACTTATAAAGTTTAGAATATACTATCATATTGCTTATATTAAAACTATACTAAATATAGATTACTTTCTTTTATAGAACACTTTAGGGTCCTACAGGGTGTTTTGACATTCTGAGCAGAGATAACAAACTAAGGTATTAAGTAATCGAAATTTCCAGTCGGTAGAACCCTAGTAAAGAACATTGTAATTATATATTTAATTTTTAAAGTAATGTCGTTTTCTTAAGTGATGCCACTGCACTTTGAGCCATTGTAACAAATTTGTTGAGTGCTTCCTGATTATACAGCGCCATGCTCCGCATTGCAGGTGATAGAATCACTTAGTAGCTGGCCACTGGCAGTAGCTCAGACTGAAAATTTAGAGTTACAAAATGTCAGAGGTAGTATGGACCCTGAGGTCATCTTATCCAGCGCTTCCCAGCCGTTTTCACATCATGGCACACATTGAAACGGTTTGCACAGCCCACTGCCGGGAAACAAATGGTCGCTTTTGGCTGGAGGTAATGGTTCTGGGGCCTCCAGAGTGGGCTCTGTCCAGATGCCCTGAGGGCCCAGGGGCATCAGAATCCTGGCACAGCTGTGCCAGCGCATCCCAGTTGGGGAACTGTGATCTAAACCCACCCTCCCATTTTACAAATGAGACGTCTGTGTTTACACTGAGACCCAGAGAGGTGAAATAGCTTGTTCAAGGTCATACAATGAATTAGTGATGTGTTATAGTAGATAGAATTTGGAGCATGTCGGAGTCTGAAATGACTTCTTTTTTACATAGAATGATCTTTTTCAAGATCATTAAGGACCACGAAGACCTTTTATAGGACACGTTTTCCCAGAGGTTTATTATCTCTTTGCCCTATTATATAAAAGAGAAGTACATGCTTAAGAGTAGGAAATTATACGAATATTTCTTTTCAACAATCCAAAGAATAAAAGGTTGCTTAAAAAAACAGCAAAATGAAGGTTATGAAACTAAAAACAGTGCAGTATACGTAAAAAACACCAAACCATTTTAAAATATTTTATTTACACAAATCGAAAATGTACTCAAGGGCTTCCCTGGTGGCGCAGTGGTTGAGAGTCCGCCTGCCGATGCAGGGGACACGGGTTTGTGCCCCGGTCCGGGAAGATCCCACATGCCGCGGGGCAGCTGGGCCCGTGAGCCATGGCCGCTGAGCCTGCGCGTCCGGAGCCTGTGCCCCACAGCGGGAGAGGCCACAGCAGTGAGAGGCCCGCGTACCGCAAAAAAAAAAAAAAAGATGTACTCAACCTTTAAAACCTGTAAGTTTGGGAGTTATCTTGCTCTTGAAATTCAAGAGATAAAAGTAAGATGGAAAAGGAGATGAAAAATGTTAATATCATCATGAACCACCATCACCTCCATCCTTATGTTTACTGACCGGCTATTTAATATGACTCAATGATTCTAGTATATTCGTGGCTTGGTTCAGCCTTATGTACGTCCACGTGTGTGCCAGTCGAGATGGGCACTGGAACACAGCATCTCATTTTCAGTTCCTTGACTGAACTACAAACTCTGTGTGCCAATTTAGGACAATTTATGGCGTGCTAGAGTTGTGACATCACATCGAGTTGTTCCATCGTCACCTTTAGATGTGTAGCTCTGGACCAGTATCACCTGCCACTAACAGCTATATATGACCTTGAAGTTCCTTAATCTCTCTCTGACTCCTTTTTCTCATCTATACAGTGGGGGAATAATAATACCTGTCTGCTAGGCTTGTTGCACAGATTAAATACTTTTTATAAATGCAAAGACTTAAGAATAACATCTGGCACATAGTAAACCCACAATAAATGTTAGTTGTTGTTATTATTTGCCACGATTGTCATTGAGAAGGCAGCAGTTGGGGTCTTCAGGTGTAGCTAAGAACTACCGTAATTTGTTAGTCTCAGACTTACACCTTTTATATAAACAGCAGTCACCTAACTGAGTGCTTGGGACCCCAGGGAGTGACTCTTGCCAGGCACCAACTGGCTGCCTTTTGAGGGGGCTTTTTGTTGGACTTTCATATGTGGGGGGGAAAAAAAGAAAGCCTACCTCCTGGGACATGGGTAAATATATTTTTCCCCATAGTTAACATGAAATTCTAGTCATTATTTTGCAGAATATCGTGGAATAAGAAGGAGGGATAAAGGTCCCAACTTCCGGCTTTCCGAAGACTGCAAGTACCAATAATCTAGACGGCTTCTGGCCCACATATGACTGAGTACATCCTGGGCTGTGCCTTCACCTTCTCTGACAGTCCTCCAGGTGGGAGCCAACTGCTAGAGGTGTTGTGAGCCATCAGGGGTATGGTGTAAGAGACTAGCTAGGTGCCTGGAATGTAGACTGCATGCCATGAATGTGACTTCTCTCTTCTGAGTTCATTGGTGCCAGAGTGCAACAATGAACTCCGAATGCATTTTTTTGCCTTTGTCTTTGGGCAGTCTTGTGTGGTGGCCCATGGGAGGCTGTTTCACTCCAGTGGCCTTTCCATGGTGGCTTTCAATGCATGGTTCTCAGGTTCGTCGTCCTCTGCCCTCTTCCCCCACAAACTTTTTGAGCATCATTCTAAGTTATTTCAGCCCCTTTAATTTTGTCACCCAAGTTCTCAGTCCCCTCATCACAGTCTCTAGCCTCACTGCGCTTCTTTGCTGTCTCACTGTCCTACCCCCTCACCCATAGGGTTGACAGATAAAATACAGGACTCTCAGTTAAAATGTAATTTCAGATAAACACCAAATTTTTTTTAACATGAGTACCTCCTATGCGCTAAGTGGGACACACTTATGCTAAAAAGTATTCATTATTTGAAATTCAGATTTAGCTGAGCATCCCTGTTCTGAGGGCTGACAGCCCTGTGCATACCTGTACCAGTGACACTGTTGTAACTTACTCCTGCAGGGGCATCTTTTGGCTTTAGGAGCGTCCGCGGGAATGAGAGAGGCTTCCTAGGCACCTCCCGAGGCCTTGGTTTGACTTCCTTGAAAGGAAAATGGCCGCAGGTTAAGAGGAGAGTCTGACAGTTATTAGGGGGCTCTGTGATGTCAGGGCATGAGATACATATCTATTACTTTGATTTGGGAGATTGACACTATAAAAAGATGGTCGTTCGGCAGTTAAGTGTTACATCAGGCAGTTTTATGAAACGTAGAAAAGGAGTTTTCATGCAGCTCAAAGGCATGATGTTGAAGGGGAAAACCCAATCAGGAATGATTTGTGTTCATCGACTATGAACACTTCTGGAAATGTCCATGGAGAGCACTGAAGTAATCAGATGACATGGACTTGCCCCACGAGGAATCTGATTCATGGGTGAGAAATCTGAAAATAGAATGGCTCATGCCAACTTTTCTTTTTCTTCTTTTTGTTTCTTCCTTTCATTTCCCTCCCGAAAGACAGAACTAGGGGCTGCCACAGCTCTGGATAGGAATAATTACGTGAAGGCTGGTTACGGCCAGAATGCTCCCACATAGGGGTTACACTGATGGCTCCGTGATATTTCCTGAGTACCTGCTGGATGTGGGTGGTCATCGTATTTATTGAGTGCCTTGTGTGTGTCTGGCAGGGCTGTAGGTGCTGGGGTTGCAGCAGCGAGTGACATGGGCACAGTCCCAGCTACGTGGAGCTTGTGCTCCATCCATGTGGGCGCTTCGAGAAATACAGATGTACCAGGTTGGGAGGGAACCCTGGCCTCCAGGAGCCTAATTAGGATTGGTTCCTATGTGCTTTCCCTCTGTTCAATTAGAGAAAGAGTCTGCCGTTGACCAGAGCACTGGAAATCTGTCTGTGCGTTGTTGTTTGGGAAGCTCATCAAACCTCAGATCCCTCGTTGAGGAATTTTATGCCAGAATCTTCGGTAGCCAGTCCAAGCTGACAGTGGCAGGCTGTAATAAAATAGCTAGTCAACCAGCCAGTCCATCTATCTTCATAAACTAATGAAGGAACCCTCCATCTTTTGTTAGATAGCATGCCTCCTAATATTGGTACGTTAGCAGTACTTTTGTAGGGGGTCTACTGTTATGAAAAATGGTGGAACTTGATTAATTCTGATGACATTTTGATAAATTTGAGGGGGCTAAAAAGATTGTACTGTGACAGTTAGGTTTTTCTTCCTTACCAAGAGAATTTATAAATGGTCCAGAGTAACAGAGAAAGCTCGTGGTTCTGGAATTTCTAATTTTTTTTTAAGATAAGAGAAAAAATAAGCCTTATTTTAAACCCCTTGGAGTTTGAACTCTTGCCTGTATTCTAGAAGCCTCTTGGGCTGCTTGAGATCCCCAGCCTGAAGTTCACGGGATCTCACAGTGTCCAGGTATCTCAGAGATGTCACAGAGTTCTCCAAAAATTCTGAAAACAATATACTTAAGGAATAGAGGCACACAGTGGAGTACTCTTGAGGGCTAGCAGGGTTCTCTGTGGGGGGAAAATAGCAAATCAGGCAAATCAGGTGGTTATCATGTCAAAAAGACTGCATAGAAATCATTGGTTTTAGGTGTTCAGGGAAATTGAAAGAAACTAATAACTTTTCTTCTGAAAGATTTTTGCTTTGGGGTATTTTGTTTATTTTGTACTGGTTTCAAATGCTATTTTAATGAGCCTAGTATTTTGTAGTGGGCCTATAACCTAGCCATGAATTTTAAGGATAATTTAGGGGGGAAAAGTTCATTCTCCTATTCCTTAAGGGCTAATACACTTAAAAGTATGTCTTTAAAATCTTTTTATTTACAAGTGACCTCTGACTTTAGACCTAATGGGTTCCCGAACGTTTAGTCTTGAGGCATGGCCATAACACAAACTCTTATTTCCTGTAGGCTGTGTTAAATGTAAAGCTTATGTGATGTATTGGGCTTCCATTCCTGGAAGTCGGTTTTATCATACTAAAAATAACAAAATGGATATGAAAATATATCAAAAATACAAATGCACTTTTTAAAAAACAAACATTAAATATTTTAAATGAAAGATACTAAAGGTAGTAAAAAAAAAAAAAGCTTTGCTGTAAATAAATGTTACTTTGGGGGAATTTTTCTGCTTAGATTGGATTGATTGAAGCTTGTTATTTGAATTTCCCTTAAGCAAATATAGGTATTTTTTCCATTGCTTCAAGGACCTTAAAATTGTATTATATGGTAGGGTTGTCTGCCTCAGATTCTGTTGCACATGAAAATTGTTAGAAATGCCACTAAGTTTCTTAATTGCTGAAAGTTGAAGGAGGGGCAGTTGCCATGGCAACTTCTGCAGCCACCCAGGCTCTGATATTTCAGAGGGATCTTCTCTGCTGAGCAGTGAATGAAATACTAAGAATTCATTCAAGTCTTCAGAATGAGCAGTTGCTAAAGAAATTCATTTTCCCTAAGTACGGTTAGAGCAGACAGTTAGCTGGATGTGTGCTGTCCCCAGCTGTGTCAGCCAGGCCAGTTCACTGATCAAGGCATTGACTTTTGTGGGTCTGATTGCCATCAGTTTTGTTATCCCCATAAGGATCTTTTAAGAGGAAAGGCAGTTCCAAGTTGAGCTGTCTTTGGGGTTTGCTGCCCAAACATCATTAGGATGTTCTTTAATCTGTGTGTGTTTGTGTCTCAAGAAAGTAAGCAAAACATAAATTTTGGCTAAGAGAACAAATTTATAATGTAATCATTTGTTGGTTTTCCTTTTAAATAAGAAAACAAAGCAGGGCCTGGCATTACTTGTAATAACCAGCACTGACCATAGAATTTCATGTAGGAGTTCCTGCAGAAATGACATTAAAGGAAGATCTTTTATCTCCCATGTTGTCAAAGATGAAACACATCTAAGTGTGAACGAGATGATATAAAAGTATTTTCTTCAAACATCTTGGGGTACTTATTTTTTCTTACTGATCATCTCATCTAGATTTTGTGCTTTGTAGAGTTGCATACATGGTAAATTACTTAAGAATTTATGGATATGTTGACTCTCACTTTCTGGTAGAATTTTTATTTTAAAAAAATAACTGAATTATGTTAAGAAAGGAAGAGAACCAGCAATCTTGCATTATTGCTCATAGTCAAGTAAACATCAATCTATATATCAACATGTGTTAATCAACAGTAGTTATTTGCCTAGCACTATACCACAGGGGTCCGAAGGAGACATGAGGAATGGTCTCTACTCCCGTGAAGTCGCCTGACCACTTATTAGTGATTAAAAAGCAATATGACATGAGTTTAATGAGGTTTTCACTACCAGTGCATTCTGCGTCCATTTTTTTTCATTCATCCAGTTTGCTTGTGTTAGATAACATTTCTGGTATTCTTAGTCTTATAGGTCGCTCCCCTATTCAGGTTTCCCAGTTTTCTAAGGTGTCCTTTCCGGATCAAGGTATAATTCAACCCTTTCCTACCCTTTGGGACATCATATGAGAGGAATGAACAGAAGGAGTTCTGACCAATTAACGTGGTTGGGAAAATGAGACCATATTCACAGGAAGATTTGATAGAAGAAATGCTTCTAAAACAAGTCATTATATTTAGCTTCACTGAGATAATTAGATCAAGCTTCCAAGAAGTTCCAAGGAGTAGGAAGAAAAAGTGTCGCGTTCATTATGAACAGCGTCTGTGATTATGCATTTCTGATGTCTGTTTAGAATCTCAAGGTGGAGGGAGGAAGGAAAAGGGAAGCCCCTACAGGGGCGGCAGTAAACGCCTTGATGACTCAGAATTGTACACAGTAGCTTTCAGCAGGCCCCCCCTGTGCTCACCTGCCCGCCTTGAGAGGTCACCCTTGTGGAGACAGTGGCTGCCCAGAGGCCCCTCCCCACACACAGCTTTTTTTTAAAAAAAACTTCTGTGGTTTGTGGAAGTCTGGATTTGAAAAGATGTAGCAATTGTTTATTCATTCCGTAGCGGCTTTCTCTTTCCAGATGAAGAGGCTACCTTCTTGGCCTCCGTGAAAATAGGTTTTACTCCTGCCATGAAACAGAAGCATTAAAATAAAAGCTGATGGGCTTCCCTGGTGGCGCAGTGGTTGAGAATCTGCCTGCCAATGCAGGGGACACGGGCTGGAGCCCTGGTCTGGGAAGATTCCACATGACGCAGAGCAACTGGGTCCGTGAGCCACTATTACTGAGCCTGCACGTCTGGAGCCCGTGCTCTGCAACAAGAGAGGTCGCGATAGTGAGAGGCCCGCGCACTGCAATGAAGAGTGGCCCCGGCTTGCCACAACTAGAGAAAGCCCTCGCACAGAAACGAAGACCCAACACAGCCATAAATAAATTAATTAATTAATTTATATATATATATTATAAAAAATATAAGCTGATAAAAGCAAGGCAGTTTACTGGAAAAATCTCAGTTCACACAGGCCAAGTGAGCTTTTAAGTCCCACCTTCTCCTTGAGTGGTAGGTAATAGAAGAGAGCCTCGGGAAGCATTTTCTGACCTGATTTTTTTTTTTTAATTGCCAATTCATCTCTGTTTCTCTAAGAAATTTCAAATAGTCTGGTCTAAGAAAGAGACTTAGAGCTTCCCTGGTGGCTCAGTGGTTAAGAATCTGCCTGCCAATGCAGGGAACACGGGTTCGAGCCCTGGTCCAGGAAGATCCCACATGCCGCGGAGCAACTAAGCCCGTGCGCCACAAGTACTGAGCCTGCGCTCTAGAGCCCGCGAGCCACAACTACTGAGCCCACGTGCCACAACTGCTGAAGCCCGCGTGCCTAGAGCCCATGCTCTGCAACAAAAGAAGCCACCACAATGAGAAGCCCACGCACCACAACAAAGAGTAGCCCCCGCTTGCCACAACTAGAGAAAGCCTGCTCACAACAACGAAGACCCAAAACAGCCAAAAATAAAGTTAAAAAAAAGAAGAAAGAGACTTAAAACTCCCTCACATGTGGGGAGACTGTTCTAGTCTCTGAGGTACACCTAGTTCGATTCAGAAAGTATTTATTATAGAAAAACTGTCCACGGTCTATACATACAATGGGTTATTATTCAGCCTTCAAAAGGGAGGAAATTCTGACACATGCTACATGGATGAACCTTGAGGAGATTATGCTAAGTGAAAGAAGCCAGTCACAAAAGGCCAGTATAAGTATTGTATGATTCCACTTTCATATGAGGCACCCAGAGCAGTCAGATTTATAGAGACAGAAAGTAGGAGGGTGGTTGCCAAGGGCTGAGGGAAGGAGGAATGGGCAGTTGTTTAATGGGTGCAGAGTTTCAGTTTTGTAAGATGAAGAGAGTTGTGGAGGAGGATGGCAGTGACGGTTGTAGAACATAATGAATGTAAACACTACTGAACTGTGCACTTGAAAATGGCTAAGATGATACATTTTATGTTCTGCATACTTTTTATGTTTTTTTTTTTTTAAAAAAGGTATTTGTTGGACATCTGTGTTTTGGGTGCCAATTATACTCCAGTGACTGACACAAAAGCGCCCAGGTTTGAAGGTGCTCACAGGAGAGGTAAGGGTGTGATGCTGCTGGGATGAGGAGTACAGTCACGTCACGGTTAAGGATGATTTGGTCCTAAACTCAGGTGAACCTGAACCGAGCTATGAAAAAGGACCAGACGTGGTTCTCTGATTCCCACTTCTGCCCAGCTTCCCCTCACAACACGTAGTGCTGCCTTGTTGCTGCATCCCCAAAGCCAGTGCCTTGGGATCTTTTTTTTTTTTTTTCCTTGGCTGTGTTGGGTCTCCATTGCTGCGTGCGGGCTTTCTCTAGTTGCGGCAACCGGGGGCTACTCTTCGTTGTGGTGCGCAGGCTTCTCATTGCGGTGGCTTCTCTTGTTGTGGAGCGTGGTAGGCACACCGGCTTCAGTAGTTGTGGCTCGCGGGCTCTAGAGCACAGGCTCAGTAGTTGTGGCTCGCGGGCTCTAGAGCGCAGGCTCAGTAGTTGTGGCTCGCGGGCTTAGATGCTCCATGGCATGAGGGATCTTCCTGGAGTAGGGCTCGAACCTGTGTCCCCTGGCGGATTCTTAAGCACTGCGCCACCAGGGAAGCCCTCTTGGGATCATTTGAACCAGTTTCTCCTTTAACTGGTTTGCTTTCTGCTCTGTGCCCAAATCCAGCTCTGTTATTCCTCCCTGGCCTGCATTTTTGTATCCTCTATTTGATGTGTGAGTATCTCTTACCTTATAGCCCATGTCATTTTCCTTCTTGGACTGTAAATTCAGGGAGGACGAGGGCTATGCCCTTTGACCTTTGCAGCACCCAGCACAGTAAACTACACTTAATGAATGTTTTGGATGAGCCTCTGAAGTTGGAAGATGACATTGCTAATGCCTATTTAATTGAAGGTTATTAATGTCTGTTTAACAGTGAAGGATAGTCCTCCGTTTAAACCAGAGGTCAAACAAGGCCTCAAGCTTTTGCCAGTGGTCCCAAAGAATTTGCAGTCAGGTACATTCTGACCTGGACTTTGCACCCCAGAAAGGAGGAGAGATGGGGCAGCAGGGCAACTTTATTTCTTGTTCATGGTTCAGAGATGGAAATCAGGGCTGGGATGGGTCCGAAGATTTTTTTTAAGATAGTCTTTTATTTTTAAAATTTTTGTTTATTTTTTATTTTGGCCACACTGTGCAGCTTGTGGGATCTCAGTTCCCTCACCAGGGATCGAACCCAGGCCACAGCAGTGACAGCACTGAATCCTAAACAGTAGACCACCAGGAAACTCCCGTGTCCGAATATTTACATACTAGTTCAGCCTATAAAATAAGAGATTTCCTTCTCTCCCTCTTCCTGAGTAGACTTTTCCCTCTACCTAGAATAATAGCTGTAGGTAGGGTTACTGAATATCCCGGTTTTTTTTTTTTTTTTTTTTTTTTTTGCGGTACACGGGTCTCTCACTGTTGTGGCCTCTCCCGTTGCGGAGCACAGGCTCCGGACGCGCAGGCTTAGCAGCCATGGCTCACGGGACCGGCCGCTCCGCGGCATGTGGGATCTTCCCGGACCGGGGCACGAACCCGTGTCCCCTGCATCGGCAGGCGGACTCTCAACCACTGTGCCACCAGGGAAGCCCCTGTCCCGGTTTTTTATACCTGTTTTTCTGGCTTAATTATTAATAGCTCCCCTCTTTCACTCACCAAAGTGCCCTGGTTGATGATAAATTTTTTTGCTACTGTGGTAAAAGGAGGAACATGTAGAGAAAATCAGTTATTAAGGGAAGGTGGGGAGAACGAGGAAGGGAAATTTAGGCTGCTAGAGATTCAGGAGGTGAGGAATTTGAGAAATAGCTGTGTAGTCTGGCATGTTAGATATTCTTTGGTTGGAAAAAATTAGTTGGCTCTTAAATTATAAGCATGCTAGTCTAATATGTTAGAATTTGAAAGTCTTGAGGGCTGCATGGCATCAAATGAAGATTTATTTTAATTAGTCACACTATAGAATCCTTTAGTGCAGGTTAGCAGGTTAATATATTTACTTAGAGCTTCAAACATTTTTATGGCTAATGGCAAAAGAGTTCACTGTAACGTACAAGTGGATGTGAATATCTTGCATTTGTTTCTTTAACTATGAGAATGAATTTCAATCTTTTAAAGTTCTGTTTTATATGTGTATGTATTTAACTTAGATAATTGTATATTGGGTATTCATTATTGATTGACCCTTGCTTTTAAAAAAAGCCAAGATGATAATGAAGGAAATTAGGTAGGACCATAGTAATATCTTTTTAGTTATTGAGGGGAACATCATGTAATCTGAACAGAATAAGTGTTTTCTTTTTAAATCCAGTATCATTTAGGATTTTTTTATGTCACAGGTTTCAATTTAAACAAGTTTGAGCTGATTTTCTGTTAAGGAGGTGTCTCTGTTTAAGTAAATGGAAAGACTAGCTGTAGGGTGCTTTCAGGATTGGTTTTCTAGCAGCCCAACAATTTCAGCACCATCCTGTTTATTTCCATTTTTCTACTCTGGCATCTCTGGTATCTGCTTTTGCCTGAGCCTAGCGCTCGCCTTGCTGCGGACAGTCATCATGTTATTTGAGGGTCTTTATTTTTTTTTAATCACGACAATGTGTACTTAAAAATAAAATTTAAAACTTTTCAAAACTTATCAGTAATATTGCCTTACATTTTGAAAGAGCTTTATAATTTTACAGAGGACCTTCCTTCACATCATGCTGTTGGAACAGCACTCTTACTGGGTGGAGAAATTATCATTTGCATTTTGCATGCGAAGAAACAGAGTGTGAGTGACTTACTGCAAGTGTTACAGCTGACAAAATGAACTTGAACTCAAACCCAAGTCTTCTGACTTTACGTCCACTGGTCTAGCCATGATGCTCCCTGGTACTTTTTCTCGCCTAGTTTATTGCAGAATATCGTTTTTTCCCCAATTTCCTTTCCATGGAGGCTTAATTTGAGGTTGGGCTGCACTATTGTTAGTAAAGAAATAACCTGGGTGCCTTTAGGCTAATTGGACATGGTTTACCCATCAGCAAAGTGACTTGACCGTTGTAAAATCATCCCCATCCTACGGGTATACCCAAGAGAGGCCAAGGAGCGTCCGTTCAGTTATCCTGTCGACAGCTCTGCCTCAATTGCCATCCCATTCCATTCCGAGCAGAAGGATTTTCCCATTTGTGTTCTTAAGGCTTTGCCCTTCTTGCATGCTGACTGTGCTCTCAATTCTAACCTCAAGAACCAGGTGAACTGCTGCTGCCTCAGTGCTGTTTTCTCTATTGATTCTAGTAATCACTCCTTCTCTCCTCTAGTACCTTGAGAATCTCATGGCACTTATCACACACTGCTTTGCACTATTTTTCTGTATTATATTCCTTCCTACAAGATTGTGCTGAGCTCCTCAAGGGCAATGAACCATTTCTCATTCATCTTGGTGTCCCCACCGCAGTTAGCACAATTGCCACACCCCTAGGAAGCTTTGCAGTTAATTTTTTTTTAATAAATGGATGGGTTTAGCCATGGTTATGCCCACTCATAAGATTTGAGGACTGAAGCTTTTTATAACACATGCATATTCTAAGGAACCTTATTATCGCTATAATTATCACCTGGTTTGTGCATAATTAAAAAAAAATTGTATATTTTTATGCAGCAGGTCATCATGTGCAGTTTTAAGTCCGCACTACTTTTTATGGGCCTGTGGTTTAATGAAATGGCATAGGGGGTTTTGAGACACTGCTGTGAGGAGGGGGGAGGGGCAGAGTTGAGGTCTTTTCCAGAAGCTCAGTGAGCTGTCTCTTTGTGCTGTCAGTATATCCTGTTAGGCTAAGCCCTGGCACAGCTGTCCCCACCTGACTAGCTTTTCTCTGGTAGCTGGCATCTGTTGCATTAGCTGAGAGAGCAAGTTTAAAGACTTTAACTCTTCTCTGCCTGGCCTTGGTTTCAGAAGTATTTTAGAGGACTTTTGGAAAGTAGAAATTTAACAGACAAGATTTTGGTGGTTTTGAGAGTTCTCTCAGTTTTTCATCTATTTCATTTTTTAACGTTTACGTATTTACATTTCACTCGATGTTCCACCAATTCTGTAGCACCAGGACTGGGCTAATAACTGGTATTTTAAGGACTAGGTAATCCTGATGTGTGAGGTCAGAGAAAAATTCACCTCGAGAGAGATCAGAATAGATCAGTATCGGGGAAGGAGGGGCTTTGAGATAGACCTTTTGAAATGCGTAAGATTTAAGTAGGTGGAGAATATTTCCATGTAGAGGTAAGAAATAGAAGTCTAAGGTGAGAATGAGCACATAATATTAGGAGGGAGGCAGGCAAGGAGGATCTTACCCAGGCTTCAATGGAGGATGATTTGTGAGCAACGGTCCACAAACTGTGGGTGCATGAGAAATGTCTACGAGCTCTGTAAACATGCACATTCCTGCACCCCACTCTGAAATTCTGTCAGTTTGGGGTGTTCTGAGATTTAGGGTGTGGCCTGGGCATCTGCATGTCTGACAGACATCCAAATGACCTTGAACTCCCTGCAGTGGCTGGAACGCCTGCTCTGTGGAGTAAAGAGGATAAGCTGACGGGATAGCAGGGACTACATTTTGGCAGCCCTTCCGTTTTGGATGAGGTTTTGGGGTTTAAGGTGGGGAGACCAGAGCTCTGGCTGGGGGATTGGTTCCAGGGCTGCTGAGTAATCCTGGTGAGGAGTTACAAGCAGGCAGGGGACAGGGAGAGGGGAGAATCAGGAATTAAAGGGCAGAAGTTTAACTCGGAAGAAGGTATAAGCTGAAAAAGGAGTTTACTCTGCTGTAAACTGCACAGAAATTGCGGAGAAATTTTCCATTTCATAATCTGTTGCAATTTTTTAGAAAGGTAAACCTTTTCATCCATCCCTCGAAGGGTCTGTCAGTGGTCCCTCACAGACATCCAAACTAGACTAAGATCGGAGAGTGGTCCAGTCTTGGGGTTTGACTAGGAATCCGTGAATCCTGGACGGACCTAAGGATTTCATGAATCAACTCCAGAAACTGTAGAATTTTGTGTGGACACACGATTTGGGGGGAGAGGGTCCGTAGTCTCCCTCATGTTCTCAGAGGAGCCCTTCCTAGGATTTGGGTTAAGATAATTTAGTACTTGGCCGATTGGCTGGCTTGCTTTCTGTCTCTTCTCTCTTAAAATATGAAACAAAGTTCCTATTAGTGAAAAAATAAGCCAAGAGAACACAGAAGACTCCAGTCCATAGTATGGAGCGATGGAGGAGCCGTGGACTTCCATGAAGAAGACCGTCCCTTTGCTTTTGTGTGATGGGAATGCCATCATCATAGTAAACTGGAGGAAAAGGGGAATGGGGAGCTTTTTGTAGAATGTGTGATGAATTTTTCTGTTCCTCGTGGAGCAATTTCAGTGGTCTCAGCTGAAGTACAAAGAAAGGGCTATTTTAACGACAGGGCGGTGAATTACTAGTTATCGCTATCAAGTTTGGAACTGAGGGAAAAAGCTGGTGTGTGAAATAGGACTACGTGTGAATGGATTTCTCAAGTGTTTCATTAAAGATTTGTCAGAACGGTTAGCCCTCTAACCAACTGGAGTATCGCCTCTGATTCCTCTGTGGAATTAAAAAATGTTTTTGGGAAGAGGGCTTCCACAGGCCTTTTGTTTGAATTTCCATATATTGATTAATGGGCCCAGCAGAGCATCCTGCTGTGAATTCCCTCTGCTTATGGGAACCTTCACAAAGAGCAAAGCTTTTCTGAACTGGCACTTTCCACGCAGCCTGTAGCCTGCTCTACTGGGTGTGACCATTTTAAAAAAGCCACCGTGCTAGAATGAAACGGCCTGTTGATTTGCAAAACCTTTTGGTGTCAGATTGAATGGTCTCATATCTGAGTTGAGGGGGAAACGCAGGCTATTTTCAATTTATTACTGTGTCTCAAAGGTTTGAGTTGACGACATTTAGGCAGTGATGTTCCCCTGCTGTTGAAAGGTCTACTACCATCAGGTGCCTTGGATGTACATGTAAAAATCTGGTTCAGTAGCTTATCCTATGAAAGACTCCTGCAGCCCCACTTACAGCGTGAGTCACAGTCGGTAAATATGGATCTAGAAGGCCTAATTATGACTCAAGCTCACCCATAAACTTGGAGACCACCTCCCCACCAGCGCTCTCCACCCACTATTTATAGAAGAAGCCACCGGCGATTGTCAGGGTCTGTATTCATTCGCCGCATCCCAGTATTCAATCTGGAGGCCAGTCTGGGCTCTTCATAAGGTTTGCACATGGTAATACGTGGCGTCAGGGTGTACCTGGGTAAAGTTTTTTTTGTATTATTATTATTTTTTTTTCCTGCTGACCAAGGATATCAAAGTGGCTCTTACACAAAACTGTGGGGTCTGGATTTAAAGGATGCTTTGTTTGTCTTGATATCTGGCCTGACTTGAGTGGGTCCTGGTTTGACTTTTTATGCAAATTATACTGCAGCTTTCGTAGATGTTTATTACTAACACTAGCAACAACAACAATAATAGAGGCAGTTGAGATATCCACTATTTGTCTTTCCCCAAACATGAAAGGTCAAGGAGGAAGAAAGTTCTAAGGATCACAGATGCTTTTTGCTGCAGACAGACGTACAACGTGATCCATCTTGATAGAGGGATTCTTCTCACCTTCAGCCAGTCTTCCCTGCAGGGAGCGAGCTGCCGTCCTTTCACTGTTTTTTAACCTATATTTTACCCCACCATTTCAGTGCTTCCTTTTTTTTCTTTTTAAAGTGACAGGAATATTCATGAAAGGTGAGGCGCTACTGGAAGTAGCTATGACTGGAAATGGACCAATGAAATTCCTGGTCTGAACCTTCTGTTTAAACGGCCAGTTTTAAAGGTGAGAATCTGCTTTGCAGTGAACACGAAACAGGGAATTTGCAGCTTTGAGGGCATGCAGTTTACTGTCTTCATGTCGATTTTGGTGGTAAGTAGGACCACAGTAACAAAAAAGCTCTGATTCCCAACTTCAGAGCGCCCTAGAAAACTGCGCACACGGCGTAGACATCATTTAATGGGTTTCTGCGGCATGTTATGTGTTGTGTACAATTCCTTCTTACCACTGTTCTAGCAAATTGAACTCAAATGCGCTGTGTACCTTTTATCTCTTGGATCTCAAATTCTCTGTCAGAAACATTTCTTGGGCAGTCATAATACAGGAATCTAAAAATGGAGTGTTTAACAGAACACGTTATACTGAAATTGAGATCCTTAGTTCTTCAAGAAAACTTAGGGAAGAGTGTTATTTGAAACCAATTGGATGCATTTCTAAACTTTCCCCCTCTTTTTCTCCTTTGCATTCATTTTCCTCCCAAGCAATGGCCTTGACATGGGGAAAAAACAAACAAAAATGTTTTTCCCAGTGTTTTCTGTATGTTTCCTGCTCTTGAACCACAATCCCCCTGAACAGCTGGGTGGCTTGAGGCTCTCCTGAAGGGTGTGGTATAAGCGAATAACAAAACACTTATCTGTAGGTAACCCTGAAAATGGGACTGAAGTCTGTCTCTGAGAGCTGTCCAGCAACTGCTGTGAACTGAGCAGCCTTTTTAGAAATGAGTGGCTTATGAGTTGTTGGGAAAGGGGAAGTTCAAACCTGACAGCAACACTAGGAAGCTTTAACACAGCTGGTAGATAGACCCAGTTGAGTAGGCCCTTTGGAGCCAGTAATTTGCGGAATGTTTATTAATTGGCCCTTTGTTTCTCCTTGTCTGGAGTATCTTCATCAGGCTGTTATCTTGGTGCCTCCTATCAGGGACAATATGGTTTTAAAAGCCCTAGTATCAGTTTCTCTTCTGAGGGCTATAGTAATAACTCCCATATGTTTGCATACCCGGAAATGCCTTTGTATAGGCTCAGTAAGTACTGAATATTACTCAAATAATTACTTAAATATTACTGAACTTGATTTTTTTTAATTTAATGAGCGGTGTTTAAAACAAATAACGCCTATTTCCTTAGGTTGAACCAGAGCCTAGAAACCGTTGCAGTGATTAGTAATCCTTTAGCTGAAAGAATAGAGTCAGAAGAACTTTTCTGATTCATCAGTTTTGAAATCCAGCTCACCTTTGAGACTGCTCTCTTTCTTTTCGGTTTGAAATTTTACCCTTGGGCTTTTGGGGTTTCCCTAGTAGTGTATAGTCCCTCCAAATGTGGGCAGCTTAGATAGGCTGGGATCTCTGTGCTCACATGAAAATTTGAACCCTAAAAGCTTGTCAACGGTCTCATATTTACAAGTGGGTATAATGTAAAATATAAAAATTAAAAGCAAAATGGAGGACGGGATGGTTGCCCCAGTCTCACTGTAGGATTTTTGGTAGAATCTAGTGATAATTCAAGCAGTTGATGGAGAATGCTAACAGTCATTCCCAGAGAGAGACAAATTCTACTGAAAAAGAAAGCTTAATGGCTAATTATACTATCATTATTGGCACCACACTTGTGCCAGTGGTGCTGGTGAGGAAGGAGTTTTAATACTCCCCACTGTGCATGTGTAGCAAGTGCACTGACTTGGGCTGTTTCCCACCCAACACACAGAGCCCTAGAACCCTGGGGAAAGTCACTGGGCTGGTAGAACCAGGAATTAACCCAGCCTATCTAGCTCCAAGGCTTTTAAGCTCTTGCACTGCTCGTCATCAAGTGCAAGCTAGTTTTAGGGTGGTTAATTTTGGATTCTAATGGACTTTTCAGGTGACTGAGTTTGATTATTTCTGAGACTAGGCAGGTCATTTTGGGAATCTACAGAGGAGAGATATCAAGAAAGAAGCCAGTAACGGAAAGAGTTCTTGACCAGCTCAGCGAGTTTGGCAGGCCCAGTGCTCTGAGACTTCTCTCCTTCAGCTCTGATTCCAACCTCCGTGAACCTGGGTGCCTCTTGTGCCCATTTCCTTTTTCTTGGAATAGGTTTTCTTGGATATCTCCATTTCCTTCAGATGTTTTCTTCTCTTCCTCCTTCCTTTTTCTTGAACAAGATCAGCCTGTGTTCACTCTGGGGGGGGGCAGGGTATCTGCCCCATGAGCCAGGGACTTGATTGGCAGTGCGAGGGGCCAGTTCTTGCTGCCTCCTTGGAGGGCTTGATGTGTCCTGATTTGGGGAAAGTAACCCACTTCAACATTCTTCAGCAGAAGCTGCGACACATTGGTATGTATTTGGCTTGCCTCTCATTTGATGGTGCTCTTCTCCAGCGAGACTTGGCCAGAACCCCTGCTTCACCCAGACCTTGTTCCAGTGACTGTCTCAGCTTCCAGGTGAAACAAGGAATGAAATACAGATTCTAGTATCTAATATAAAACTCTAACTTGTTTTTACTCTGAGCTGCATCTTGGGACTCTGTTCTATCCAGAGGCCCCGAGGACCTTCTTTCCCTCTTTTGTTTTGATACATTAAAGTTCTTGAATTATATTCCATGTTATTGATCTTGGCAAATGGGCGTTTCAAAATTGAGAGACGTAAATGGTGCCGTGTCGTTACCATGCCTTTGTTTGAATTCTATCCAACACCTAAAAGGAAGGAATTCTATCCAGCCACTGTCTTTTGACGTAAAATCAGTTTGCATTTTGGATTGACTCACTCAGTACATTTGGTGTTTGCCGTATCTAAGAGTTTATTCTGATTCAACGTCATTGTAAAGTCCTAAATTTTACTTAGGACAAAATTTTCTAATAGTCCTCCCTATAGGCAGTCTTCCTCTGCTTTCAAGGCTAAAAGGGACAAAGGAGTTTTTAGACTTTTGTCACTAACTTTTAACATATAATTAAAAGTATTTTCATACTGTTTTGAAGTCTCTCTATTTTGTTTTGTGGTTCTGTTTTCCTGTAGAAGGGATACTTTACAATCCTTCAGTGTATTTAGTTAACTTTTCCTAGAGTGTGGTCTCCCCTCCCCCATCCCCCATTGGAAAACTGAATGATGAAATTCCTGTGGAGTCTTGAAGCTTCTTGCCTTTGTTAGCGGGTAATGCTTCTCCAATTCATTAAGCTTATAAGAGTTTTCTGGGATTGAATGAAAAAGTCTTGTAGGTATTTCAGGAATTCCAGAATGGCTATTTTATAATCAGACTGATGGAAAAAAAAAAAGCAGTCTTGGGCTTGGAGTTAATATGTAATGCAAGGTTGATATTTTAAAAATGATGCAAAAATCTGACACGCTTGTTTTACAAAATGCTCTTCTACATTGACGGAGAAATTGCTAAAAGGCATAAAATAAGTTTCATTTGATAAATATTTGTAAGAAAAAATGTGTTTAATGAGGCACACTTTTTAAATAGACTTAAACCCTGTAAACCAGTATTAATTTCAGAAAACATTAATTACAGGCATTCAGTTCTGATAACAAATCTATAAGAATACTATACACATGGGTTGTATGAGAATGCACTTTTATAAAATTTTATACTGTTTTATTATTTTGATTTTTTTAAATAATTTTTTGAAGATCCCTACAGCAGTTGTAACTGTAAAGGACCTAGAAGTTTACACTGTTTGATATGCAGATAGCCTAAACAGTTGAGGGCTCTGTGTGTGTGTGTGTGTGTGTGTGTGTGTGTGTGTGTGTGTGTGTGTGTGTGTACTGAGTCATTCCTCTTGCTAAAGTTTGATTGCTTTAATGTTTTCCTTTTAGGAAGAGATAAGGGTAATGGGAAGCTGTAGAGATAAGCTAACCTTATCCCAACATCAGTTTAGAGCACCTTGCTTTTTTTTTCTTGCTTGCTTTCTTTTGGCAGCAAGAACTTCACCCACCAAAAACAGAGTAGATGATACAGCTATTTATCCATCGTAAAGAACCACAGATGTATTCTTTTCTTTCTGCTTTATTGCTGTACTTCAGGATATTGCCTTCAGACCATGAGAGCCACTTGTACTTCAACTTATTTATGTTTAATTGTACACAGGGATAGGTAAGCTCTCTGTCTAGTTTGGCTCCGAGCTCTCTGTGTAATGAGATAATTGATTGATGACATACAGTTCTGGATTTATACCAGGGATATTTTTTCCTAGGGCGGTTTACATGGTGATTATTTAAGATATAAGATTCCGGTGCATTGAAATATAATAAATGAATATCCGAACAGCCGGCCATCCATCCGTAAAGGGTCATAGAACAGGTTAACATCCGAAATTTAATAAGGTCTTGAGTTTTGTAAATATCATTTCCTTCAGTGAAGCACAAGTATGAGAGTGTTACTCTTAAAATGATTATATCTTTGGACACATTTTCCTAACTTGTGATTTTAAAAGGAGAAAGTAGATTTTATGCAAATCCTGGTTTCTTTTACAGCATTTAATTAAAAATAATCTATACTCTTATAATGCTATTAATTTGCTAAACACTTTACAAAGCAACTTCACATCCTTCACCTAATTCATTCCTCACAAGGTGCTCTGAGGTAGGTTTTGATATCTTCGTTGACACACTGAGTGGGGCAGAGGTCGGTGCCCACCTGATTTTGCTCTGGAACTTGGGACCGGGGATCACCTGTCTGATTTGGGATCCAGTCCACTTTCTACTGTGCTACGTGGAACTTTTGGGGGGGTTTGTTTTTTCTCTTTTTTTATGTTAAGATAAAGACACATCCTTAACTAGATGCTGCAGGTCTGGCCTCTGCCTACTTCTCTGCCCTCTCGACCTGTATTGCCTGCCTTCCTGTCAGCCAGCGGTGTGGGCAGCTTTCAGCTTCTCCCGTGGGCTGCTTCCTTCCTCCAGGGACTTTCGCATTAACCGCTATTTCTGCTTGAAACGTTCTTCTTCCCTGTTTCCTCTTCCTTTGCTTCCTTCTTGCCTTAGTAAAGACCTAGCATCCTTCAGGCCTCAGGGCAAGTCTTCTTTGACCCCCCCCCCCCCCCGCCAAAATAAAAGCCAAACCCTACATACTTTCACAGCTCTGCTCACCTCTCCTTGGAAGCACTTTTTTCTACAATTTACTTTCATGGTGCTTGATTGTCTCTCATTAGACCAAGCTCCAGAGGATGGGGATTTTGTCCAGTTTTGCACCCTGTGTTATCAATGGGGGAGTATGGCCTCCTTGTGGGGTCTTTAAGGATCATCACAAATGGCCGCAGAAGTTACCCCTGGAGAGGCATATGAAATTAAAGGAGTTACTACACTCACAGGTCCCAGAAGAGGGAGGCCCCGCGTGCCACTCAGGGGACCGTGTGAGAGGAGCTCCGGGGCGCACACTCAGCCAGGCAGGTGGGGGGCCTAGGGGGAGAGAGGACCCACGGGCAGGTGCCTTTGTTGGGCTCAGATGGAGTACACAAGTATAGGACGTGAGGTGAGTTCCTTGGTATGTCTGAATGTCACTAGCTCGCAGTCGGGGAAGGGCAGGAAGGGGAACTTGTGGTAAGACCAGCTATATTGTAGTGCTGCAACTGGTCACCTGGACAAGGTGTTGGCAGCCTGTTTGGGGGATGCTGAGGCATAAGAAAAATAAGAAGTTGGAAAAATTTACTATACACATATTATATTCTCAGCCATTCGCTTGGTGCCCAGCACATAAGAGGTTTCACATACCTGGATGGGAAGATGGACGGATGGATGGCGCAGACTTGTTTTGTCTCCTTTCTTAGGCCATTAGAATCATGCGGAGCTCATGGGATTCAGTTAGCATCCTTTAAGAGTAGCTGGTATGGGAATTCCCTGGCGTCCAGTAGTTAGGACGAGGCGCTTTCACTGCGGTGGCCCGGGTTCAGTCCCTGCTCTGAAAGCCATGCAGCGAGCCCCCCACCCCCACAAAAAAAGAAGTAGCTGGTATGGACTTGGCCTGATTTGAACAAATTAGAAATGTTTTGTTTAGTTCCAGCTCCAATCAGTTAACCAATATCTATTGCATATGAGACAGGGTGTGAAGTGTTGTAGCTCTGTTGTCTTTCTGATGTCTCCATCTTAGCATTTACTCACGTTTATAGAGCGATGAGAATGATTCAAGTAGCTGATGGAAACCACCAGGTAAAACTGCACAGCTAATAGATACTAGTATTTATTTAAGGGAGCTGCATAAACATTTAAACGCAAATGTGGAATTTGATAAAGTGGGCTAGATTAAAATATTTTCCCTCTGGCGTGTAATACTTCATGGTCTTGGAAGTTTTCAGAAAATGAGGTCACTTCTCAGTTACTCCTGACAACACTTACTCTTCCAATTTAATAGCATTTTCTACACCAGTGTCCTTCCTTTGTTCATCTCTCAGACTCCCTTTACTGACCCTGCAAATTGAGGCATCCGTACTTTGCCTGTTGCAGAGGTTTGAGATAGTATAAATTTTCTCATGGTCTAAGAATAATATATATCCAGCTTGAGCCGTAATAAATTGTTAAACTTAGTGAAAGCTGGACCTCTCAACTTCCTCTTGAGCTTGGTTGTTAAAACATAGTTTGTTTGGAGTGAATTCTCAGAATATCACACATACACGTATATTCGAATGGGATTAAGTGACATACTTGGAAGTCCAACTTAAATTAGAAAATTTATGGTTTGGATTATTTTTGTAATGTTAGTTCAGATTTTTCACCATTATGTTTCCCTCTCTGGGGCTGATCATCTGAGAGGTTAACGACATATAAGCCAGCTTTATAAAATAGCTATAAAATAGCTGTGCAGTTTCACCTGGTGGCTTCCATCAGCTACTTGAATCATTCTCATTGCTCTATGGGGGATAATAAGAAATGTTATTATGTTTAAAAGAAAAAGAAACTAAACATGGAAATTATTCCTCCTCTTTGGCCACACTACTGCTCTCTCGCCGTGGAGTTTTAACTTTTAACCAATTTTAAGATTGGATCAATTGAATATTTTGTCATATGTGTGATCACTCCATATCTTTATATAGAGAGTGTTGTTTCTCCATATGTAAGGATATGTGTTGTTTCTTGCTAAACAATATTTTTGTCTCTTTGATACTTGCCCCAAGTCCAACAACAAAACAGCTCTGTTGTGTAGCAGAAAGGTTCTAGAATGCCAGGCTGGGATTTTTTTTAAAGAAGATACACAAGTACAAGTGAAACATAAGTACATTAAACCGATACTGAGGATGGATGTCAGGGCGTGTCTAAACCGTGTCTACACTCAGTGTACTTTGTAAATAAAGCCCACACGCATGAGTAGTTAGCAGTTCTAATTGCATGAAACCCGTCTGAGAAGGATCCATCCTGTTCTTGGCGGTGGAGGAGATTGTAAATGTAGGGTAGAGATGTGTGTCATTTAGAAATGGTTTGCTAGGGTTCAGACACGCTGCTTTTCTGGTGGGTGGAGAGGAAAGTAACTGGATTTGCCCTGGTTCTTGGGAGAGAAGAGGATTTGTGATTCAGGCTCAAGGTTTGGGTAACCAGGAACAATACTCAAGCAAAAGAGATGGCGGATGGTGGCACTGTGGCAGGAAGCTGATGGACCTTCATTGGTAGCGATGTTGCCTGTGTCGGCGCCTGTGTTGGCTGTTGTCTTCAATTGCATCCTTGATGTGTACGGAGGAAATCTTTTCAAAGTGAATGTAACGATGCTGCATTTCTGAATTTCACCTCTTGAAATTGGCTTGAATTCTGATGATTAAGTTCCTGACACCTAGTGGGTGCTCTGAAATATTTATTGAATGGAAGAACGATGTGATTTTTAAATGGGATAAGTCCATATAAATCAAATATCTGTTTTTGAAGCACTTCCATAAATCATATGAATTTTTTATTACTGTGTAATAAACCAAGTGATATATATTAGTAAAGCACCTCAATAGAAAACTCTTAAATCACACATTATCTTAAATGTCACTTATAAATATAACTTCCAGATTATTTCATGGATTGCTAGTAGAGGAACTGGTCTATTTAGACTGTTTCACATGACTTACTGGAGTTGGGGAGTAAGTCTACTCATGGTAATTTAATGACTAAGTTATCTACCTTATACTCAGTTCTGGTCTAGGTGCTTGTCATGTGGGACCTCCTCCCCAAAGAATGATGGTGGAAACAAGGTTGCCGTATTTGGTACAAGGTCTGGTGGTGACTAGATAGGATGTAATGATGTGAGAGAGGAGAGTCAATGCTGAATGGCCAAGAAGGAGGTGAGATTTGAGGTGGGGCTTAAAAGATTTAGGAGTTTGAAGGCTAGAGGAGAGAATGAAAGCGATTGCTGGCGAATCTCCACTAATTTGGAGATGGAGTTGAGTGTGAGACTGAGGAGGGTGACCGACCTTGAGGCTATTATAATAGGTGGGAAATGAGGTGGGGTGTGAGGCCAGGCAGAGGATATGGGATTTAATAAGATAAATAATAAGAGACCATTGAACATTTCTGAAAAGAGAAGTGAAAGAATGAAACTGTGGTTTAAAGATAAGCTTGAGGGCTTCCCTGGTGACGCAGTGGTTAGGAGTCCGCCTACCGATGCGGGGGACGCGGGTTCATGCCTCGGTCCGGGAGGATCCCGCGTGCCGCGGAGCGACTGGGCCCCTGAGCCATGACCGCTGGGCCTGCGCGTCCGGAGCCTGTGCGCTGCGCGGGAGGGGCCACAGTGGTGAGGGGGCCCGCGTACCGCAAAAAAAAAAAAAAAAAACAAATGCTGTGTTCATGAGTACTTCTCATGACATTAGTATAACTTGCTGTTTCTATACCCCTAATCACCAGTAATGATTTAGGGATTAAACCTTTCTGAGTATTAGGCTTTTGTCTCCATTTTTATCCCTCTCTAAGTTAGAGTGTAAATAAGTAGTTCAGTCCCCACTCTACAGGCGGGGAGGAAACTAAGGAGTTCTGCAGCCGAATTCTAACCAAGCTGGAATTAATCCAGGAATAGTAAAGCCATCTTTTCTCTTCCAGTTAGTACTGAACTTCCTAATGTGAAATGAATTGTAAATACTTGGGTAAACAAAATACCTCCGTGAGTTTTTGAGTTGTATTTACTTTGATCTTAAAGCTGACAAAATATTGAAAATTGATTCCTTCCCTTAGTTTTTAATTGACTTTTTAACAGCTTTACTGAGATGTAATTCACATGGCGTATAGTTCATCCATCTAAAAAATACACAGCTCAGGGGTACAACCATCACCACACTCGATAACTTGGGAACTTTTTCATCAGGCCCCTGAAAAACAACCTGTATTCATTAGCAGTCATTCCCCCCACCGCCCAGCAGTTCTCCCCTCTTCTCTCCATCTCCCCCCTCCTCAACTCTAGGCAACCACTAATCAAATTTCGGTCTCTATAGTCCAATTGATATTTTTTAAACTAGTATTTTACAGAGGGCTTCCCTGGTGGCGCAGTGGTTGAGGGTCCGCCTGCTGATGCAGGGGACGTGGGTTCGTGTCCCGGTCCGGGAAGATCCCACATGCCGCGGAGCGGCTGGTCCAGTGAGCCATGGCCGCTGAGCCTGCGTGTCCGGAGCCTGTGCTCTGTAGCGGGAGAGGCCACGGCAGTGAGAGGCCTGCGTACTGCAAAAAAAACCAAAAAACAAAAAACAAAACTAGTATTTTACAGAATGTTACCACAGATTTCGGCATCAGAAGACCTAGGTTCAAACCCCAGCTTACTAGTACTATGACCTTGAGAAAAAACTTTAACTTTGTAAGTCTGTTTTCATACTTTTGAAACATGAATAATATCTACTTCACAGCTTTTTGTGAAGATTAAAGGATGTTTATATAAAAGTGTTAAGTGATGTATGTGTTCATTGTTCCACAGGAGGTGTGTAACTGAATTACTAAAGGGTCTCAAATATTCATCCTTTAAAATAGTTGGTGGAACATAATATGATGCATAACAAATGTTTGCATATAAAAGGACAGAGTTTATGTTTTTAGAGCTATAGTTTTATTATTTATGTGACTTTAGGGTTCGACTTTTAAGATGGAAGAAGTGTTTCTGGATTTCCCTGCAGAACCTAGTGTAGTGGTACTTGGGCTATTTTTGGATCACAAACTCCTTTGAGAATTTGATGAAAGCTGTACACATACACTTGATTTTATTTTTTAAAAAATCAGGAGGCTGATGGCTCCCTTAAAACCATCCATATACTCCCTGCGTACTAGATTAAGAGCCCTTAGTCTTTTAAAAGAGAGATAAAATAGCTCTTCAAAGCTGGAGTGAACAGTCCCACACCTTGGCAGGAAAACACAGCCATCAGCTTGAAGTGTGTTTACTTACCCTCCAAGTGTTAGTATCCATGTCAAAGTGTGCCCAGTATGTGTTTGGCCAAGCAAGGTGGATTTTCTTCTAGGTATAGAAATGTACACACATTTCACAGAGAGAAGAAATGAAGGGTAGTGTCCTTGAAAGAGAGAGCTGGTGAGAAAAAGAGAAAACAACCAGAGCATCTGTCATACTGTAAGCACCACCCGCCCTGGTCCTGCCCATTTTATTTAGTTTAATTAATTAATTTATTTATTTTTGTGGTATGCGGGCCTCTCAGTGTTGTGGTCTCGCCCGTTGCGGAGCACAGGCTCCGGATGCGCAGGCTCAGCGGCCATGGCTCACGGGCCCAGCCGCTCCGCGGCATGTGGGATCCTCCCGGACCAGGGCACGAACCCGTGTCGCCTGCATCGTCAGGCGGACTCTCAACCCCTGCGCCACCAGGGAAGCCCCTGCCCATTTTAGAACCCTTGTATAAACAAGCATTGGATTCCCAAAGGACTGTGGAGAAGTGGGAATTCACAACAGCCTGACTGTGCAAGGTGAGTGGGATGGCCTTGATTGAGTTTATTCTCCAGGTAGCTGCTACTCACAAGCCGCTTGATATTGCTCCACTGTTGTTTATTTCATCGTGGTTCCATGGCCCCATGTGGTGCGGCATCCCTTAGTAGATTTAACAAAGTTCTTACCATAACGAAAAAGAAAAATTTTGCCTTATCATATCTATTTTCCCAGTTCCTTCCCTTAGTTGGAAATGTTTATTATTGTGGGAAAATATTTGGGCACCGGCAGTAAAAGGATCTGACTAAGAACAAAACCCAGAGGGTCGCGATGGGGAGAAAAAATGAGCAGAAAGCGAATCAATGCTAGTAAACACAGAATGGCCAGGTGGCCCCTGTCAAATAGGAAGACCACTTGCTGCACAACCTTTGGATCATAGTTCTTTATCAGATATATCTTCTGTAAATATTTTCTCCCAGTCTGTGGCTTGTCTTCAAAGACACTTGGCAGTGTCTTTTACAGGGCAGAAGTTTTAAATTTTAATGAATTGTTATCAATTATTTCCTCCATGGACTGTGCTTTTGGTGTTGTCTCTAAAACGTCATTGTCATATACAAAGTCGTTTAGATTTTCTCCTATGTTATCTTCTAGGAGTTTTATAGTTTTGTGTTTTACATTTAGGTCTATAATCCATTTTGAGTTAATTTTTGTGAAGGGTGTAAGGTCTGTGTCTAGACTTTTTTTGGGGGGGGGCAGGTGGATGTCCAGCTGTTCTAGCACCATTTGTCAAAAAGATGTTTTTTCTCCATTGTACTGCCTTTGCCTCTTTGTTAAAAATCAACTGACTCTACAGTTGACCCTTAAACAACATGGGTTTGAATCGTGCGGGTTCACTTATACGTGGATTTTTTTCAGTAGTAAAATATAATACTGCACTACTGCATGATCCGTGGTAGGTTGACTCGTTGGCGTGACAGGCAGATGCAGAGGATACTGGCAACAATGGATATGGGGGGCCAGGGATACAGAGGGCCAACTGTAAGTTACAGGTGGATTTTTCAACTGTGAGGAGGGTTGTCGCCCCTAACCCGTGCGTTGTTCAAGGGTCAGCTGTGTTTCTGCCGGTCTGTTTCTGGGCCACAACCTTTCAGTGACTTAAAGGTAAGTGACAGAGGCAGTATGTTTGCCGGAGCTGCCTTGCCTCCCTTGCTTGTTCTTGGCAGGCCTTCTGAAGGCAATGGTTCACGGGGGAGTCGGGATGGCAGGGGGCTGGCAGGGAGGACGCTCCCTGTGGGTCTTGGGAGCTCTGGGAGTTTCTGAGGAAAGGACTGATTGTTACCAGAGGCTCTGCATCAGTAGAATAACAATGAGTCCAAGCCTCGTTTCCCTCTCTTCTGCAGGCTACCCGTTCATAGCACACTCATTCTCACTGGTAAGATAATTATCAGTGAGAATGAGTAACTACTAGAACCAGGGATTCCATTGATACAAATATAATTGGTAGTCCTCACCTTCAATTCTTCATTCTAGTGAAACCTAAAATAAAATTAGGATTGTTTTCAAGCAGGGCTTTTGTGCTTAAATTACCCCACTTCTCTCTCCGTATCTGCAGGCTGATCTAAATTCCAGATTTCCTGTTTGGGGACTTGAATGGTTCTCCTACGGAGGTCAAGGTTCATTTGATGATAGGTTAGTGAATGTAAGAGAGGGGCCAGGGCTTCCCTGGTGGCGCAGTGGTTGAGAGTCCGCTTGCCGATGCAGGGGACACGGGTTCATGCCCCGGTCTGGGAGGATCCCACATGCCGCGGAGCGGCTGGGCCCGTGAGCCATGGCCGCTGAGCCTGCGCATCCAGAGCCTGTGCTCCGCAGCGGGAGAGGCCACAACGGTGAGAGGCCCGCGTACCGCAAAAAAAAAAAAAAAAAAAAAAAGAGAGGGGCCAGTTCACTGTAAGAGTTCCATTCTTTTTTTTTTTTCTCTTTACATTTCCCCCTGCAATATCACTTAACTCTGTAGCTTCACATCATCATTTTCACATGCACGCCTCATCCCTGGTTTGTTTTTCTGGCTCTATGCTCTTTTCTCTTTCACTGTTCTAATCACCTGATAGACATTTTCCTTGGACACTCTGTTGGTACCTCAAACACCGAAAGCGACATTGGCTGGTCTTCTCCCAAACTTATCTTTTTCATTGCTTTTTCTATAAAGGGTGTCAGTGAGATGTCTCTGTTGCCAAGTCTTACTGAAACTTCCAGTCCTGACACCTTACAAATCCCTCCCATGTCCATATTTCATTACCTTGCTCTAGAGTAGCCTTCTTGACAGCTTTCTGTCAAGTCTTCCTAGCTTTTCCTAACCCACCCTTCTCACGATCTCACTTCCTGCCCCCAAACTTTCAAGAGCTCACAATTCCCAGCTAGAGTTTGGGCTTCCTAGGCTGGCACTCAACCAACTTGAATATCCTGGCTTCTCTACCTAACTTTCATTTTTATTTCTGGTACATTGCTTCATGCTGTTTGCTACCTAACTAAGCTGAGTGTTCTTTCCGTACCCCTGTTTCCTATAAATATCTTACACTTTTTCACTTTTGTGTCTTCATTCTCTCCTAAGCTAGTGGTCTTCAAACTTCAGTGGGCATCAGACCCACCTGGTAGGCTGGTTACAGCACGATCACTGCATCCCACCCTGGAGTTTCTGTTTCAGTAGGTCTGGGGTGGGGTCTGAGAATTTATAGTTCTAACAAGTATGCAGGTGATGCCGATGCTGGTGGTACAGAGCTCCACCTTATACCTTGAGAACCGCTCTTCTAAGCAATTTTCAAAGCTGAGGTGGAAGTATTACCATCCATGTTTAATACATTTGGGTTAAAAGATAAATTTAACTCTTAAGAAGGTTGTCCGTTATTCAGATCTGTGCACTGGAGTTTGTTTACAACAGTGCTAAAATTGAGTTTTGAACTTTAAAAAATGTATAATTTAAGCTCTTACTCTGTGCCATCTGACAGGCCCTTCGCCTGTGAAAGCACTGTTGAATTGAGGGTTATACTTCTGTTTCCTCTCTACATACTGGATGAGGACACTTGTCATCTTTACTCTCAGGCCACCGATGACCTCGCTCTGTCATTACAGACCAACAGGCTCTACAGCCCGTCAACTGCCAATTACCAAACTACAGGCCTGTGTACTGATGCTTTGCCAGCATCTTGGTTGTTCCTTCTGTTACCAGGCCTAGGCATAATCTTGTAGCCTGGTGGCTTGGTAATTACACCCTGAGAAAGACTCAGGTGTCCTCATCTGTCCTAGCGAGAAGGTTTTACATTTTAGTCTTATTTTTAAATGTAGGGATCTGTCCTTGTCCCATTTCAAATGGTTGTGTAAGCCGCCTGTAGTACCATCAGTAGGGGTGGGAAAAGAGAGGGGTGGCCTGCAACCTGTTAAGAGGCACTTTTCATGCTTTTAACTTTGCAAGAGCAGGTCCAAGGGTGAATGCAGTTCGAGGAGGGTGTTTGGGACTCCTGAAAAGGTAATCAATACCTCATAGATATCACTTCTCTTCTCATTGCAGTTACATTCTGCAGGTCTAGCCTGCAGTCCCTTAAACGTTGCTTCCCTGTGGCCTGGCTTCACACAGAGAGGTAAAGGACCTCTCATTTAATGGGGCTTCATTTGTGAAGGATTCTAAGGGGAAAGCCTGAAGAGTGCTTGCTGTTGTATGAACGTACCTAAGATGTTTCCCTTACACACCTCTGGACTTTTGATATCTAACCCAAAATAAAACATTCCAAGGAAATGCCATCAGATTTTAGATTTTTTTTCTGTGGTTTATCTTTACAAGTTTTATTGTTTCCCGTAAGTAAGTGACGAGGTCAGCCCTGCCAGTGCTTTGGGAAAGCGCCTTGCCCATTGCTTTGGGAGTTGAACTTTGTGATCCTTTGGAAAACTGACTTGTCTTCTGTTGCATTTTAGTCTTTCTCTGTCCATTGTTCACTCCACTTCATAAACTTTGATAAGTTAGCAAGCTTATCAAAGGGTAGGTAGGTATCTTTTTCTCCCCAGGTGTATTTATTTATTTTTTAAAAATTGTACATTGAGGAAAGGAAAGTCGTTTCTAGGAAAATTACAGTGTGTTAAGCATTACAGTAAAGGCATAAAATGTTATCAAGTATTTTAGTTACAGTTTTTTATGAATGAATATTATATGAATGAATGATTATATGAAAGAATAGTATGCGTTAATACACTAAGATCTTATTTTGAAGTTTGTTTTAGAAATGAGATTTTTGTTTAGTGATAGTCTGGCTAAGTGGGTACATTTGCTCTTTGTAAGTTATCAATTTTTTTAAATTGTCAGAATTTTTTCTAGAGGTGAAAGTTTTATTAGAGATGCTCAGTCTCTCATTTTATAGTTAAGTGCAGTGAGGTCCTGATGAATCACACTGATTGCTGAAACCACCCTGAATCTGATTTGATCTTTTATTCAGAAGATATCTCAGGTCCTATGGGATCATCATACTGAAAAAAATCTTCCTTGTTTCTCTATGCAGAAGAAATGAACTTAGGTTGAGTCTTAGTTTAGTAGGGTTTTGGACAAACTGAGTGTAAAATACGTACCTCCTAACACTGTGTTCTTATGTGGTCTTGTCCATTAGGGTGAGGACAGGGTGGGCGGCGGTGGGAGAAGGGGAGTCAGAAGTGAACCTCTGTGACACCAGCAGGAGCTGCTCCTATGACTGTAGTGTTGAGAGTGTCACCTTGTGGCTGTGTCTCAGTTTTCCCTGACATCCATCACACCCACATCACACAAAGATTGGGGAAAACTGCATTTCCTTCCACAAACCCTAGGTGTGTCTGATCAAAAAAGCCTCATAGATAACTGCCATGAAGAAATTGGAGACATTTAGAATGTAATGATGTTTCCCCTGGGTGCGGAAGGTGAAGGTCCAGGGGTGGAAAATTGAGGAATCAATGACCCAGAAGTTGTGGAGTTGACGTTCTGCAGCCAGTTGAAATATCTGGGTTGTTAGCCCCAGAAGACTCATACTGTGAGTGAAGAACACCGTGGGCGTGGCGCCCTGAAGACCTGGGCTTGAGTCTGCTGTCTTTCCCGCCTCTTATGTCACTTAGTAGCTGTGCGATCTTGAGTAGGACTCTGTAGACTCACATTCTTTTCTTTTTTTTTTCCAAACGAAAGGTCTTAACGTATTTATTACCAAGCCAGCCCACTAGTGCAGAAACATTGAAACGAAGAGAAAAACTCATTTTCCCGATAAAGCACATCCGGTTGTCCAGAGAGTAGCAGTGTTTTCAGAGTGATACGTTAAGATACAAGTGACCTTGGTAACAGCGTAAATATGTGTGCCAGCTTATGTGCAACTCCTTATAGACGCAGCTTGGTTCTTCTCCAGTGTCTCCTCTTGGATTTGTACTTGATTTTATTACAAGTTTTCATCCAAATCCATTGGGGAATTGGGACAATTCTGTTTTGTTTCTTGGCTAGGAATCACTTGATCCTGAAAATCCTGTGAGTAGACCTGGTGAGGAACAGATTCTACTGCACACACCAGGATGGCGGAGGAAAAGAGAGAGCACCCTTTTGGATGTCAGTGATGCCCACTGCCTGGTCTGCCTCATCTGGGTGCTGGGAGCATTGACTCCCTCACCTGGGTGTGGGGAGCATCTCCCTGGATGACATGAAAGTGTGGCATAGATGTAAAGCAGCCAAATGAAATGTCTGGTGTTTATCATGATAATTGTCGTGGTTATATTATATGTTTATTGTATTGGCTGACTTTATTGCGGGTTTCTTAGATGCTTTCTCTTAAAGAAATATGGGATTTTAATTTAAAAGCACATTTCATGTAAGAGCATTGGAGTGGATTTTGGTAAATTCATGAACTTAAACACTTAAACTCTCTCCTGGCCTTTAATTATTTCTTGATTACTTAAGAGCGTTTAATTCATCCTAATGCTTTGGAGTTATAAAACCATTAATATTATTATGGCTCTGAAAGCAAAGGCTACAGCTAATTCATTAGAATGATAAGGAATATTGTGAAAGGGTTTTCATCATTCTACTCACAACATTCCTGGGAAAATAATGAAACGTGAACCATAATAGAGTTTATCTGGGCATATTTTACATGTCTAAAGAAGCCTTTATAATAACTTGTATGTATTAGTTTTATGTGAAAGACAATTAATAAGCATATATAACATACCAGAAAATATTTTTGCTGATCGTACTTTCCCTAAGATGTTTGGGTTTTTTTTGTTTGTTTTAAAGTCATTCTGACCTTGCAATTTGAGAAGCATGGGCATTATTTTCATACTTTCCTTTGTAAGCACTTATATTTAGGGAGAGGGTCTGTATATGTGTTTGTGTGTGTATGTTCAAGTATATCTATCAAATGTCATCAAAGGCTGACTTCAAGAATTCTAGTAGCAAAAAGATAGGGAAGAATTCTCATTTCTCAATTGCAGTTTGAAGAGAAAATGGTGTCCTGTTATGAAAGTCTTAAGTTTTGGCACGTTCTGCCATCTTTAATCTGATTGAGTGTTCACAAGGATAATTTAGTTGTCATAGATATTTTTTCCTAAACTTATTTTTGCCATAAAAGCCTCATTTCCCAGCTGTATTCTGAGAAGTGGAGCGGGAGTAACATCTTTTGAGTACCTACCATGTGCCAGGCACTGTTAAGACACTTTATGTGCAGGTGTCATTTTACCATTTTAGGGGTATAATCTTCACTTTTTAGCAGGGGAAACTCCTGTGAACTCTTGCTATCATTCAAACCTAGGTATCCTGCACACTGAATGTCCATATTTTTCCCACTGTTTCCTTGTAGAGACATAAATTGCCAACTCTTTATCTAACATGCCAGTAAAGCTTATTCTACACTTAAAGGAGAATTGTCTCCGTTTTCTTTGCTTTGTCTTAAAAGTTATATGTGTTAGGGGTCAGGTAAACCCTCTGTCTGCAACGAAGCCTGTGGGTTTTTCCTCTCTTCCTCAGAAGTTCTTAATTACATAGGGGGTGAAAGAATACGTCTTGTGGGGGTGAAAAATGAAACGGTAACTTATAGTGAAAGAATACGTCTTGTATTCTTATAGTGAAAGAATACGTCTTATAGTGAAAGAATACGTCTTGTGGGGGTGAAAAATGAAATGGTAACTATAATGAATAAAATTGTTAGCCAGTCCAACAAGTTGGTTTAAACAAAAGGGGAGGAAACACCTCGAACGAATTTGTTTTTCATAATATACCTTTAAAACGTAATCAGAACCTGTTGAAGATACTAAACAATCATCCAGTTGCTAAAACGGTTGTATTAGTACGCGGTGATAGAGCCGTGAAGCTCTGTCTGTATTAGCTAGACAAGCAACGTGGCTGGAAGGGGTGATGTATCTGGGTCAGAGAGGTTCAATGACTTGCCTGAGGGAAAACCTGGAGGTGGAACTCTCACTTGGTGTTCTTGATTCATAGGTGAGAAATAAATACCACAGTGATTGAGTTAGAGCCATCTTTTCTTGTATCTGCAGGTTTGTAGAATGTGAACTGGTTTGATACTGTAAACTGAGCACGGGTCTGCTGAAGCCAGGAGCTGGTTGGTGTAGCCCTGCTGTAGGACCATAGCTTAGGCTGCCATTTTGGGAAAGTGGGTCTTTACTTATAAGGAAAAATAGGGGAGAAGTGAATTCATTCAATAAACATTTGCTGAATGTTTTCTGTGCTTAGTAAGGAAGCAGGTGATGAGGGGAACTCTTCATCTGTTGGGGTAGGCAGACATAAATCAGAGTGTAATATAAGTAAAAGTCATAAGGAGTAATGAAAAGTCATTGTGTGACCAGGGAAAGGTGAGGACTTAACATGTAGCTGGTGTTTAGGTAGAATGTTCTTTCATTGTCAATCCCCCTTTTTCCTTCTTATTATCTCAGCCTAGCTATCCTTTGCTCCATGAAGGCCTTTCCCTGACCCCCGCATCCCAGGGCTGGGTTAGATTCCCTTGTTGTGGGGTCCTAGAGTACAGCTTACCACCCATAGCAGACAGCTACCCCCTGGATTATAAGTGACTCTTCCCTGACTGTAAGCTCCCGTGAGAGAGAGGGTCATGTAGACACAGGGCCCTGCACCTAGTAGGTGCTTACATATTTGCTAAATGACGCTATAAATGTTGGAATTCAGTTGGTTTAAACAAAAGGGGGGGAAGCACCTCGAACGAATTTGTTTTTCATAATATACCTTTAAAACGTAAGTTTTAAATAATAATAATAGTTAATAATGTAATAATAATAGTTATTTACTGAATGCTTATTATGTGCCATGCACTATGAAAGGACTTGATTTGTATTAACACCTCTAATTGTTCAACAACCCAGAAAGTAGGTACTATTTGTTTTATAGATGGAGAACCTGAGGCACAGAAGTTGAATCGGTCCTCACAGGTTGCTTATAAGTGCAGAGCCTGGCCCAGCCCTAGTCTTTTGGATCCAGAGTCTTGTTCTCACCCACTTTGCTCCCTGCTTGCCCTGCTTCGGAGTTTAGACTAGCTCCTGGAGCCAGTGGAGGTTGTTAGCGCTCTAAGCAGAGGAGTGTGTGCCCGTGTAAAGTAATCCTGGCACTGTTGTGTAGATGGACTGTGCAAAGGAGGGAGATGCCTGGAGCAGAGCAGTCATCCCTGACACGGCACTGGCAAGACATATCAGCGTGATTTATTAACTTAACAAACAGGCGGAGCGCCTCCTATGTGCCAGGCACTGTTCAAAGTGCTTTACAAATATTAACTGATTTAAGGTTCATAGCAACCCTACAGGGTCGGCACTATTATGATCATCCCCACTTTATAGATGAGGAACCTGAGCTTCAGGGAGGACCTCTAGATGGTAAGTGGCAGGGCCAGACAAGGCTGAGTCCAGGCTCTTAACCACTGTCCATGCTGCCCTGAGTCTTCCTGTGAAAGGGAACATTTGATTACTGGTGGTCCCCAGGGATGCTCCTATTCCAGATAGTAGAGGATCTCGGTGACATTTTGGAGATGGAGTCTTCCACTTGTAAAAGCATCTGCTCTAAAGACATTAGTCTAGGAATATTTAAATGATTCTGTTCTATTTAATATATGCTCGGCTTAGAGCAGAAAACAAAACAAAACAAAAAACAGAAGACACAGGCCCTGCCTTGAGGAACTTATATTATGCTGGGGGGAGACAAAACAGCACATAGACATATAAAGAAAAAAATAATTTTGGCTAGAGAAAAGTAAGTGAAAAAAGTTTAAAAGGTGATGTGATAGACCCATACCATCCACTACGGCAGCCGCTCGCCACGTGCCCATTGAGCCCTAGAGACGTGGCCCGTCCACACTGTGAAGTGCTGTGTAAGATACACACTGCAGTTTAGAGACTTAATACGAAAAGAAAATTATCAATATCTCAATTTTTACATTGATTACATCTTAAAATAAATTGTTTATATATTAGATTAAATAAAATATACTAAATAAATGACAGGTGAGATACGCTAGGCCCTAAAGGACAAATATTGTATATTCCACTTATATGAGGAATAATTGGATTCCTAGAGATAGAAAGTAGAATGATGGTTGCCAGGGGCTGGAGGGGCAAGAAATGGGGAATTATTGTTTGATGGGTATAGAGTTTCAGTTTGGGATGATGAAAAAAGTCTGGAGATGGATGGTAGTGATAGTTACTAGACAATATGAATGTACTTAATGCCACTGACTACTAAAAATTTAAAATCAGTGTGTGGTTCGCATTGTATTCTTATTGGACTATGTTGGGATAGCGAGTGGTGGGTAAGATGGTCAGGAAAGGCTTTTTTGAGGAGATCTTCGAAAAGAAAAGATGAGTCCTCTGAAATGAGAAGGAATTGACCACACAGAAGCATGAGGGAAGAGTTTCAGTCAGATGAAGAGCTGGTGCCAAGGTCCTGGGGTGGGAACAAGTTTGAATGCTTGGGGAGGCGGGTGAGATGAGGATGGAGGTGGGGGTCCCAGGTCATGCAGAGTCTTATGAGCCATGGTGAAGAGTTCAGATACTACTTCTGCTCAACTTGAGATGAGAAACAAAGCAATAAAAAAAATGCAAAGTCTGTATAGACGACACCATACAAAATTGCTAATATTTCTGACCTACAAAATGGCAATTTCATCTGACGGAACCTAATCTTGGGATTTGTTATGCCCTTCCTGCGAGCAAAGAACGCACTTCATTGTTTCTAATTACTTGTTCTTTGACGGGCGCCTCAGAGGACAGCACCCTTCCTCTGAGAGCTTGCAGAGCACTACGCCTGATAGCAAATCTGTGTTGAAATGGAAGAAAGCCTAGCTGGCCACAGACTGACACTGTCACAAATCATAAAAAGATGCTGAACGCAGTCTCTTGAATGTTTCCCGTTTTATAAACCTTTGTCTTTGCCACCTTTGTGGCTTTTGGAACGTGGAGGGAAAGATAATAGTATCATTAGCACCTTTGGATCTCTTGTCTCTATCAAGTCATTGCGGGTGTTTATTATTATTGCACAGGGAGACTTTTCCTTCTGGAAAGGGCTTGACTCAGGATAAGAAGATTGAAGGGGTGGCCTTCCCCGTAGGGGAGGGTGGTTAGGAAGGCAAGTTGGGTGGTTCATCCATGTATTAAAGGCCGTCGGCGCTGGCTCAGGTCATCTCGCGGCCATGCTCTGCATCCCGCACCCACCTTGGTGGCCTTGTAATGTTATTACCACCTTTCCCGGAGCAGGGGGCCTGGGACGATGAGAGGAGACCCCATGGGAGGTGCTGCGGGACAAATCTTTTTCTTAATAGTCTTTGATACCCGAGCCCCTGGTGGAAAATGTTTGTTCATATTAGAGGGGGAGATGGTTAATACCTAAAAATCTTTCATTTGGTGAAAACATTCTCTGGGCTTTGAAACCTCTCTGGCCACCTGCTGGGGACCAGTGGGTCCAGCCAGCAATAATGATTACCGCCTTGGGCTCTGGTCTTTTGTGGAAGTGGTCTGGGTCCTGTTTGAACTCCCCAACCAAACGCTTCTAAGTGGCTCTGGGCATCTCAGGTGGTGTGAGGGGAAGAGGTGAGTGTGGATTCCTCAGGCTATGTGGAGTTTTAAAAGTTACTGGATGCGTTGTGCTCCCCTGGGATGACTAGACATCTTTTCCTGGTAGCCTAGGTGCTATGCAAGCTAATTTTCTAAAAACGGTAGAGGCATGTTATGTAATTATTGATATCTGAGCCACAAAGCAAAAATCTGTCCCATAATTCCTAGAAGATCTCTCAGCTCTGCATATTGTGATCTGTTTCTGTGGGGTCACCGTTGTGTCATCTTTGTTTACTGTCAAACGGTCAACTAATAGACGTCATGAACTACATTCATTCCCCACTTTCTAACCACACGAGGAACTCCTTGTGGATAGTTTATGTGAAGGTGGAGTTGGGTTTAGGGTAGTAACAGAGCTTTTCCTTTATTCTTCAGTCCTGATCAGCTTCGTTTGGTTTGTTTTATATCCAAGTTACCAGATCATTGTGACCCCCAGGCTTCATTATGACACAGACTAAGAAAGCCGTGTGATTCCCCAGAGTAGCTTGAGTTTGAAGAACAGTCCCTTTTTTTCAACAGAGTACCGGATCTGCCTAAAAGAGCAAATGTGTCTACACAATTATAAATAACCATGCATTGGGTTTTTTACTTTACAGTTTACAGTGGCTGTTTCACACATTGCCTCTCTTTAATCTTCCCATGAAACCTGGGAGATGGGCGTTGTTATTTTCTCATCTTACAGGTAAGGAGGCTCCGCTTCCGAGTTTCTGTCCAGGTGTGCTGACTTCAGGTTGGATTCTCTTCAGCCCCTTCTAACTCACATGTTGCCTAACTTTCTGGCACGTGGCCCAGTGGTCTATAAGGATCTGGTCGTTCAACATAAGGGGAGGAACCCATCATCCATCAAGTATGTCTGATTCTCTGTCTAGTAACTCCCACTGGCACGTCCTGCTTGCGTGGTCACCAAACTCATCATGTCTCGAACCACCTTGCTGTGTGAGCCGCATGCCTGCTTCTTCCTGTATTTCTGAGTCAGTGAAAGACTCTACCCCTCCTTTGACGAAACCTGGGTGTTAGGATTATACGGTGCGTGATGGTGGACACACCATGTGATCGCTAGGGCTCAGGGTTCCACAGCTGTAAAATGGGGCGAATACCTGTCTTACTGGGTGTTGGGAGTATTTGGGGGTCTTATCCATTTACATTTGGCACACAAATGCTCAACAAGGATAGCAGCTACTGTTGTCATTTTAAAAATATCATTATAGCCTCTTTCCCCTCATTCATTCAATTGGCAGGTCCGGCAGATGCTACCCACGTTAATACCACCGACTCTGTCCTTTCCAATCTCTCTGCCTTAGACTTCTTACATAATTGCTGCCATAATTTGACTCATCAGCCGTGGCTCCAGTCCAGCCCCTCTAATCCATCGTCTGCACTATATCCAGCCTCATATTTCCAAAAGCACAAATTTGAACTTCTCCTTGAAGTCCTTCATTTGCTTACAGAATAAATATAAATTCTTTAGTTTCTCCCCAAAGGCCCTTCATGACCTGACCCTTTTCATAGCCTCATCTCACTATCATTCCTGTTCCTGGACACACACGCTACCCTCCACCGTACAGAACTGGGGCTCCTCTGAGTAATTCCCCATCCTGTCTGGGTCCCCTAAATGTCTTGGTTCTCTGTCCCCAGTTTCCCCTCTTCCCTCCTGCCCCTCAGACCCCCCCTGCTGCCATGCCTAGCTGGTGTCAACCCACTTCAGCTTCGTGGTCTCAGCACCTCACATGGCATCCTGCACACAGTAGGTGCTCAAGAAGTGAACGAATGAACTCTTGACTTCAGTGTATACTGCATGGCCAGCATCTTTAGCCCAGGGTCCTCTCACGTCTCCAGTGCCTCTCGGGGGGTGGCAAGGCTGGACGCAGACTGGATCTTCAGGGCAAGACCCTGGGTTGGTAGCTGAGTCAGCAGGAGGCCTGGAGTCTGCCCCTGGGAACTTGGTGTGAAGAGAAATGAGGTCACTGTCACCACAATTCATCCACTTCATCACAGCAAGAAAGCCTACCTGAGGTTCAAGTATATACAGCAGCAGCTGTCCCGCCAGGAATTTATCCAGAGTTGCCATTTGACTGTTCAGAATTTACATCATAATTGTCCCTAAATATTCCCTGCAGAAGCAGCCACCCTCCCCCCACCCCCACCCCATCAACAACCAGCTGAGAATGATTACCCATGGTTACCAGGCCTACCATCTCCATCAGCCGAAAAGTGACAAAGCCAGACCTGCTGGCCCTACAGTCCATAGGCGCTTACCACTACGCCTGTTGTGGCTGGAATCACACTTGTCCAGAGTCATCTGACAGCTTTCCACAGAAGGTTGTGAGACGTTAGTCTAGTCTTATTGTTTTGTGAGAAAGACATTTAATGCTTCCCTCTGTATGTTATGCTCTGGAAAACTCAAGAAGCATGGAAAACTTATTGCATTACATGTATGTTTGAAACCACTAGAAATCCAAGCCTCTCTCCTTCATGAGAACTATGGGGATTTGCTTTGTCCCCCCCCCCAAAAAAAGATGCAAAACCTGCTAAGTATGTTCCCAAGCAAGTGTTGACATCTCTGAGTTTCGTGCTCAGATATATAGAAGTGCCTGAAAAAGGACCCCACGATCCACCTGTTACGGATCTTGGAAATGCAGACTTGTCTGAAAGAAAAGGCTGTGACCAGGGAAAAGGATTTATTCTCTAAGACATAGGTTGCTCTCTTTATGCTGGTGTGTTTCAGTCAGCTTTTTACCGAAGTATAACGCCATCAGAAAAGGACACAAATCAGGAGCGCACAGCTTGAATTTGCAAGTTGCCCTTTTCCTGTATCAATATATAAAGATTAATAGGATTTGGTGCCACCACCAATTTCTCATTGAATTAAATGAAGGGGTGGGTGAGGATGGAGATGGGAATGAAGTTCTGAATTCCATTCTCTTGACACAGCTGTTTAATAACCTCCCCGTTACTCGCATGCTCAAGAAGGCCAAGTTTTGTTTCCTGGTGCTCACAGCCTGTAACTTTTGTCTCCAGTTCTGTTGCTTTAGGCTTTTGAATACACAGATGAATTCCAGTGAAGCCCCCATATATAAAGGTGGCCTGCTCCCGTCCTACTTGTTTGTCCGAAGAGAGGACCCCAAAGAGTTTATCTGCACACGTGGTTCTGATAAGGGAGTTCCTTACCTAGATTGGATTTCCCCCCCTTATGACAATGCCTCTCTTACCCCTATGTCTTCCCCTTTTCTGTCTTCAGAGGTGGAAACTCTTTAGGGCTGTAGTTTATCTCTCAAGTTCATGGCCTTCTTTTCTTCTAGAAGATTTGTCTGATCACCTCCCCTCCTCCCATGCCGTCTTCTGTGGGTCCACTTAGTTGAAGCCAACTTAATTTTCAGTCAAGTGCAGTTCACTCTTCCCCCTTGTTAGGAAAACAGCACTTTCTTGGCCCAGTAGTGATGAACTAATACTCCATAATATTTTCTAATATCCAGTCCACATTCAGTTTTCCCCAGTTGTCCTAAGTATGTCTTTTACAATTAAAAAAAAAAAAAACAGTAAAACAGAGTATACTAGAGTTTTTATTCCTGGTAGTTTATTAATGCATCAGAGAATATCTGGATGACTGTGATGGCTCAGTGGATAGAACAGTGGTGCAGACGTTGTTAATCATGTAGACAGTTCCCCAGGAGAAGACTGCATTTGCCTGTCTGTTGTTGGCAGTTCCCTTAGTTGCTTGATGCAGCAAGTGTAGGCAAAAGTGAATGAATAAGCATGAATGCAGACACCCATCACCACTGTGAATGGGCCACTTATCACTCCTAGAAGTCTGGAAGGTCTCATTTCTTTCGTGAACCTAATTGTCATTGGTGTGAGGCAGCCGCATACGCACGTTGTTAGTACCCAGGAACCATCTCGTGTGTGCTGGTTTGCCAAAAAACGTGTGTTTTTATTCTAGAAAGGAGCATAGCTCAGCACAGGTACATGGGCAGGCCTTAGGAATTCACCAGAGACTTGGACGTCATGATAATTCATAGACTTTATTTTGGGGGAGTACATGTTAAGATTTACAGAATAATTGAACAGATAGTATATAGTTTTATATATCCCCCAGACCCCTGCCCATTTCCCTTATTATTGCATACATTGGTTACAATTAATGAACCAATATTGGTACGTTATCATTAGCTATAGTCCACGGTGTACATTAAGGTTCACACTTCGTGTTGTACATTCTGTTGGTTTTGACAAATGCTTAATGTCATGTATCTACCATTACAGCTTCACACAGGATAGTTTCACTGCCCTAAAAATCTCACTTTCCATCTGTTCCTCGGTCCCTCCTTCCCCCGAACACCTGATGCTTTACTGTCTCCATCGTGTTGCCTCTTCCAGAATGTCCTATAGTCGAAACCGTACGGTGTGGAGCCTTTTCAGAGTGGCTTCTTTCACTTAGTAATATGCATGTAAGTTTCCTCCTTGTCTTTTACTGGCTTGATAGCTCATTTTATCTTGTCGCTGAATACTATTCCACTGTTCGGCGCTACCACACTTTGCTTAGCCACAAAGCTTACTGTTTTGTTTATTTGTTTTTTTAAATACATCTTTATTGGAGTATAATTGCTTCACAGTGCCGTGTTAGTTTCTGCTGTACAGCAAAGTGAATCAGCCATATGCATACATATATCCCCATATCCCCTCCCTCTTGAGCCTTCCTCCCACCCTCCCTATCCCACCCCTCTAGGTCGTCGTTATTTTTAAATAGATGATAGAACATTCCGGCACATAGTAGGTGTTTGGTAAATCAGTAGTTGTTAAATGACTTAGGTAGATTGAATCCTTACTTTTTCTGACAGGTGTGTAGTGCAAAGGGAGTGTTGTGATGGAAAAGGCAGTTCTGTGTTAGGCATTGATTTCTGCTAATATGCAGTTATTGTTTAAGGAGAGAGCATTTAACCCCACAGCGGCTTAGCCCAGCAGCTGCAGACAGCTTTGATATGCCCAGGCTTCCAACAACAGTTTAAACATTCTCCCTAGCACTGCGCTGTCCATTGTAGTAGCCGCTAGCCACGTGTGGCTATTTCAGTTACAATTGATTAAAAGTAAATAAAATAAAAAATTCAGTGCCTCTGTTGCACCAGCCACATTTCAATTGCTCGATAGCTATATGTGACTAGTGCCTCCCATTTTGGACAAGGCATGTCTTAAACATTGTCATCATCACAGACAATTGTATCGGACAGCCCTGATCTAGAGCATTCAAATGGAAGGAGGGGACTGAAATGAGTTGAGCAGGCCGATTCTGGTTTCTCCTTAATGCTTAGCTGTTTCTGAGCTGTAACAATTTTACAATGGAAGAGAGGAAGGCCAGAGATTTGTTTGCTGGAGAAAAGTTGCTTAAAATAACTTACTGGGGATTCAAAAGGCTGCCCAGGCCAGTGAAGCTGTGAAATCCTCCTTGTGTGACAACCCCAGGAGGCCTAGCTTGCCAACGGTTTAGTCCCTTGATCAGCTAGTGTTACGGAGTTTTATAGAACTCTGAGTTCTTACTTATTTAGTTTGGTGAAAAAGCAGGGGCCTTCTCTAATTTGAGGGGTGGGGTTGGGTGTGGAGAGGGAGTTAACCTTCTCAACTAATAAATCTGCAAATTGTATACCCACCCCTGAGTAAACGCCTATGGTCCTCGGATGCCAGGAATGTGATATCAGATATCAGATATTTGCCACAGAAATTGTAGCTCATTCCCTTGAAATTGAGATTCCTCTTATTTGGGAGCAAAGCAAATGACAGTTAAGTTTTCTTGGTTTTTTTCTTTTTTGCCAGCTCTTTGGATGTGATCAGATCTGATTTCGTTCACGTGGTGAGTGCCATGCTGACACAGAGCGTTATGGGTTTTTTCAGTCTACTTAGATTTGAATTCTGTATGCATTTTATGTATGGCATTTCAATAAAGTCTTCAGGTTTTTTTCTTCTAAATGGAAGTACAGATAACAGACATTATATGAAATTGTGCTTTTCCTTAATGCTTAATCTAGAGATTGGCTGGTGATGTTGGTGAGGGTTTTTAATATAATTTTCATCTGAAAACACCAAATTGCTCTGTTTGCACATTGTAGCTTTAAGTATTGATTTCTCACCTTTTGACATGCTTGGGTTTCTAAGAGGGCCACATGTGGAAAGGCAAATTTGACAGAATAATATATCTACCAGAATTCCTATGAAAAGACTTAAAATATTCTGGTATTTGGACGTCCATTCAGGATGTGACCACTTGGAATCATGACTGTCTGTAAACACAGGCTTAGAATTGATAGTTTTCTCTAAGAATAGGCACAGAGAAAATGGTGTATTATCTTGCAAATGAAGAATTGGAAATGCCAGACCTCAAATGAAGACAGATTTCCCTTCAATCTTTCGGCTAGGGTCACCTGCTAAACAACTCTTAGAAGAGTTGCTGAGATTTAATCAGTATTTAATAATTATTGCATTTGTTCAACTGACTTTTCTTTGAAGACAAACACGTTGGCCCTTGAATAAAAGGCAGGGTAACGGATGGATTTCTTATATTTACTCTGGTTTTCCTTTCATTTTAAAAAGTATATTTTAATTTAGACACTGTTTCATGTTAGCAAAGTCTCAAGAAATTGATTACGGTTTCTTCCCATGGGATTGCTCTCTTAAAAGCCGTGCAAGGGGTTTAAAGGTTTATTAGGGCTTTCCGAGTGGCAGCTTTTTACGGAGCCCCCCAGCACGATTGACTACAGCTGTTTTTGTAAAGGATTTTAAAAGAACAATCTGTATTAGAAGCCTCCTTCTTTGGTATGAGCTGGAACAGTTCCAAGCGGATTTCCACGGGGGCTGCGCTGCCGTGTGACCACTTGAATGAAGGGCTTGTGGCCGCACTGGCGCGCCAGGGCGGCCAGGCGGGGAAAGGCTATTAGGTGAGGGGTTGTTGGCTTGCATGCCGAAGAGGTTACCCTGGCAGCTGCCGTCAGACAGCCGAATCCCTCAGCCTCCAAAGCAGGAGGGGCAAGAAGCAAGTGGTTTTTCTTCCAGCCGTGCGTAAGCGGCTGGAAGAGAGAGATGGAAGCATCCATATATCTCTGTTGCAGAGCGTTGGCCAAAGGCAGGTAGGTCCAGTCCAAGTTAGGAAGGATAGAAACTGATAGCCCCCTAGCTTCCACATCCTCAGCTGTGGCCTGGAGGCCAGTGAGGAGTGGCCGCATCTTCCTTGGGTCTCTTACTCTTGAGCCCCAGGAGAGAGTTCTTCTCAGGCTGCCTGCTGATCTTGTACCAATTAAATAATAAACTCTACTCTGTGGGCAGAGGCGCTGTGTGGCAGCGGGGTGCCTGGAGCAGTTCCATCTATTCGAAACCGGTCCCATCTCAAAAGGCTGTGACAGGACCCAAGTGAGAGACCATGAATGTGGACTGGGCTCCCCAGGCTTTAATTCTCAGTAAGACCCTGTGCTCTCTAGGAAATGAAGATGTAACAAGTAGCTCCAGGCGGCTGTCATCCGGAGAGGCGGGGCTTTTTACATAGATCTTGCCATTGGTTGCTTTGCAGAAGGCATTTGCAGGCATGGGGTGGCCCAGTAATTTGGGAAGAAGGAAAGATCCTGGGGAAGATGGGAATTTTTAGAAAATAATTGAGCACACTTGGGTGCGAAATCACCTCAGAGGCTTTTGGTATGGCTTGCTTCAGAACTGATGGAATCAGCTAGTAAGCTGCTTTTATTACTGGATTCACCTGGAGAAAAAAAAAATTCCTTGCGATGATCTGATATGTTTTTGACTCGTAACTATTTGCTTTTCCTCATCTCCCATATTTTTAGAAAACGAAGTGCTGTGTCTCCTATGAAATGGTACTTATGAATGTGTGTTCCAGCTGAGACTTTTAATTATCGCTAGCGAATTACCCTGAATTGGCCTCATTTGGGTGCAAAAAATAATGACAGGCTCTTTTCAATATATTCTCTAAAGAGCTTCTTAAATATTATCTTTTAACTGAGTATGTAATTTTACCATCTTGCAGGCTCTGTTTTTCCCTTCCTCTTTGACATCCTCGTATTTTAAGAATAAGAGTTACGATTCCATCAGCAGAATGTCAGAATGTCTTCATAGATAGATTCTGATGGAGGTAGATCAGAAAGACAGGCAGCACTGGGGTGGATTAGGTTACCTTTTGGATTTTTGAAGGCTTTGCCCACATGTTAATTTGAACAGCCAATAAAGTGTTTACTGTTTTTGGAAAAAAATATGACTATCCACACATCTCCTTTCCTCTTCCTATGGCAAGACTGTAAATGTTATCTTCAGATAAATGACTCATAAACAACACTTGAGAACACCAACAGGAGCGCTTTCTAAAATGCGTTCGCTTGAGAGATGGCACAGGTCACGTGACTGTAAACAGTCCTTGTGAAACAGGTGCTTTTGTCTGGGAGCTCAGGCTTCATTTCTTGGGAAATTCCATGCAGGGTCCACAGTGGATTTCGTAATGGGACTCTAATACCTTTAAATCCCCCCCCCCCCCGCTTCCTCTATCAAGGAAATCATTTCTTTAAAAGCTGCTTGGCCTTCATTGTTTACTGGTTGGAAAGTTCGGTCAAGAACAGTTCCTTTATATAACAAGAAGAAATACAGGGCCAGGGGCTATGCGCCTTGGGCAGAAGCAGAGTGTTTTTCCAGTAGATAATCAAGAATGTGAATAATCCTTCGGCATACGGTGCAGCGGCCGCTATGACTTGGCACTAGGTGTTAAAAGCCCACTGTTCATGTACACATTGCTATATTTAAAATAGACAACAAGCACCTACTGTATAGCACGGGGAGCTCTGCTCAATGTTCTTTAATAACCTACATGGGAAAAGAATTTGAAAAAGAATAGATACATGTATATGTATAGCTGAATCACTTTGCTGTACACCTGAAGCTAACACAACATTGTTAATCAACAATACTCCAACATAAAATTAAAAATTTTTAAAACGCCCATGTTCAGAACAGCTTGACTCCACTTTTTTTTTTTTTTTTTTGCAGTACGCAGGCCTCTCACTGCCGTGGCCTCTCCCGTTGCGGAGCACAGGCTCCGGACGCGCAGGCTCAGCGGCCATGGCTCACGGGCCCAGCCGCTCCGCAGCATGTGGGATCTTCCCAGACCGGGGCACGAACCCGTGTCCCCTGCATCGGCAGGCGGACTCCCAACCACTGTGCCATCAGGGAAGCCCTTGACTCCACTTTTGAAATCTGTGTTCTCATCCCCTTTGGGTGTATCCCTCTCTGTGTAGCTTTGTTCCTTTTATTTAGATAAGTACTGACACATTCTCAGTCTTCCAGCGTAAGGAAGTAGCTGCATGTCATTTTCTTCATTGAAAAAGTCTCCTAGATCAGGTAGTCACTGTGCCAATCCAAGGCTCTCTGGAATCAGCAGAAGGAGAGATAGAACAAGAGGCTCCCCTTGCAGACAGACGAGATCAGTGTAACAGAATGGACTCTGAAAACCAGGAACAACGCGAAACATCTTGGGGGCTCACTGGCACATCAGCCCTGGAGGTGTGTCGGGGGCACAGTGCTCCCAGGTCAGGCAGTGGCCACTGCAGCTGGGGACTAAGCTGGAAGGGAGCTTGTTGACTGGGGCACCGGCAGCCTCACCTTGATGTGGAGTGTCTTCCTTGCTTTAAATAACTCAAGAGCAAAGAGTAGCTGATGAGATGGGTAATTAGACCCAGGACATTTTAGAACCTAGAATCTTGTGATTAAATATCCATTTTACTATACCTTTTGCCTTTATGGCTTCAGTTAAACTGGATCGGAAGTGGCCCAAGCACTGTGGTATGATTCTGTGGCACTTTTCTGAAGTGTTCACTTTTTTTGTTAGTGTTTGTCACTTATACACCCGTATACTTCCATGATGCTTTCTTTAGGTTCTTTATATATGTATGTACCTGTCTGTTTGAATGCATTAACTGTTAGAAGTTACTGTTGATGTTTGGAAGCTGGTCGCTGGCCCTTTCCATTGATCTTGTGCTTTCTGTGCCTTTAGCAGCATATATATGTTGGAAAATATAACAATAATATCAATTAGGAATGAAATCATTCACAAGCCACCACCCTCACCAATTAACTCTCTTCATTTTTCCACTCACCTTTCAATGCTTAACCAAATGATATGAAATTTTAAGAGTTGTAATATTAGAAAATATTAAAGCAATATATGCTTGTTAAATATAGTGTGTTGTCTAAACTTTTTACTCATTGTTCTGTGGTATATGATTTTTAATGGCTGTGTTGAGAAATTAACGTATCATACACAATTGACATAGCTACCCCTCTAGGGTTGCATTTAGGTTGTCTCAGTGAGTTCGCTTTAATGCAGTAGTAAACACCCCACCTCTCCTTTTTTTTTTTTTTAGCATCTTTATTGGGGTATAATTGCTTTACAATGGTGTGTTAGTTTCTGCTTTATAACAAAGTGAATCGGTTATACATATACATATGTTCCCATACCACCTCTCCTTCTTTTTAGAATATTTCCTTAGGATAATTCCTGAGAGTAGAAATACCTGGTCAGATGGTAAGAAAGATTTCATATCTTCTTAAAACACATTGCCAGTGTGCTTCCCAAAGGACTTGTGCCCATTTCTTTTAGTTGGCATCTTTTAAATAAAGCTTCTCTTGACTGGCCCGCAGTAAAGCTTCCCATATTCCTATCAAGGTTCAAACTCAGTGCTAGCTTAGACCTGAAATACAGGCTCAGTTGGAAATTCCATCCACCAACCGCCGCTCACTGCCAAGAGCAGGTTCATCCTCCAGCATCAGCTGGAGCCTGGAAGGGCGTGGTGTGCCCTTTGGACGGGTCTTTCCTATTTTTCTGTCCCTTAGGTGTCCTGTGGCACTCTGTCAGCTCCCGTATAGGGTGGAGAGTATATGTGGTTGTGCCTTGGGGCCTAAAATTGTAGCAGATGAAAAGCCTTTTGAGTGAATTATTAAATCTAAACCAGAGCCTGTTGGCTTCCTGTGCTTACTTTGGAGTCTGTTCCATGATGGTAGTTTTTACAAAACACTTCTGAATGAGAAATAAATTCCAAATCTCTTTCCCGCCGCCCCCCTCCTGTCAAACGCCACCAGGAAACAGAATCTCGTTATTTCAGTTAGAATATATTAATACTGACCCTCTCCAGCACTTGGGAGTTTTCAGGTTAGGCCCACACGACTTCTATTTTTACCCTAGTCTAAACTGTGGTCGTATGGATGGCAAAATAAAAACTGGAATATTCTAGTTTGGGAGGGGGAGAGGCAGCAGTGCTTATGATAACATGGCTGCAAACCTCTTGCTTCCCTCTGTTTGATATTCCAAAAAAGGAAGAAAGCACAACTTGGAGCACATCTGTAAGTCATGAACATTTTCCTTTTGTGTGTCATGCATATTCAACATAATCCCACTCTGCATCCCGGGCGTTGCTTTAGTATACGTTGCTTCACAGAGCCCTGTTTTTGTAGCCAACAAATTTAATTCGAGACAAAGGTGGTTTCCCTTCTCTCTCTGGATCAAGAATCCGAACGTGAAGTAAGAAGTGTTGGTGTGTTCTGCTTTTGTCCCCCATTACCTACCCCTAACCCCCTACCTTCCGGTTGACTTCCTTGCTCCCGGAGAGGAAGACTGGTTTTTGTTTACTATTAGCAGTAAACCAATCTCAGGAAGAGGATTTAAAAAGAAAAACATATTGATTGAATTTCTGTAGTATAGATGTTTCGAAATTCAAAAGTTATGAAAGGACATAAAGTGAGAACTCTCGCCAGGTGAGAGATTTTGCATTTAATTAGTTGTCCCTGTAGTTTCTCTAGGTGACAAAGCATAAAGTATGTCAAGAAATTGGGTGCAAGGTTTAGATTTCCTTCTGCTTGGTTTATTTAGTGGAGGGCTTTTCTTCATGAAATGGTGGCTTATAGAAACTAAGGGCTTTGGAACATGGGGGCTTGTAGAGTGATATGCCAGTGGTATGATTATCGGTAGATGAGCATATTCTCAACGAGTCTGTGTAATCAGGGCTGTTCATTGTTACCAAGGTCTAGATTAAAGAGAAATGGGACTGGGGACCTGCATCCTGCCTGTTCCGTGTGTCGTAATGCTTGGGGGCAGAGGAGGGTTGCATCATTCAGTTAAATAAGCGTACAGGATTTTCTGGGTCCTCCTATCTGAGAGGATGGTTGAAATTTACCCAACAAACCACTTACTGAGCCAGGTACCCTACCGTAGACTCAACAGACAAACGTTGTAGGGAGAAAAATAATTTTGAAGCTCCAGCTGCACCAATATACCTACAGTGAGGCATGTTTGGTGAAAATGATGTGGATTCTATTGAATCATAAATATAAATTGAGATGAGTCAAGTAATCCTTTGGCAAGATTATTTTGCTGTTGTTTTTTTTAACATGCTGATTATTGGACTGAGCGTTTTATTAGAGAAAGATTTTATTTGAGCTTTGTTGGCTAGAAAATCTAAGTACTTTGAACCACATTCAGTTCTTTTTTTTAAACAAAGAGGAAAATTTCTACTGTGAAGTACACTAACTCAGTGTTACTTTTTAAAACACTTTTCAGCCATTGAAATGTTCTCCAGAGACTAGCGCTGTACCCGGCTCATTGGAGGCATTCGTAATGAGTTGGTGGATTCTTCTAAGGTCATACTTATCTTTCTGTTAGTTCTCCTCACAGTAAAAGGCTGAATTCCAGATCTCCTTTTTTTTTAATTTTTTTTTTTATTTTTTAGGTACGCGGGCCCCTCACTGTGTGGCCTCTCCCGTTGCGGAGCTCAGGCTCCGGACGCGCAGGCTCAGCGGCCATGGCTCACGGGCCCAGCCGCTCCGCGGCATGTGGGATCCTCCTGGACCGGGGCACGAACCCGTGTTCGCTGCATCGGCAGGCGGAGTCTCAACCACTGCGCCACCAGGGAAGCCCCCAGATCTCCCTTTTTAAAAAGAGACCTAGTAAGAGTACATCGATTGAGTTTTCCTTGATGTGAGGTAACCAGCTAACATTTAAAATACATGGTTATTTCCTTTCACCAAATGGCTTAAAGCTTGGGTTTAGCCTTTCAGAAAAATGTGACCTCTCGTACTCTTTCTTGAACCTTTACCGTATGCTGGCTCTAAAGCAGTAGGGGATACAGAAAACATCAGACCTGCTCCTGGTTCCTGGACCTCTTCAGGGAACGTACATTCTAAGTGGTGAGATAAGATTCCCACTCTGTTTACAGTGTCCAGCAGGAAAATCCGCCATGACTGGTCAATTCCAAATGAGTGGTTCAGACCTGCAGGATTGTGAATAGATACGGTAGGAATTCTGTCATCTGTCGTGCTTTGGTTTGTTTCAAAAGGTTCATGGAACAGTTGAAATTTTCCACAGTTGCCGATGATTTGACTTTTTTTAGAATTTATTTTTTGATGTGACGTTCTTATGAGCAGCCCAGTCATCTTTTTGCCTCATTCGCACCCAAATATGATTCTACCTTCATAAACCTGATTTTTTCTTTTCAGCATTGGATTTATTTTCCTAATATGCACCAGTAAATAATTTAAACTAAATCCCCACTTTATGGAAGGTATGCTGAAGTGTTTCTTAAGGTTAGAGACTTTAGCAAAAAGCTAAAAGGACTAGTAATTAAGGACTAGTCTAGGTGTTTGAAACAGGTCTGAGCTAAAGATCTTTCTTAAGGATTTCTTAAGTAAGGATTTAAGAATTTGCTTTCATGTGTGACCTCACCTTTGACCTCAGCTTTTGTGGGAATTATATACAGGTTAGTAGAATATGCCTAGGACATTGTTAGGTACCAGGTAGTTTTCTGTAAACAAGTGTTTGGTAATACAATAGCATTTGCCTGGAAATATATAATGCAGTCATATCTCACATATTCAAGGACAGCAGTATCTTTTCCCAACAAGAAACATAGGCTTCTTTCCTTCCATTACATCTTTGGTTTGGATGGGACATCTGATAGAGATGAAGGTATTACTAAAAATGAATGAATGGCAGTTGGCATCCTTCACATGGGCAGTTTGCAAGAAGTTAGGCAGAGAAGAAATTGTTAAGCTAGAATTCTAACTCTTCACACAGATTTTTTTCCCCATCTGTGATGCCAAGAATACTAGTTCTAAAAGATGTTAAATAGATTTTCGGGGAGGGGGGGTGTTGGAGAATTTCCATGGCCAAACTTTGAAAGTCCTGGATCAAGAAGAGTTCAGCAGGACTCTTTATTACAATTCTTCTCAGGACCTTTATTGTGTGTGAATCACAAGGGAGGCTGGGGGAAGGCACAGCACGGCCAGCACTCTCAATGACCACACACTTTGAAGCCCAGATTTGGACGTGAACCCCTGCTCGCCACTTCTGAGCTGCCTGTCTTTGGACAAGCCTCAGTTCCTTGGTCAGCAGTGGAGATTGTTGAGATGATTCAATGTGCCAGTGCTTATAAACACTTAGCACAGAATGCGTGGCACATAATAAACACTTAACCATTAGCTACAGCTAATCCTTTTGAACCCCAGGCTGACTGGCTCTGATAGCTTCATGTTGCAGGACATTACAGTGCCATAGTAAGAATTAGGAGGCAAAGGTTTGGGGGCTCTAGTTTGGCCACCAACTAGACTGGGTGATTTTAAGAGACTTTGCCACTGTGGTGTTCCGTGTCTTCACTTTTGAAATAAATAGGTCACCTGGATACCTGTAGTGTCCAGTCAGGCTCTCAGATAATATGTTCCTTTGGGCTCTACCTAAGCCAGAATTGGCAAGTTCATCTTAAGGGCAAGTGTATCATCTCTGTGAGACTATGTGGGAGAAAATGTCAACTATTATTTCTTTTACAGTGTGTGTTAGCTAGTAATAAAATAGTTTATTAAGTCACCTCTGGAAAAATAAGGTAAAGTTACAGCCAGTTTGGTGCTTTGTAATCACCATAAAATTTAATATACATTTGAGTCTAAGTCAGGACTGGATGTGCCTTTATCCTAAAACGGAGACGCCATCCAGGTGTTTGTTATTGTTATCTAAGATGTGATTTAGAATGTCATAGCAGGCCACGTGAATATTTAATTTTCATGTCCAAAGGATAATTTTCTGAAGCTTGGGTCTGGGAGTGGTATCCATAAATAGTTAGGTTTTCTACTTTCTGACTTTGTTATCAACCTAAGTTTCCACCATAAGGTGAATTTAACACCTACTGCTTTGAGCTTTAATTATCTTGACCGCTGTTTATCGGTTGCACCAGTTTAAGGCATTTAGAGGACATTCATCCAGTAGATGAGGCAGTGTATCTTTCAAGGAAGACCTCTAATTTCTAAATAAAAGATTTCCACCCTGGCACTTTGAAACATGATATTTGTTCGATGTAAGCTTCACCTCACAAGAAAAAACCAACAAGTAGATTTGTTCAGTTGCCGTCCCACGATTTTCTTTGCTGAGAAAGCGGGCAGCTTTGTGATATTGCTTACTAAAATCGAGATTGGTGCACTTGTGGTCTTCCAGGCACTGGATCAGCATTTTCTCTGTTCATTTTTATTACAAATACCATGTATGTTTGGGCCGAACCGTCTTGTCAGAATATTAGTTTTCACCATTCTCGTGTATGTGAGGCCTAGATCACCATTGTTTTCCTCAATTTTCTGTCCTTAGAGGAGTGTATTTCCTCTTAGGGGTTTTGTATAAAGGAAATTGGTGTCCCCAGGTCTCTGAGTGGAGTTTTTTTGGTCATGGAGCCCAGGGTTTGGGCAGAGGAAGTGGCAGCAGATGACACTGGAAATGCAGGTGAGGTCATATGGTATTCTTTCAAGGAAAAGGCATTTTTCTTTCATCCTATAGGTGATAGGGAGCCACTAAAGGGTTTTTTCCAGCAGGGGAGCAATGCGATCATATTTAAGAATAGTCCCTCAGCAGACAGTGGGTTCAAAGACAACGTCTTGAGCGGTGGCTAAGTACGGAGGCCTCTGTAATGGTGTGGACCCAGCATGATGAGGTTGCTGCAGTTCGAAGGCTAGAAAAGAAGGGATGGAGTTGGGAGACAAACGTGTTACCTTGCCTGCCTTCCAGACGTGTGGGGACCCAGCCCTCAGGCAGTGGACCTTCTCCTCTGGGAGGAGCTGCTTCCGCTATGAAGGCAACTTAGAGCTCCGTTTCCATGGTTGAACCTCCGTTTGGTCCTGCAGTCCGTTTTCCTTCTCGTGTACCCAGCTGCTCTCTACAACTTCCCTTTGCTCCCCTGCATGCATGTCTTGCATCAGCCAAGGGGGGAGAGGTCTGAAAGACCAGCTTTGTTTTTCTTCCAGCTTGTACTCTGAGCCCTGTTAGCCAACAGTATTGGCGCTGCCTCGTAGAGATGGCTGGTCCCAAGTGAAACAAATGCATTAGGAAATCCTACCATCCGGCTGCATCTCCGCACCCTGGGCTGTGCCTCTGTCCATTTCCTCCTGGTTCCTTTCATCCAGTGGCTCTGTCTCATCAAACACGAGAGCGTTCAGTGTGTCTTGGGGTTTTCTGCTTCGTGAGGCACATCACAGTTGGCTGGTGTAGAAGCAGTCGCCTTGAGTCACCCCTTCTCTTGGCTTTCTAGAGATGCACATCTTGCCCCCAGGGAATGTCAATGCAGAATTCTTTTTCCTCTCCGGGCATGTTAACTGCAGCAATCCTTTCCACAGACTGCGGAGGCTTCACCCAAGGAATTATCATGTGTGTGAAGGTGGTTTTTGTTTAAAAGGAAAGACAGTGGAGGTGTTTCTTTGAGCATTATCTGCTACCGAGGGAAAAGGAGTCTGCTTAAATTGGACTCTATAGAAGGATAGATATTGGTAATTCCTCTTAGGTGCTTGTGCCCCTGACATCAGAGCAGGAGTTAACTTTTAGTGTGAGGTCATCATTATTTGCAGCACACCGGATGCTGGAGGAACAAATATTTTTAGCTGCCTTTGAGCACATTAAATATCCCGTCAGCCACAGGACCACCCTGGAGCTCCGCAGAGCCTGAGGGCAAGCCAGCTTCTCTACATGCATCCTGACCCCAAGTCTTACAGTAATTCAGGTCTGCAAGCTTCTTCCTAAGGAGCCGGTTGTCCTGGAGAAGTGACTTGCTTGTCAATCCTCCCCGTGTGGTTGAACTGTGCGGTGGCCAGAATCCTCTGGGAGGCATTTTTGGCCCATCTGCCTGTGAGTGTGACAGACATGTCCATCCGACAACTGGGTCACCTAATGAATAGAAATTCAGTTTACAAGGAGGGATTAAATATCTTCGTGTGGCCGGTGCCACCTCAAACTTCTTTAACAGAGCCAGGAGGAAAAAGGCGTTCAATGTTAAGAAAAGGCAAACAGGTTTCTGCTTTTAAGACTCAAGGTCACTTAAGCCGGGTGCCATGCCATGTGTGTGGGAGGTTTGGGGCCAGTGATCTCCCAGGCTTCAGATGGAAAGATTTCAACTTTAGGGGTCTTGTGACATGTGTTATCTCTGAAGCCTGAGTCGAAGGCCAATTTGCTTTCGGTAATCTCAATTGGCAAATATTTATTGAGTCCCCATGCAGTCTTAGAGGCCCGGGGAGCACACACAGGGCATTTGAGGCCCTGCCTTCTCCAAGTGTGCTCTGCTGAGGGGCAACAATTTAAAATAACACTGAGTGCTTCCCTGGTGACGCAGTGGTTGAGAATCCGCCTGACAATGCAGGGGACACGGGTTCAGGCCCTGGTCCGGGAAGATCCCACGTGCCGCAGAGCAACTAAACCTGTGAGCCGCAACTACTGAGCCTGTCCTCTAGAGCCCATGCGCCACAACTACTGAGCCTGCATGCCACAACTACTGAAGCCCGCGTGCCTATAGCCCATGCTCCGCAACAAGAGAAGCCACTGCAATGAGAAGCCCGCGCACCACAACAAAGAGTAGCCCCCGCTCGCCGCAACTAGAGAAAGCCCGCGCGCAGCAACAAAGACCCAACACAGCCCAAAAAATAAAATAAATAAAATTTAAAAATGTATATATATAAAAAATAAATAACACTGAGAGTTTGTCTTAAACTGTTCATAGGCTACAAAATCCAAAATAGTAGTTTGGAACAAGGGGACATGGAAGGACTGAAGAAGTCGGAGCCTGTTTTGTAGACAGGATTTGAGAGAAAGAACGACAGGGTCCCGCAGATGAGGTTCACAGGACAAAGCTTAATACAAGCAGGACAACAAACGAAACAGCCCAAGCAGTGTTTACTGAGCATGTACTATACGCCAGATACATGATTGTGGGGAGTTGGGGTGGACTGAAGATGTAGGAGGTGCAGTCCTCGCGCTCAAAGGAGCTGACTGCATACTGTGGCTCAGTGACGCTGACGGTGGGGCTGTGGAGACCAGGGCTCCTGATACGGTCGGTTCACAAGCTTGGGAAAACACCCGAGGCCTGGACTGGGGAGAGCCTTGGAGACCCGTGTCACGCAGAATGGCCTCAGAGGGCGGAGTTAAGCTCTGGCTGTTCTAGTAGGAAACTCCAGCACACTCTTGGCACAGGGTGGTCACTCAGAGCCTGCGGGCCAGGCCACTGGGAAACCAGTCCCTGATTAAAGTCTCAGTTCTCAGAATGTGCCGATGTGGCGGCTCACACAGAGTGGGCGCCCATACCTTCCCGTCAGTTGTCCCTGACGCCTGGAGAACACGGACTCGGGTTGAGGACCCTTCAGCCTCTCCAGCCAGCGGCCGAAACCTGAGGGAAGACGTGCTGTGATGGGGCGCGGCCAGTATCCTCCTAGGAAGGTTGCAGTCCCAGTGACAGCTGGAACAGAAGGCTTTGAAGGGAATCTAATGAAAGCCTCTGTAGTGAGGGAAACATTTTTCGTCATTCCTATTAGGAAGAGACATTCCATTTGATTTTTAAAACTAGGACAATAATGAGTGTTGCCTTTTTCCAAACACAGATGTTGTTTAGAAGCTGACAGATTACTGTATTTGTTTCTGGGCTCTCATGAGATACTGGTGGTAAAATATCAATTTACTGAAACCATTTAAGAAAAAAATTATACATCTACTCGGCCTCCAATTCATGCGACTTGATCTCTTGGTAGGATTAGGTTGAACTGTAATACTAAAATGCTTACCGAAGAGCTAAGAAGCTGTGGAACTGGTCGACTTAGTGAATGATCCCTCTCCGTATTCACTGTGTGATTTGCTGTTACCAAGTGCCAGGAATATAAAAAGAATGTGCTTGTGTGGGTTAATCTGCATTTGTCATTAAGGCTCTGCTAAGCCTGTGAGCCCCAGACGCGGCTCACGGTGGGCTGTCGCCCTGGACCATGAGCCTCGCAGGCCCTGCTCCTCGAGAGGTATGGTGCTGGCATCTGCATGCGTCTGGGCTGTGGCAGGAAGCCCTGTGACAGCCTGCCCGCCACCACGAGCTCCTGGCTGCGGTGATGCCTCTCTGAGTGTGGCCGGGCCTGCAGACATCCAAGGGACCTTGACGGATCCTTGGGCAGTGATTTTGCCCAACACCCTAATACATCCCCAAGAAAGTCTTAAATGATTTGAATGTCTTGTAACTTTTCCAGTAAAGGGGCCTCACGGTGACTTTGTGACAACAGGAATGCCTGAGATGGTCCCAACTAGCACTGGGGGGCCCTGGAACTCCGACAGGTTTAGTGGGATGTAAGGAGGTAAGCCCGTGATAGGCACTTCGGCCTCTGAGCTATCTTCATGTTACTGAGTTAGGTTCTGTAGGCTTCCCTCAGGGGCATTTGTCTGTGATCAGCCCTTGACGTAATATGAGTTGTCAGGGTGTCCTAAGGAGGGGTAGGGCTAGAAATGTGGGTTCCAAGGAACAGGGGAGAGGGACGGGTAGTCGCTGAGATGTAAACCTGCACAGTGACTTCAATAAGCTCGTTTCCTAATTTCTCATCATCCTGAATCCCTTCTCTCTCCTTTCTCAGCGGGCAGAGCTGACGTCTGATAAAGACATGTACCTTGACAACAGCTCCATTGAAGAAGCTTCAGGAGTGTATCCTATTGATGACGATGACTATGCTTCTGCATCAGGCTCGGGTAAGGCAGGCTACGTCCACACTCACCTCTGTTCTCTGTGCTTGTGTAAGTGCGTGTGTGCGCACACACACACGCGCGCGCGCGCGCGCGCGCACACACACACACACACACTAGTGGAGCTTACTTCAAGGAGACAGGCAGTATGCACGATGGTTAAGAGCATGCCCTGTGGAGTCACAGCATCTGGGTGTGAATTCTAGCTCCCCTCCACTTGAGCTGTGAGATCTTGGGAATGGATTTAACATGGCTGAACCTCAGTTTCCTCATTTATAGAATGGAAGGTAATAATAGGCCCTCCCACATAGGTTTGTCGTGAGGCTTAAGGGGCTGACACATCTGTAGCTCTTAGAGTATGCTGCTTGGCATGTAGTCAGTGTTCTGTCAACATTAGCTTTTAATTTTATTATTAAGGCTTTCAGAGCGATGTCATGGAAACCACCCTTAAAGAGATCCCTGAGACACTGGTTTCACACAGCTGCCAACCCTACCTTAAAGATTATAGGTGAGACCAAGAAGAGTTATACTTTCTTACTCCTAGTGTATTGCTCAAACGCAGGAGGGAGAACGTAGTAGCCAGGTAAAATGATTGTACAGTGATATCCTCAACTCCAGTGGTGTATCAGTTATCTATCACCGCAGTAATGACTCGTAACAAACCACCCCGAAGTGTAGTGGCTGAAAACAACAGTCATTTTATTTAGCTCATTACTCTGCAGGGTGGCAATTTAGGCTGGCCTGACTGGGCTCCCTCACATGTCAATGGTCAGTTGCAGGTTGGGTTTGCAGCTTTGCTGATCTCTAGATTCTGTCATATCTCTGGGGCAATGGGGCAGACTTGGCTCTGGTCATGCGGTCTCTCATCCTCCAGAAGGCCAGCCATTTGTCCACAGGGAGGAGGCAGAGATCCCAAGACAGCAAGCAGGATTGAGCAAAATCTTTTGAAGCCAAGACTTAAAACTGGCACAATTTCACTACCATATTTGATGGGTCAGAGCCAGTTATAAGGCCAGGCCGGAGTCCGCCTCTTACTGAAAAGAGCTGCAGGGCCACATTGCAGAGGATGTGGATACAAGGGGGAATAAAGGATTTGGCCAATTTTGCAGTCTACCATACCTGGGAAATGTTTCACCTGTGCCAGGATTGGCCCCCAGGTAGCGGAGAAAGAAGAGCTTGTGCATATGTTAATGATCCAGTCAGGAACTCAAAGTCAGCAGCATGCTAGGCAAGTCTTATCCAGGATCTTCCTTGATCTGAGTTTTCATTTTATGTTCAACATTTGGTAAAAGTTACGCTGAACGTCGATGTCTCACAATCAGATCGGCCTGGGCTTCAGAATGACCCAGAGGAAATTAAAATCAGTTGTGTCTTTGGGAGAGCTCTAGCTACATAAGAGTGAGTGTTTTAGGTTGGGAAACAGCAAGACTGAGAAAGACAAGAGGGGTGGTGGCTGACCTAGTAACAATGAGCTTACAATGCAGTCCTCGTGCAAAAATAGCCCTCATGTAAAAATAGTTATTCTGGGGAACGTGGTATATAACGCACACGCAGGAAGAGTGTGAAAAGTTCTTCTCCAGAGTCCACAACTCTATTAATACCGTTCGCTCATGGCACTCTTCTTTTTCGTTAGCACCTCAAAAGTGCTATGAAACTGTCTTCTTCAAAATGTCCCAGGAAATAATAAATATGGATACATTTTGGTCCCCATTTCACAGATCTTAGAATCTAAGAGTTGTTAGAGATTTGTGGAGGTTGTCCAAGTCGTTTTGCTGACTTCTGCCAAGAGTGTCCCTAAGTTTAATATAAAGGACTCAGGTTCAGTCCTGCTCCTCTGGCAGCACCTCCCCTCCCCCACTCCCCCCCATCCAGGTGAAAGGGGATTGGAGTGGGTCATTTGAAATCCTGAACCACTCATCAGACGGATCGAGCTGAGGCTTAAATGTGGGCCCACATTGCTCCTGCCTTGGCTCCAGCCTTAGGCAGATCATTGCTACGAAGAAGGGTATCATTCTGAGGCTTCCCTGATGGCACAGTGGTTAAGAATCCACCTGCCAATGCAGGGTACACAGGTTTGAGCCCTGGTCCGGTAAGATCCCACATACCGCAGAACAACTAAGCCTCTGCGCCACAACTACTGAGCCTGCGCTCTAGAACCCGTGAGCCACAGCTACTGAGCCCGTGTGCTGCAACTACTGAAGCCCGTGTGCCTAGAGCCCGTGCTCCACAGCAAGAGAAGCCATCTCAATGAGAAGCCCTCATACCGCAATGAAGAGTAGCCCCCGCTCACCGCAACTAGAGAAAGCCCGCGTGCAGCAACGAAAACCCAACGCAGCCAAAAATAAAATAAAATTTAAAAATAAATAAATTTTTTTTTTTAAAAAAGAAATGTATCATTCTGGATTTTGGAAACCTCCTTGCATTGCACTGGGGATGTTGATTTTCAGCTTAAAGGTAATAGAAGCTGTAACTAAAATTTGTAAAGCCCTTACTGCGTGTCAGGCACTGTTCCTAGTCTTCTAATATCTCTGTAAAGAGAGATTGTATTATCTCCGTTTTTCACATGAAAAAACCTGAGGCTCAGGGAGATTGAATAACTTGCCTCAGATCACACTGTTGGAAAGAAATGGAGCTGGGATAGGGGCCAGGGAGTTGGGCTTGAGAGTGTGTTCTCTTTCACTCCTTTGCTCTACTGCCTCCTTGTGTCTTAAAACTCTACTCCAAAATGAGGAGACCCTGCCTAGCTGATGCCCAGTCCCAGCTGGAGACTGGGATCCCCCAGGTTTTGGCCAGAGGGTTTCGTTCCCTCTGTCCTCACTCCCGTCATGCTATCCAGTGGAAGAGCAAAGAGACTGGAGGAGAATGGCCAGAGGCCTAGAGGTTGCTTCCCAGCTGAGAAGACGGTACCAGACTATATATGTGCACTCAGGGGTGGACATTGGCAGACATGAAAACTTCAGCCATTCACTTAAATGTTTCATGGGCATTCACCGTGGACCAGACACTAGGCCATGTTCTTGGGACACAGATGAAAAACTAGGTTCTTGTCCTCAAGGAACCAAGAGTCTGATGAGAAAAATGTAGACATGAGAAAAAAATAATTGTTATACCATGTCATGGGTATATAACATAAGAAGGTGCTATACAACAAAAATGTAAGAGTGAAGTGCAGAGTTCTGGTTAAAGGTGGCAGATTGAACACACATACCTTTCAATACGCAACTAAACCAACAATAAAGGAATTGGGCCTAAACTCACAAGGACAAACAAAACAGTACAGGAGACAAAGGCCATAATGTTTTGAAAGCTGAGAAGCAGATGGGCTAGTAGTAACAGACTTGGCAGACGTGAGAAAGCTGAGTTAGCCAGTAGTGGGGGTGGGGAGAGCCAAGAGGCAACCACTTTACACAGTAGAATCCCCATAGGGCCCCAGAATTCATGACACTAGATGGAGCGTGAAAATGGTACTAAACTCGGGATGATTGGTTGAAAGTCTGTTCAAGATGCAGGTAGATTCCCTAATTCCTTCCCACCATAACGCAGCAAAGGGGCTGATGCTCCCAACCTCAGGAGCAAACTGGAGGTATATCATCTGGGGAAGATAAAACAGAGGGTCTTTGGACTGGGAGTGTACCAGGCACAGATGGGACAAGGGACACCACACTGAAAACAGGAAATACAAGTTCTTAGATTAAGAGTTATTTAATGCGGAGATATTCCCAGTTGTCTTCTCCCAGTCAGTTTCTGGAACACTGACGGGCTGGCCTTTACCCTCTCCAGGAAATTGGACCAACTCAAAGGAAACAACTACAAGACACTGGCATTGGCAATTTCTCCAACAAAACACACAAGTCTATCTAACTGATGATGCTAACATTTGACAGCGCTCTCCTGTATGCTCAGAACTTCTAGTCAGCTTCTCAGCCTTTCCTTCTTAAATACGAGAAGACAACCAAGGCTCGCCAGACATTTACAGGAGAACCTGTAACTTCTGAAAGATAGAGACCTTCCCACACCCCCAAATTGGAAGAGAACAGAAACTCACAGTGAGAAGAGAACTTACTGAAAAACTTATTACGGTTGGAGAGATAAAGCTCTTTAACGTTGAAACAAGAAGAGGATACTTTGAAAAAGGAACATTCTGAGAGTGCAAGAGTCCTTGGAGGGTGGAACAGTCATCTAAGAGATAAAAAACTCATTAGGAGATGAGATGATATGCAGATATTTATTCAATTCTTTCCACAACTATTTAATAATGACCCATAATACGGGGGAACAGACACCATTCTAGGTGCTAGGAACACTTCAGTAAATACAATCTAATGATGCTTTCTCTGGTGGTGGAATAATTTTATTTATTCCTTCCTGTATTTCTGTTTCCCAATATCATCTATGAAAAATGTATTTTTTAAAAACATGTATTCTTTTTATAAGTAGAAGAAAATGTTATTTTTTTAAAAAGAAGAGACTTAGTGAACAGTGGAAACATAGAGAAAGAAACAGTTCCACGATGGATGGAAAGGGGATGACACTGATTCTGGGCGTAAAAGTGTAAGCAGGAGTTTCCCAGGTGAAAACGAGCTTTGGGCTCTGGGCTAGGCTGTCTCAGGCAAAGCGGGCTGAAAGGGGGTCCCCAGATTTCTGGTTTGGGCAGGAGGGTCAATCTTTTTAATAAAGATAATAAATGCAGTGGAAGAGCCCCTGAGGTGGGTGACTCACCTGTCTCTAATTTAAGAAGCGCCAACTTGACGGAATTTTCTACTTTACAAAATCTCTTCTCTCACAACAAATCCTCCACACTCCTAATTTGGCAGTTCGTTATTTGTAACTCTTGTGAACCAAGGGAGTCTTGAAAGCCCTTAATTGAACATTTTTCATTTCTCGTTGAATTTTTTTTTGTAAGAAGCAAATCAATCATATGTATAAAACTTTGATGGAAAATCGGGGAGACTGATATGAAAGAGCAGTGTACTTGGAGCCATCATTATTAATGACTTACATTTATGTAACATTTTATGTATACAGAACGCTTTCAAATATACCTATTACGTTTGCACCTCTGAGACTTAGTTGTTGTTATCCCCGTTTTACAGAAACTGACTCAAGTGTTATTTGCCCAAGGTCACAGAGATAATAAATGCCAGAATCGGTACTAAGTGTGTTTAATGCCAAATCCAATATTTATTCCAATAGACCCTCACCATTTCTTCTCTGTATAATGAGTGTACGTGCCAGAGGCAGTCGATATATCAAAATATTTTTAAAATGAGCCTTGTTCATAGCTTTGCACTATTTCCAGTCTCTCACCTCCTGCTTTTTGAACCGCTTCTTATTGTAACATGCTTCTGTGAGGAACTGGGGGCTATTCATCCTTTGTTCCTGTCCGAGGAAGCAGGTTAGTTCGAGTTACAAACTTTGAGGTTTTTTTTCAGTTGTTACAAATTTGACGCATGGTCAGCTTAAAAAGAATGTTATAAGAAAAGAATGTTATAGTCTGAAGTCCGGGAGGCTAATTCCTCCATCTCTGTGTTTCTTTCTCAAGATTGCCTAGGGGCAGGACAGGAATAAAGATGCAGAGGTAGGGGATGGACTTGAGGACACGGGGAGGGGGAAGGGGAAGCTGGGACGAAGTGAGAGAGTGGCATGGACATATATACACTACCAAATGTAGAATAGATAGCTAGTGGGAAGCAGCCGCATAGCACAGGGAGATCAGCTCGGTGCTTTGTGACCACCTAGAGGGGTGGGATAGAGAGAATGGGAGGGAGATGCAAGAGGGAGGAGATATGGGGATATATGTATATGTATAGCTGATTCACTTTGTTATACAGCAGAAACCAACACACCATTGTAAAGCAATTATACTCCAATAAAGATGTTAAAAAAAAAAAGAATGTTATATTTGACTGTGAGAAATTCTCAAATTCTTCTGATAAAAAAGCAAAACAAACGAACAAAAAAACATAGTGCCCAGCTGGCAGTCAGTGGTCAGTCCTTACTGCACAAAACCTGGGTCAGAGTCTGGAAGTGTTGGGACTCTGTTAGGCACTTGGCGGACAATCCCTTGGCCATATAGAGCTTCAGTCTTGTAGGGAAAACTTCAGTCAATCATTACACAAACAAATGCATCATTACAAACTTTTGATAAATGCAGTCTTAGGGTAAGAAAGGTGGTGTTAAAAAACCATTTAACGAAGACTAATCTAATATGGAAGGGAGGCCTTCTCCAAGGAATGACATTTGTGCTGAGGTCTGGAGGTGAGATAGGAATTAACTAAGCAAAGGCTTCTGGCCGAAGATTGGGGACCACAGCTGGAGCACAGGAGACAGCAGGGAAAATGATGCTGTAGGAAGCTGGAAAGGTAGGCCAGGGCTGGACCACACAAGGCTAGGTTGAGGCATTTTATATTCATCTTGAAATCAGTGGAGTGCCATTGTAATAGCTTTAAACAGGGGGTGATGTGGTCACAGCCAGCTTGTGGACAGTGGACTGAAAGGGAGCTGTTAGGAAGAAGGTAGGTACAGTGACTGATACGAAGATTACAGTGGTTTGGATGAGGGCGGTGGCCCTGGAACCATAGAAAGGTGTAAGAGTGGAGACGTAATAAAAAGGTAAAATCCACAGAGCTGGGTGATGGATTCAATGTGGTGGTAAGGAGGAGGGGAGGGGGCCAGAGCTGTGATTTATAGGAATGGAGGGTTCCATTCACTGCAGGATGATGTGGGGAGAAGACCAGGTTTGTAGAGGGGAGAGGCAAGGAGATCATGAGTTCTATTTTTTTTTTTTTAATTTTTTGAAGTATAGTTGATTTACAATGTTGTGTTAATTTCTGCTGTACAGCAAAGTGATTCAGTATATAATTAGATATATACACACGCACGCACACATTCTTTTTCAATATTCTTTTCCATTATAGTTTATCACAAGATATTGAATATAGCTCTCTGTGCTATACAGTAGGACTTTGTTGTTTATCCATTCTCTATATAATAGTTTGCATCTGCTAATCCCAAACTCCCAGTCCTTCCCTCCCCAACCCCCCCGTCCCTTGGCAACCACAAGTCTGTTCCGTGAGTTGTATTTTGAACATGATAGAGATGTATATAGTACCTTTGAGTCATTCAAGTGAAAGTGCCAAGTAGGCCAGTGGATATGTAGGTCTACATTTCAGAGGAGTGGTAGAAGCTAACGATGTCAACTTAGGTTTCATTTGTCTTTAGATGGTAATTGAAGCCATGGGTGAGAGAGAAAGTGTGGAGTAAGAAGCAGCCTAGGGCTCAACCTTAAGGAACTCTTCATATTTTGTGTCCAGGTAGAAGAGAATGAGCCTGAAAAGGAGACTTAGAAATAGCCAGGGAGGGGAGGGGAGAAAGCCAGGAAGTCAAAGCCACAGAAACCCAAAGGTAGTATATCAAGAAGGAGGTGAGAGTTGACAAGCGTCCAATGGCGCTAGGAGGTTCAATTAGATGAGGACTCTGGAAAATGCCACTGGATATGGAACGTGGAGGGGAATGGTGACCTTAACAAAACAGTACCAGTAGTGTGGTGACAGGGAATACCTGACTAGGGGGAGTAGAGCACAGAGTGGAGTAGATGGTGAGGGAAGAGGCCGGTGAGTCTGCACACCACCATTAGAAAAATCTGGTTGTAAAAAGGGGAGAGAGGGCAGCAGCTCACACAGATAAAGGGTCGGTGTTCCTTTTTTGTTGTTGTTATGTTTTAAAATGGAAAATGTAGCACCTTTCAGCATAGAAGGGAAGAAATCTCTTGAGTAGGACAGACTGAACTGGAAGTAAAAGAAGGGCTACTTGAGAGCATTCAGGATAATAATAATATAGAAAAAATGCCAGTCTCCCCACAGATCCACCTTGAAATCACTCTTCACTGCTATGAAGACTGCAGGAAGGTTTGTGCTAAGCTCTTGAGGAGCGGGTATTTTGAAAGAACATGGCTCTGTCATCGTCAACCTTAGACAATGTTGTCTGATACTGTAGAAATCTGTGTCCTGATTCGTGTGCTTAGCTCATCTTTGCTTATTTTGCCAGGAGCTGATGAGGACGGAGAGAGTCCAGAGCTGACCACATCTCGACCCCTTCCAAAGATTCCGTTCACTATTGCTGCTCCGAGAGTGGAAACCACGACTCTGAACAAGATACAGAATAAGATCCCCGCTCAGACAAAGGTGTGTTTTGTTTTCCATTGCATTCTTAGGTTATTGTAAATGTGCATGTTTAAAAAAATTGTACAGACTGTGCCTTTTTTTGTTTGTTTGTTTGTTTGTTTTTTGCGGTACGCGGGCCTCTCACCGCTGTGGCCTCTCCCGTTGCGGAGCACAGGCTCCGGACGCGCAGGCTCAGCGGCCATGGCTCACGGGCCTAGCCGCTCCGCGGCATGTGGGATCTTCCCAGACCAGGGCACGAACCCGTGTCCCCTGCATCGGCAGGCAGACTCTCAACCACTGCGCCACCAGGGAAGCCCCAGACTGTGCCTTTTGAGAGGTGCCCTTTAAAACTGTGTAAGGACAAATGGTCTTTTCATTGTATCGTAAATGGCTCTCCCTGACTCTTTATGATCGTTTCGACATTTGCCCACCTACTGCTTTTTTTGTTGTTGCTGTTAGATAGACTTTATTTTTCAGAGCAGGTTTAGGTTCACAGGAAATTGAGTGGGAAGTACGGAGAGTTCCCATAGACTCCCACACATGCACAGCCTCCTCCCATCAACATCCGGTGCCAGAGGAGTACACTTCTTACAACTGATGAACCTACACTGACAGGTCATAGTCCCCCAGGGTCCAGAGTTTTACCTTAGGGTTCACTTATAGTGATGTACATCCTGTCAGTTCTGACAAACACATAATGGGCATGTGCCCACCATTATTGTAGCCTACAGAATAGTTTCACTGTCCTACAGTGCTCTATACCCTACATATCATCCCTCCTGCCCCAGCCCCTAGAAACCACTCATCTTTTTACTGCCTCCATAGTTATGCCTTTCCAAAATGTTGCATAGTCAGAATCATGCAGTATGTAGCCTTTTCAGATGGGCTTCTCTCACTTAGTAACATGCATTTACGGGGCTTCCACGTCTGTTCATGGCTTGGTAGCTAATTCTACCTAGTACTTTTATCACCCAGGCGTAGCTTATAAACGAGTCTTTTTTACAGGGTACTCCTTCTTAAGGAACTCATAGCCCAGTTAAGAAGCAAAACCTTTTCAGTTTATTTGCCTTATGCTAAGAAAATTTGTTTTTATTTCATAAAGAATGTGTTCTGAGTTAAAACCATTGTGAACTTTTAGATCTGCTGAAACAGGTTATGGACTAGGGAGGCTCCGGGTACTAGTCTCAATAAGTGTTTTCCCAGAGTTTTTTCAGGCCCACCTTCAGTGGTGTGTAAACCCTGACGTCTTCCAATGATAATGATGAATGCGGGTACATCCCTATATTCATTCTGAGAGCTGACTTACTAAGAAATAAGGTCTTTGGCCTTAGAACAGAGCAAAGCTACTAGTTAATGGAAACTGTGACACCAATGATTTTGGCCTTAGTAGCACGCTGCTGCAACTAGCTGACGACCCACTACTAGGTAAGCTGTTTAAGTTGGAAAATGCATGTTAAAGTCTGAAGGAGGCCTAGGTTTCAAATCCTAGATCTGGTCAGGTTTCTTAGCTTCTCTGAGCACATTCCTGATGGATCCTTGAGAAGGTTAAATGTGAGGGCATGCAGCATGGCACCTGAGAGCCAGTGAGCATTTTGTAAGCCTTCATTGAATTTGGTTAGAGCAGGAGAGACCGAGGCAGTTGACCAGGTGAGCCTGTGGAGTGACAGCAGCAGGAGGCTTTGCAGGCGGCCAGGGGGTAGCACGCTGCTTATGAGAACTTGGAAACACAAGTGCCCCCTCTTGGAGCTCACCCGTCTGCTGGTTAGAAATGAGGTGCAGCTGAGCTTTAGCAGCAGAAGGGCTGTGGAAGGCTGTGTCACGAAGGTAGGGACGGGCCTTCTCCCGAATAAGGAGCACCCCTCTGCAGGCCGGAACGCACGCAGGCTTCCTGCCCATTGACGCTCCTCCCCTTCCCAGAGTGCAGTTGTTCTTCCCCTCGCCCGCCGTCCTCCCGGTGCCTGGGCACAGGGTGGTGAGGGACAGGCTGGATGGGTTTCTGCAGATGTGGAGCAGTCAGGTCAGGCCTCTCCAGACTGGAGTGCTGTTTGTCGGATGGAGAAGGGCTCGTTGCCGTTAGCAGTACACTGACTTCACAGGCCAGGCAATAGGAAAGGAGGGAGAAGCTCTGAGCACTGAGGCAGACACACCTGGCTCCGTGCACAGTAGCTGCTCCAGAAATGGATTCGGTTCGGTGAGTGAAAGGAAGAAGGGAGAAGAGGGGCGATGAAACGTAACAGGTGCAGCTGAGGGTAGGTCATCCAGTGTGGCTGCTGAAAGATGCATCTGGCTTTGTTTATTTGACCACTTGTCATAACTGAATCCCTTGAAGTCAAGAACCGTTAGGAACCATTAGGACTCACTAGCGTGAGACAAGAAATTCAGTTTTGGCTTTTCATGGTGGAGTTTATCCTGAGCAAAACCTAGTTTGACGTAGAGCTCTCTGGTCAGTTGACAACAATGAATTGAAAATTGGTTTAAGTTTTTAAGAATTGGTTTTAAGGAAGTAATTGTGTCAGATTAAAATAAAGAAGACAGATGTTTGGCAGATGAGCTCAGAAATTAAGGACCCCCAAATCTTTTAATGTATTCCTGGTATCATTTGTGTTCGATGTAGTAATAATAAAAATTCATCCTTGGGCTTCTCTGGTGGCACAGTGGTTGAGAGTCCGCCTGCCGATGCAGGGGACGCGGGTTCGTGCCCCGGTCCGGGAAGATCCCACGTGCCGCGGAGCGGCTGGGCCCGTGAGCCATGGCCGCTGAGCCTGCGCGTCTGGAGCCTGTGCTCCGCAACGGGAGAGGCCCGCGTACCGCAAAAAAAAAAAAAAAAATTCATCCATTTGTGGGAGATTTACTGAGTGCTACTCATTGTGTCAAACACTTTTCAAGGTACTTATCATGATAATACTGATAATGAATAATATTAATACTGGTGATTAAATCTTCTATTTTGTCGTTACATGGCACAGCTAAATTAAACGTTGCCTCTATGATACCATTAAAGTAGACTTTGCTTTTGAATGGGCATCACTGTGGCATTAATGTCACTGTGATAGATATTCTGTCTAGTTTGTTATAAATTTATGTGACAGAATACAAAGAACACGGTTGTTTGTTCAAGCAGAGCATTGCTCGTCATCTTTACTTCCATCACATTTCCGTGGCATCCAAACAACCAGACACGGATGTGACAGATCTTTAATTGGCTTAATGTAATTATCTCTGCTGCCTTTTCGTACTTTCACTTTGTACATCTATACAGGAGTTAAGGTATTTCAGGTTAGTTCTATACTATTGGAAGAATTCTTATTAGTCAAGCTCTTACTTTGATACAATAAAACTTTTAAATTTAAAGAGCGAATGTTCCAGCCAGAGCACCTGGAAGTTTGTATACTGGTGGACCATTCCTGTGAGTCCGTGGTGGCCCCAGTTCTGTGGAGACCTCCTGTTCCCACACCCGCAGAGCCCCTGAAATGCAAGCTCCTTCCTGGCTACTGGATCAGAAGCTGAGTCAGAGGGAATGTCAACTCTCTCAAATGATTTTAGGGACTGAAAACACCTGAGGGGACTCATGTGATCTGTCATAATAATGGGACAAAGATGATACGGATGAGTTAAATTCAGTCTCTGATATCACAATCGCTACTTATTCTCCCCTCATTCGCCACCAGAACTTGCTTTCCTCTTTCCCTAGTCACAAACCTGAGTATTAACCTATTTTTCTCTTCCCTTTCCTAACCCTTCCCTGACTGCTAATGCATAGTGAAAAGGCTCCTAGATTAGAACCCAGATAATTCATTCTCTCATCTGCCAAGTTGTCTGTCCTTCTACCAGGTATCCAAATAGCGGTGGGCTTTCTATGAGAAGAGTGTACTTTAGACTTGCAGGATGCTCAGGGACCTGAGAGTGCCATTCATTGGACAGATATAGAAGATGAAGTCCAGAAAAGTGGTAGGACTTGATCAGGACCACATAGGAGCTACTTGCAGAACCCAGGCCCCCTGAAGCTCTTTTTAATCCAGGGTTTGGTGAAGGTGTTGTAAGAGTGAATAAATAGAGGGGAGCATTACAGATGAAGCCTGGGGGCTGCTCCCCACGGAGTGGCAGAGCCCTGGGAGAACACTTGGAGAGAATGCCAACAAGGAAGCTGTCATCACAGTGCCCTGTGTAGCAAAAAGATGATAAAGGAGTGAGGAGAATTGGGGCAGTGCTGTTGGGTTGGAGCAGCCAGAGGGGGATGGTGGCCTAAAGTCAGAAGGGTGATGAGAAAGGGATCTTACGAAATGTCGAGTAAAACAACCTAACCGTGTCATTAGGATTATTATAAACTCACTAACTATCCATTTTGCCTATACATGTGATGGGTGTTATATAAAACCATCAACAACGTGGGTCCACCATAGGACTCACCCACTGTCTGCGCACCACACAAAGCGATTATTGCAATTCTTTCCTAAACTCAGTGTTTGCAAAGAATGAACTTGGGAATGTGCTCATCTACTATTTCTTCTTTCCAGCACATTAAAAGAAAATCTTCATAATCTTTTTTTCTTTCCCCAGTCACCTGAAGAAATTGATAAGGAAAAAGTTCACCTCTCTGACTCAGAAAGGAAAATGGACCCAGCTGAAGAGGCTACAAATGTGTATACTGAGAAGCACTCAGACAATCTGTTTAAACGAACAGAAGTCCTGGCAGGTGAGTAGCCCAGTGGGGATCAGGTGGCAGGTCCTTAAATAGGCCTGTGTTTGCCTAAGTGATATTCAGAGGTATCGGCAAAGCTTGCTGGATGTTACCTTAGTACTGAAAACCATGTTGAGCACCTGTCTCATTCCAGAGGGAGAGGCAAGAGTTAGGCAGAAGTTGTCTTTATTTTCTGTCAGCTCCCTCAGCCTACCCCTTGGCCAGCCTTTTGGGCGGGGTGGAGAGAGGCAAGAAGAAGAAAGTTAAGGCCTGAGTGGGTCCGGAACAATGGGGCGTCGGGGGTGGCAGAATATGAAAATCAATCAGTCTTGATCCAAGTCATTCATCATCCTGATTTCAAAACAAATTTAAGAGAAGGAAAGGTTCTTTATGGAGAGGGCCATTGATATAGCGCCCAAGGTATTAAAGGATGTTGTCTCTAATCGTAACTTACTGATGAAAGTATTAACATTTGATTTTAAAGGGGAAGATGTGCAAGATTTTAGAACACTTAATCCTTTTTAAAAATTTTTATCTTATTAAAGTATACATTTACATTTGCAATGTTGTGTTAGTTTCTGGTGTACAGCAAAGCTATTCAGTTATACATGTATATAATAGTTCGCACCTGCTAATCCCAAACTCCCAGTCCATCCCCCCCCGACTCCCCGCCCCCCTTGGCAACCACAAATCTGTTCTCTGTGCCTGTACAACCCTTGATCCCTGAAAGAGGATAGTCCCAAATCCAAGACTAGAAAGGAAATCTGCATGCTTTTTTCATATTTATTTTCCTTTACAGAATTTAAGTCGATTATATCATGTTTTGTGTTTTCATTGAAAAAAGCAATTAGAAGATTAGACTACAGAATGTGAATACCGAAAAGACTCAAGAGTTTTAAAGTATGGAATTAGTTGAGGTCACAGCCACGTTTTTCTTATTGAGGCTTTTGGGGGATATTATTAATATTAATCAAAGAAAGTATTATACCTCCTGAGGAATGTCAGATTTGCATAATTACCTGGTTGCTGCATTGAATCCAGTTTTGGGGTTTTTAAATTAAGCTTTTTAGGAAAGTGTAGATAGATTGGGCTTGACAAAGCTCATTTCTGCCACCCTTGAATCTCTTCTAAGAGTAATCTTCCTTCTGGTGTGTTTCAGCTGTCATTGCTGGCGGAGTTATCGGCTTTCTCTTTGCAATTTTCCTTATCCTGCTGTTGGTGTATCGCATGAGAAAGAAGGATGAAGGAA